>NC_041226.1:17853416-17880171 GCF_002837175.3 Physeter macrocephalus | reverse complement strand
TTCTAATTTTATTGATTTGAGTCCCCTCCCTCTTTTTCTTGATGAGTCTGGATAATGGTTTATCAATTTTGTTTATCTTCTCAAAGAACCAGCTTTTAGTTTTATTGATCTTTGCTACTGTTTTCTTTGTTTCTATTTCATTTATTTCTGCTGTGATCTTTATGATTTCTTTCCTTCTACTAACTTGGCATTTTGTTTGTCCTTCTTTCTCTAGTTCCTTTAGGTGTAAGGTTAGGTAGTTTATTTGAGATGTTTCTTGTTTCTTGAGGTAGGATTGTACTGCTATAAACTTCCCTCTGAGAACTGCTTTTGCTGCATCCCATAGGGTTTGGGTCATTGTATTTTCATTGTTATTTGTTTCTAGGTGTTTTTTGATTCCCTCCTTGATTTCTTCAGTGATCTCTTGGCTATTTAGTAGCATATTGTTTAGCCTCCACGTGTATGTATTTTTTACAGTTTTTTTCCTGTAATTAATATCTAGTCTCATAGCATTGTGGTCGGAAAAGAGACTTGATACAATTTCAATATTCTTAAATTTACCAAGGCTTGATTTGTGACCCAAGGTGTTAAAGTCCCCTACTATGACTGTGTTACTGTCTATTTCCCCTTTTATGGCTGTTATCATTTGCCTTTTGTATTGAGGTGGTACTATGTTGGGTGCATACATATTTACAATTGTTATATCTTCTTCTTGGATTGATCCCTTGATCATTTTGTAGTTTCCTTCTTTGTCTCTTGTATTAGTCTTTATTTTAAAGTCTATTTTGTTTGATATGTGAATTGCTACTCCAGCTTTCTTTTGATTTCCATTTGCATAGAATATTTTCCCATCCCCTCACTTTCAGTCTGTATGTGTCCCTAGTTCTGAAGTGGGTCTCTTGTAGACAGCATACATATGGGTCTTGTTTTTGTATCCATTCAACCAGTCTATGTCTTTTGGGTGGAACATGTAATCCATTTACATTTAAGGTAATTATCAATATGTATGTTCCTATTACCATTTTCTCTACAATTGTTATATCTTCTTCTTGGATTGATCCCTTGATCATTTTGTAGTTTCCTTCTTTGTCTCTTGTATTAGTCTTTATTTTAAAGTCTATTTTGTTTGATATGTGAATTGCTACTCCAGCTTTCTTTTGATTTCCATTTGCATAGAATATTTTCCCATCCCCTCACTTTCAGTCTGTATGTGTCCCTAGTTCTGAAGTGGGTCTCTTGTAGACAGCATACATATGGGTCTTGTTTTTGTATCCATTCAACCAGTCTATGTCTTTTGGGTGGAACATGTAATCCATTTACATTTAAGGTAATTATCAATATGTATGTTCCTATTACCATTTTCTCAATTGTTTTGCATTTGTTATTGTAGGTCTTTCCCTAATCTTGTGTTTCCTCCCTAGAGAAGTTCCTTTAGCATTTGTTGTAAAGCTGGTTTGGTGGTGCTGAATTCTCTTAGCTTTTGCTTGTGTATAAAGGTTTTAATTTCTCCGTCGAATCTGAATGAGATCCTTGCTGGGTAGAGTAATCTTGGTTTTAGGTTTTCCCCTTTTATCTCTTTAAATATGTCCTGCCACTCCTTCTGGATTGCAGAATTTGTGCTGAAAGATCAGCTGTTAACCTTACAGAGATTCCCTTGTATGTTATTGGTTGCTTTTCCCTGGATGCTTTTAATACTTTTTCTTTGTGCAGGCGGACGCGCAACCACTGCGCCACCAGGGAAGCCCTGTATTTAATTTTTGATAGTTTGATTAATATGTGTCTTAGTTTGTTTCTCCTTGGATTTTTCCTTTATGGGTCTCTTGTACTTCCTGGACTTGATTGACTATTTCCTTTCCCATATTAGGGAAGTTTTTAACTATAATCTCTTAAAATATTTTCTCAGTCCCTTTCTTTTTCTCTTCTTCTTCTGGGAACCCTATAATTTGAATGTTGGTTCATTTAATATTGTCCCAGAGGTCTCTAAGGCTGTCCTCAATTCTTTTCATTCTTTTTTCTATATTCTGCTCTGTGGTAGTTATTTCCATTATTTTATCTTCCAGGTCACTTATCTGTTCTTCTGCTCAGTTATTTCTGCTATTGATTCCTTCTAGAGAATTTTTAATTTCATTTATTCTGTTGTTCATCATTGTTTGTTTGCTCTTTAGTTCTTCTAGGTCCTAGTTAAACGTTTCTTGTATTTTCTCCATTCAATTTCCAAGATTTTGGATCATTCTAAGTTTAATTTCTAAAAGATTCAGTAAATATATACTCAGAAATGCCTATTATTCTTATAAGCATTTCCTACCTACCTGTCAATTGTCAATATTAACATTTGTAAGTTAACAGATGACACGCTTTGACACAGTCACTAAAACCTTGTCTGTTTATTTCTGGAGGGATCATGTGAAAGCCACATCAAGCTGAACCTTGGAAAAATATACAAATTTTACTTAGAAGGAACACATAGAAAATAGAGGTTTTCTAGCAGTGTATCTATCCAGACGTCTTAGGGCCTTTATCCAATTGGTCTAACTAGACCAGTTTCACCTCTTATGGCCAGTCCTGTGCTTTAGAGACAGTGGTGTTTGATAAAGTATTTGGTTGCCAAAATATTTTTACTAAATGCTGCCCATTAGCAACTGAGACCTTGTGTACACACACACACACACACACACACACACACCAACACACACATACAATACATAAACAAATAAATATAAAATATAAAACATAAAGAAAAAATCACTCCAAATCTCACCACAGAGATAGCCATCTAAGTTGATTTTGCTGAATGTGTTTAAAGTTATTTCCCTGCATGTATGTGTGTGTATATATATGTATATATATATATGTATATAACCATATACACAAAATTTCTACCTAAATTAAATCATATTATACATGCTTCTCTGCAGTATTCCTTTTCAATCAGTAATGTGTCATGGACATTTATTCATGTCATGGACACTAATATTATTCAATATTAGTCTGTTTCATCAATTTTAATAACTATATAGTATTCCATTACACAGACCTAGTGAAATTTATTTAGTCATTCCTTTATTGATATAGGCTGTTTTTAATTTTTTTAATTTACAAATAATGTTGCCATGAACATATTTTGTGTTCAGATCTTTCCAATTATTTCCTTAGGATAAATTCTTAGAAATAGTTTGGGTAGGTAAATATATTTACATCTTTTATGTATAATGCTAAATTGCCTCCAGAGAGGCTATGTTTCTTATATGAGTTATAATATAACTTAGAAAACACTAGTCCTGAAGGAGACAGGACTTTTGTTGTAGATGACAAGTTGAAGAGCGAAAAAGCTATGGTCTTGGGGAAAAGAAAAATAATAAAGGCATTATGAGTACAACTACCATGCATGTTGATTTTCTGAGAGTAAGGGTAGGATTAGGGAGAATATAAGATTGGAGTCATCACTGTGGAGGCTGAAATGTGAGTTGGGAAGTTGTGGTAACAACAGTAACAACAAGAATAGCAACAAAAAGCCCAGTCTGAACAATTAACAACTACTAAGCCTTTGTTCTATTGATGTACAGTCCTATGAACTTATAGCATAGCTTGTATTCTTAAAGTTTTGAAGCCTTTATTTGGGAGGAGGGGCAATGAGTAGATGACAGCTTTATTCGGGAGGAATGTGTTGAAGACATTTTCATTTGGGAAGATGATGAGTAGAAGGCACCTTTATATAAGGGGAGTGAAAAGGGGAAGGTACTCAGTTCTAGGGATTGGGGAAAAAAAGGCGAACTAAAGATGAAGGCTCTTAGGTGGCAGGTGGTCCCTTTTGAACAACCGACTATGTGCTCCAGGTTCTGAAGGAAGACAGAGAAACCTGCCTGAAACTAGTCGATTGCCTAGATGGAACATGGCTGTTGGAGTCAATCTTATAAAGGACCAAGGACATAGGGGGTCAGAAATTGTGGCCAGACAGGAAATAGGTGCCTTGCATGGTTATTTGTTCTGTTCTGTTCTTGATGTTCCTTCTATATTCTGTTAAAGAAATAGTTTTATTGCATTATTCTATCTCTCCCCATTATATAGTTTTATTCCATTATTCTATCTCTCCCCATTATATATATCTCTCCCCATTAGACTGCAAAGTAAAAAGGAGAAAATGAGGGGATACTCTTACACCGATAAAAAAATTAAAAGCAAACTATTATCAAAGTGAACTCCATAATATATTTTAAAAATACATCATGACTAAGTATGATTTTTTCCCAGAAATGTAAGGATTATTTGTGTTGAAAAAAGATCTATCAATGTAATTAAAAATTTTAACAAAGCAAAAAAGATAAAATCTATCTCATTGGATGTAGAAAAAAGGAATAAATAAAATTCAGTGCATTCATCATTTTTTTAAAATAGTCTTAAAAATTATATCAGTTTCCTATGGCTTCCATGACAAATTATTGCAAACTTGGTAGCCTAAATCAACACAAATTTATTCACTTATAGTTCTGAGGGCCAAAATCCAAAAATAGTTTTAAGGGGCTAAAACCAAGGTATTGTCAGGTCTGGTTCCTTCTGGAGAATTTAGGGGAAACTATTTCCTTGTCTTTTCTAGTTTCTAGAAGTTGCCTGCATTCCTTGGCTTGTGATCTCTTCCTCACATCACATCATCTTTCTTCCCCTGCTTTCATCATTACATTGTTTTTTTTTCCTTTAATTTCTGTACTCAAATCTCCCTTTACCTCCCTGTACTTTAATTACTTCTGTAAAGTCCCTTTTGCCATAAAGGTAACATTCACAGGTTCTAGGGATTAGGATCAGGGTAGCATTGGGGACCCTTATTCAGCTATGGAAAGTTAGGATTAAGACTATAAATTGGTCAGCTACTTTGTAGAGGCCAATTTTGTAGTTTCTTATAACACTGAAAGTGTACATATTCTGTGAGCTGGGTTTTTGCTTCTGGCACATGTGCAAAGGAGACATAGCCAAAGATGTTCATTGTAGCATTGTTTACATGAAAATAAAAACCCCATAATAGTATTATAATAGAGGGGCAATAAAGTGCAGTGCTGTAGTTAGAATATAGTCTTTGG
Organism: Physeter macrocephalus; assembly: GCF_002837175.3. NCBI lineage: Eukaryota > Metazoa > Chordata > Mammalia > Artiodactyla > Physeteridae > Physeter > Physeter macrocephalus. The sequence goes on along the minus strand of NC_041226.1, from coordinate 17,875,123 downwards.
AGCCAGATGTAGATTTGAGTCCTGGTGCCATCACTTACTAGCTAAATGATTTCAGGCAGATTAGTAACCTCTTGGGTTTACTTTCTTCCTCCATAAAATGGAGATAGTAACAATAGCCACATCTCTGGGTTACTGTGAGAATTAAATAAGTAAATCCATGTAAAATGGTTAATTACACAGTGCTTAATACATGGTACACTCTAAAAATGTGTATAACAACACCACCACTAACAATGATAATAGTACAGTTGAAGGATTGACTTAGTTGATCGTGGAACAATTAAATGCTTAGGGGACCAAAGAAAAAATCCTCTTTATACTATGTTGCTCCAGAAGACAGACGCAGGACCTGAGTGGGTATTAGAGGCTGACATATTTTAAACAAATGTAAGAAAGAGCCTTCCAACAATTACAGTTCTCCAATGATAAAGCAGGCAGCAGAGCAAAAATAAGAGAACTCCCTGTCTCTGGATGTTTTTAAACAGCATAAAAGACTATCTGGCAGAGATATTGCCAAGGAGATTCCTGTTTGGGTAGGAGTTGGAAGAGATACATTCTCAGGTCTCTTCCAGCTCTAATAATGTAATTATATTTTATTTACTTAAAATATTTAATTGGGTTTTTCTCTGAAATTAGCATACCTGTAACAAGCCAAACCACAAAGCAACACAACAACAGGGTGGAGAAGGCCAATCTCTACACCTAATTCCATTCTTCTGGGGTAACTGGTATTGACAGCTTGGTTTGATGCAGATGTACATCACTCCTCCACTCTCTTTTCCTGTCCCAGTGTTTCCTATTTTTTAGGCCATAAAATCATACTATATATGCTGTTCCACAGCTTGACATTTTTTACTTAACATATCATGGATATAACTGATTTTAAAGTTCGTGTAGAAGAATGTGTTCTTGAAACACTAAGACAGTTTTGAAAATTGCCTTATCAGATATTAAAATTTATGATAAAGCTACTTAATCAAAATTTTGTGGTATTAGCACAAAAATAGGTAGGTAAATGATAATGGGGGTCCAGGAATAATTGTAAATTCCTATGGGAATTTGGCCTTTTAAATTAGTAAGAAGGGACTTCCCTGGTGGCGCAGTGGTTAAGAGTCTGCCTGCCAATGCAGGGGACATGGGTTCGAGCTCTGATCTGAGAGGATTCCACATGCCACAGAGCAACTGGGCCTGCGCACCACAACTACTGAGCCTGTGCTCTAGGGCCCGCGAGCCACAACTACTGAGCCTGGTGCCACAGCTACTGAAGGCTGCATGCCTAGAGTCCGTGCTCCGCAACAAGAGAAGCCACCACAGTGAGAAGCCCGAGCACTGAAATGAAGCATAGCCCCCCGCTCACCACAACTAGAGAAAACCCACGTGCAGCAATGAAGACCCAACACAGCCAATAAATAAATAAATAAATAAATAAATAAGTAAGTAAGAAAATGATTCTCACTCCTCCCATCTGCATGGATGCTTACTGTGCACCAAATATAAAGACAATTATATAAAAATAAAAGAAAATTTAAGGTATTAAGTGTAAAATATTAAAAATATTAGAAGGCAACTTAGGACATCCTTTGTATAACCTTGGGGGGCTGTGTGTGTGTACTGAGGTAGACTTCTAAAACAACATAAGAAATCTAAAATCCAAGAAGATTGACAAATTTAACCATATAAAAAATAAAGACATTTTCTTGGAAAAATAAAATAGACAAAGTTGAAAACAAATCATGTAGGGAGAAAATATTTGTAATACATGTAACAGTCAAGGGGTTAATGTCCTAACGTTCTTATTATATTTTAAAATCCCTGCAATTGATAAGGAAAGAATAAGTAACCCAGTTTTAAACTGGACAAAGAATATCAACAGGTAATAGATGAAAGAGGAAATCAGGTGTGCAATACACAAATGAAAAGATGCAAACATCACATGTTGTGAGGGAAATGCAAATCGAAGTAGCAACAAGCTCTCATTTTCATGCATTATACTGACAAAAATGTAAAAGACTCATAACATCTAGAAGTAAAAAGAATGTGGGGAAATAGCTCTCATAAATTGCTCTTGGGAATGTGAAATATTCTCTTTGGAAAGTGACCTGGCAGATTAAAGTAAAAACTAATCATCTTCTTTGACATGTCAGTTCTGCCTTTAAGAATCTCTCCTAAAGAAATGAAGTCATCAGAGTGTAAGACTATATATTCAAGGATTCTCACTATAGCATTGTTTGAAGTGGGAAAAAGCTGGAAAAATCATCAATGTGTATAAGTAGGGCATTGGATGAATGAATCATGGTACATTTGCACATATTTTAAAGAAGAGATATTGACTTGGTGGTTAGATCATAATTTTATTGATTAACAAGAAACATTTTTAAATTATAAAAGTAGCACATAGTCAATATAGAAAATTCAAAAATTAAGTATTAAAAGTATAAACTTCTAATTTATGTTTCTTAGAGTTATGTTTTGGCTAGTTTTCCAGTTCTGTGTGTGTGTGTGTGTGTGTGTGTGTGTGTGTGCGCGCACATGTACACGTATATACACAACATTTATATAGTTATATTTATTCCTACGTATATTTGAATTTTTAAACTTAACATTAAATGGTATTTTCTTCCCATAAAGATGCATTAAATACTATTTTAAGTGCCCTAATATTAGTCCATCCTGAGGCTATAGCATTACTTGTTTTTGCCACTAGAAATTGAGGTGGTTTACTGTTTTCAGTGTTTAAAATAATACAATGGATTACTCATACATTGCGGGTGGGAATGTAAAATAGTACAGGCACTCTGAAAACATTTTGGCAGCTCCCTAAAAAAATAAATATGCACCTACCATATGACACAGCAATTGAACTCTTGGGTATATTCCTCCCAGAGAAGTAAAAACTTATGTTCACAAAAAGCCTGTACACAAATGTTCATAGCAGCTTTATTCATGAATCTCAAACTGGAAACAACCCATGTATCCTTCAATGGGTGTATGGTACATCTACACCAGGGACTACTACTCAGCAATAAAAAGGAATGAACTATTGAGACATGCAACTTGGATGAATCTTCAGGGAATTATGTTGAGTGTAAAAAGCCAATCTCACAGATTTCATACTGTATGATTCCACTGGTACAACATTCTTGAAATGACAACATTATAGAAATGGGGAACACATTACTGATTGCCAGGGGTTAAGGAGGAGGTGGGAGAGAATAGGAAGGAGGTAGGTGTGGCTATAAAAGGGCAATGTGGGAGAGCCTTGCGATGGAAATGTTCAAAATCTTGACGTTATCAATGTCAATACCCTAGTTTTGATATTGTATCATAGTTTTGTAAAATGTTATTATTAGGGAAAATTGAGGAAAGGGTACACAGGATCTCTCTATTTTGTTTCATAGAACTGCATGTGAATCTACAATTATCTGAAAATTAAAAGTTCAGATTTAAAAACATCAATGCAATGAGCATTCCTATACATGTGGAGGCTGCATTTTGTTTCTCTAGGCTGTATTCCTGGAGGTGAAATTTCTCCTGCAAATTGTACTATCATTTTTTTTTTAAGTTTTTGTTTTGTTTTGTTTTTTTGATGTGGACCATTTTTTAAAGTCTTTATTGAATTTGTTACAATATTGCTTCTGTTTTATGTTTTGGTTTTTTGGCTGCAAGGCAGGTGGGATCTTAGCTTCCCAACCAGGGATTGAACCCGCACCCCCTTTGCACTGGAAGGCGAAGTCTTAACCACTGGACTGCCAGGGAAGTCCCTGTACTCACGCTTTTAAGGATTTCAAAGCACATTGTCAAATTGCTTTTCTGGAAGCTTTGTACAGTTTGTATGAGCCTGTATTTTCAGATAAGGTATATTGTGGCTACAGTTTTTCTATAAAAATAGCCAACATTATTGAAATCTTGCCATTTGTGGGACACTGTATTAAACAATTTGTCTTTTATTTGACTCCCCAAAAGGCCTATGGGGCAGGCCCGATGTTGCCCTCACTAAGTGGATGAGGAAACAAACTCAGACAGTTGAGGAACCCCTCCAAGGTTCCCTGCTGGCAAGTTGCATGGTAGAGACACATGCTAGGTTCATTTAATGCCAAAGCCAGTGTGCTGATCACTGTACTATCTTATGCTCTTATTTATTACACTACCTGTTAGTTTCCAGGCATGCAATCTAGGGATGAAGAGAATACTGTGCAGAGATAGCAAATAATTTCTGTCTAATAGCACTGGGACTTTAGAAGACCTAGCGTTGTGTGACACAGATGACACTTCTAGAATCAGTATTCACTGAAGTCAGGCTTTTCTGTGGCCTCTGGCTCTTTGGAGCTCTGCAGAACTAAGTGGTGAGCCTAAGGCCTCATAATGTTTTTTTTCCTCAAGAAGTATTCTGCTTGCTTTTAAAGCATAGAGGTAAGGATGGTTGCCTATTGCTGGTGCTTTTCTATTAAAGACAGTCCTAATTTTTTAATCACTGCATTTATAACACATGTAGTTTTGTTCTCAACTCATTTATGGGTCACATGGAATGTTAAAATAGGGAAAGGTACATTATACATGGTATCGTGTGTACTCCATCTATGTGAGGCCGCTCATCCTAACTCTCATCAATGTGCCAAAGCTTTCATCCTCCAGTTGTTCTAAGTACGAGTTAATCATTTTTATTAAGTGTTTCCCAGAAAGTGTAAAGCTTCTTTTTTGTTGTATGATTTTCAAGTTTCATTTTATGTGCTGGGTTGAGTCCTCCAGGAAAATGACATTTTCATGGCAGTCCTTTGTTTATGTAGGTCTGTATTTCACTTGAAACTACTTAATTTGATCTATTTGTCTAATTTATTAAAGTGTAGCTGATAACATTTAAATTAGAGGTTGATAGTTTTTCTAGTACAGAAAAAGTCAGAAACCAATTTGTTTTGCTAGTCTTTCAAGACTTGGAGTTTTATATGATTTTGTATAAAAAAATCATTGCCTTTAATTCAATATAAATAAATGCTCTAAATCAGTTAATAAAAATTGGGTTAAAATGTTTGAATTATTGTTATAATTGTGGCTATGTAGGTTCTGATTAAAGTGACTTGGTTAATTTGTATAGCATGACCTTCATTCATTCGTTTTACTCATTTTGTTCCCCATTACACATTATTTCACATTTCCCTAATTACTCTGAATTACTGTCCTCCTTTTCAAAAAACAAAGTTCCAGGCTTTTCAATTCCTCTGTATGTGAAAATCCTCACCCTGCCTTGCTTCTTTTTTATTGCTCTTTTGTGGAATTTTTGTCCCTTTTGGGAGAAGATGGCCCTAAATGATAAAGATAAGTTATGGATGATTTATGAAATAGAATAATAATATATCCCATATTTTTTCCAAATCCTTTTGCTTCTACTGCCTTTTTTTTTTTTTGGATTACCAATGTGTATTGAGCATACATCTTCATCGAGCTGTCCAGAAAGACGACTAAGTCTTTTTACAGGTCTGGAAGCTCTCCATGTCTTCTTCAGGGCCAATGTTAAGAAGGATTGTAAATTGCCAAGAAAGCAAAAATAAAAATTCAGATGTAATGAACATCTTATGACAGAGGTGATTGAGTTCTTGGAAGTGAAAAGTAATTGGATCTAATTGTGAAACCCAATTGTTTATAGCAGGAACATGTGTAGAATTTATGAGTTTGGATGGTCTGCTCCACACTGAATGTAAGTAGTGTTAGCTCCAAGTAACTATATAAGTAAAGTGTGTTACTTCAAATCATGCTCCTTATTGGGCAAACCAGATGACAGTAATGCTGTTCCAGTGATGTTTCAGGCTTTTCCACTAAAAGGAGGTCTGGAGCAAGAGTGCCCCATGGTGGTTCTCAGCACTTTTTTTATGACTTCATGCCGTTTGTGTGTGTAATCTGCACCTCTCACTAGTTCTCGCTAGTTGTTCACTTCAGTGGTTCTCAACAACGGCAGGGCCAAGAGTGGGTGGCAATAGGATGCACTGGGCACATTTGGTGCAGTGTTGGGGAATGTGCTCTTAAAGATGCCACCAGGAGATTATGATCCACTACTCCCATTGCTACCTGCCCTACTCCTGTTGAGAATAACAGAACAAGGGATATAAGGAAATACTACTTTAAACTCTGTGCCCATACAATGGAAATTTCCAATATACTGCTTTCTTAGAAAATTGTGAACCATCAAGATTGACTATAAAAGGAAAAAATATTATAAAGACAAATATAAAAAAATTTTAATGTCAAAGATGTATATCAAAAAATGTTTTAGAACCATGGGGTTCTAAGGGTAAGTTCTTTCAAACTTTCAAGGAACAAATAATTCTCATGATATAAATAAGCTGTTCCTATATAACCATATATGATTCCAATATTTTTTAAACAAAATGCATATGTATGCTATTATTTGGAGGAAAAAAAATGGAAACAAAGACTCCTAAACATTAAAGGCATTTGCATCTGTTTGGTGGAATTTAGGGTTTTATATTTTTATTCACACTTTATTTTCCAAATTCTCCACGTTGAACATGGAATATTTTTTAAATTTTGTCTTTATAATTTTATAATTCAAAAATCAGTGCATTAACCTTTCTTGAAGAAAGAAAGTAGATATGACTACAATGAGTGACAGGTCACCTGAACAAGGTGCACAAATCCTGTGACAAATACCCACCTTACACTGAAGAGGCCTCCACAGAGCAACTTTTGTCACTGTTGTTAACAGGTCTTCAGTGATTCCCCTAGCCTGGTGGCTGTTCGCCCTGGCTGTATGTTAGAATCATCTGGGAAGCTTTGAAAATTATCTCCCAGGCACTGGTATATATTTTTTACACTCCCCAGGTGATTCTAACACACAACCAGGTCGAGACCATTGTCAGAGGCTCACTGTGTATGTGTTAGAGAGTTCTGACATTTTGGTTCATTCTAGCAGCCAAGGAAGTGGAAACCAGGGGTCCCTCTGGCAGGATAAGCTGAGGCAAGTGAAAGCCCACCCCACCCCCAGTCTGTTTTTTGGCCCTTTGAGTATAGGGACAGAGCCTGCACTTCACCACTGTGTTTGCCAGGTATTCAGTCTGAATATCTGTCCTTCACTGAGATACCATTTGGGATAATAGCTCTCTAGTGAATATTACTCACTATGAGGCTATTGTTTACATGAAGTCTTCAGTTCAACTCTTCTTAGGGAATGAGAGGTTTAGTTTAGTTCCTGGTGATGTGCAGTTCTAAGAATTTCCATTACACCTGGCATGGATGTCAATTCTATTTCTTATCACTCAGTAAAACAATTTATTAGGAAAATAAGGTTTAGAAGTGCCAGACTACATACAATTCAGCCCTTGGAAATCATAAATGTCCTAAATCTTGTTGGACATCAGGAGAGGCAACTTAAGATATGTCTTTCCTTACGGCTCCTGGCTGGGAGCTGCGTCCTGAGGTCTGCACTAGGCTGGGGGAATGAGACTGTGCAGATGGTTGTAGGCCGAGTGAGAAGGGCCTGGACAAAGCCTGTTGGCTCTGGTCTGAAGTCTGGCTATGGGCTTTGGTCTTGTCCACTCTAGATACACTTGGTTATTATCACAAATTGGAAGCCCAGTTTTTTGGCAGTAGCCAAGGATGAGGAGCCAGGTGGGCTTAAGGAATGTGACACGAAACAGGGCTTTATTATGCAGTTACTGGTTTTTCCATTGAACTTTAAAGGAGGGGGCAGTAAGGATAAATGATCAGGGAAAGAATGGAGAACAGAAATTTTTCTGTCTTTCCCAAACATCCTGTAAGTCCTGTTAATGTCCCTGCCCATTTTAGGTAATTTATCTTTAAAATATACAGCCCTCTGGAGCAGTAGGAAAATCATTACTGTACCTATCTAGCTGCAGGAATATTTAAGCTTTCATAAAGCCCAATCTTTCTTCCTTCTTGCCCTCATCATCCAGTGAATCACAAAGATTTTGTAGATGCAAGTATTTTCCATCAAGCTTATGAATAACACCACTTGGCAGAAAACCCTGAACAAAGAACCAGACTGCAATGTTTTGTAGTGACTTTACATACAATGTGCCTTAATTACTGGCAAGCCTGTCCGGAGCTTATTCCCACATGTGTCAACACTTTCTTAATACACTGTAATTCATCATGTTATCATGGCAGAAATAAGGTACTCTACGTCCTTGAACTCATCTTTCTTCAAGTGCTGGTTTTGAACTGTGTATCCCACTGCAGTGTCTTCGTCTGGTGAACAAAGACCAGTGTATAGCACTGAAACAGTAAGATCCCTGGAGTCCATCACCAAGCACTTTTGCCTGTGCTCTGCAGCACACTACATCCAAGAAGCACTGCTTTACTGTCAAAAGGACATTCTCTTAATAATGGCAGTAAATCCTGAAAAGCAGTCTAATTTTAGACAGACAGCTTGGCTAAGAAGGAATCCTATCATTTACCCCTTTTGACAATTTTATTCATTGAGTTAATTTTCATGCTAGTTGTGTGGTTAAATTAAGATAGAATTTGTTTCTCTTTATTAAAAAAAGAATGCCTTTTGAATTGGGGGAAGGAGGGAAGGATGGGGAAAAAAGAATTCTCAATAATAAACACTGCATTTCAATTGGAAATAGAGTAATTTGAAAAGCTATATTATACTTTTGGGATCATCTCTTAACCCTTTGGCTTTTTTGAGTGAATTTAGAAGTGGGCTCTGAGCCTAATTTTAGATGGTTTGGAGAAGGAGTGATGAATCTGAGTCTTGATTCAGTGGAAAATTGGCATTGAATTCCAAAGCAACTTTGCGTTTAATAGTTATTCAGGTTGCTTATTTAACTTTTGCATTTCATTTTCATAGCTTAGGAGATAGAAGATAAATTTATCTACCCAAAGTTTAGATTGCTTGATGTATGCTTCATATCATCTCTTGGGTAAGACAGGCATTTTAGAGAGTTCAGGAGGAAGGCCCAAGGATCTGAGTATGGGAAGCAGAAGCTTTCTTTCTGGTACTGCTGAGGCTTCAAGGAAAGTTCTTTCAGTGTGTAAATCTTGCCATTTCTTTCTTTCTTTTTTTTTTTTAAATAGATCTTTATTGGAGTATAATTGCTTCACAATACTGTGTTAGTTTCTGTTGTTCAACAAAGTGAATCAGCCATATGCATACATATGTCCCCATATCCCCTCCCTCTTGAGCCTCCCTCCCACCCTCCCTATCCCACCCCTCTAGGTCATCGCAAAGCACCAAGCTGATCTCCCTGTGCTATGCTACTGCTTTCCACTAGCTAACTATTTTACAATCTTGAGAAAGAAAAACGGAGTTGGAGGAATCAGGCTCCCTGACTTCAAACTATACCACAAAGCTACAGTAATCAAGATAGTATGGTGCTGGCACAAAAACAGAAATATAGATCAATGGTACAGGATAGAATACCCAGAGGTAAACCTATGCACATATGGGCACCTAATTTACAATAAAGGAGGCAAGAACATACAATGGAGAAAAGACAGCCTCTTCAATAAGTGGTGCTGGGAAAACTGGACAGCTACATGTAAAAGAATGAAATTTGAACACTCCCTAACACCATACACAAAATAAACTCCAAATGGATTAAAGACTTAAATGTAAGACCAGACACTGTAAAACTGTTAGAGGAAAACATAGGGAAAACACTCTTTGACATAAAGCACAGCAAGATCTTTTTTGACCCACCTCCTAGACTACGGAAATAAAAACAAAAATAAACAAATGAGGCTTAAGTAAACTTAAAACCTTTTGCACAGCAAAGGAAACCATAAACAAGACAAAAAGACAACCCTCATAATGGGAGAAAATATTTGCAAATGAAACAGCAGACAAAGGATTAATCTCCAAAATATACAAACAGCTCATGCAGCTCAACATCAAAAAAACAAACAATCCAGTTAAAAAATGGACAGAAGACCTAAACAGACATTTTTCCAAAGAAGACATACTGATTGCCAACAAACACATGAAAAGATGCTCAACACCACTAATCATTAGAGAAATGCAATTCAAAACCACACTGAGGTATCACCTCACGCCAGTCAGAATGGCCATTATCAAAAATTCTAGAAACAATAAATGCTGGAAAGGGTGTGGTGAAAAGGGAACCCTCCTGCACTGTTGGTGGGAATGTACATTGATACAACCACTATGGAAAACAGTATGGCGGTTCCTTAAAAAACTAAAAATAGAACTACCATATGACCCAGCAATCCCACTACTGGGCATATACCCTGAGAAACCATAATTCAAAAAGAGACATGTACCATAGTGTTTATTACAGCACTATTTACAATAGCCAGGACATGGAAGCAACCTAAGTGTCCATCGACAGATGAATGGATAAAGAAGATATGGCACATACATACAATGGAATATTACTCAGCCATAAAAAGGAATGAAATTGAGTTATCTGTAATGAGGTGGATGGACATAGAGTCTGTCGTACAGTGAGGTAAGTTAGAAAGAGAAAAACAAATACCGTATGCTAATGCACATATATGGAATCTAAAAAGAAAAGGTACTGATGAACTGAATGGCAGGGCAGGAATAAAGATGTAGACATAGAGAATGGACTTGAGGACACAGGGTGGGAGGGGGAAGCTGGGGCAAAGTGAGAGTAGCCTCGACATATATAAACTACCAAATGTAAAATAGTTAGCTAGTGGGAAGCAGCAGCACAGCACAGGGAGATCATCTTGCCATTTCTTAAACCCATTCTTTGATGACCATTTCTTATCTTCAACTGTTGAAATACATGTATGGGGTCAATGGTGGCATCTTGGTCAACAATGGAGAGACCACCTGTTTTGCATCAATTTTTTATATTAATTCACATGGCATTTTTCAATAATTGGAGCAAATTACATGTGGTAGACGTACATTAACAGTCCTTAAATTTTAACATTTGTCAAATATGGTGCATAAGAACGCCATAGTAGGGCTTCCGTGGTGGCGCAGTGGTTGAGAGTCCACTGGGGACATGGGTTTGTGCCCCGGTCTGGGAAGATCCCACATGCCGCGGAGTGGCGGGGCCCATGAGCCATGGCCGCTGAGCCTGCGTGTCTGGAGCCTGTGCTCTGCAACGGGAGAGGTCACAACAGTGAGAGGCCCGCGTACCGCCAAAAAAAAAAAAAAAAGAATGCCATAGTATAAAACATATGAATAATAAGTAACTCTTCTGCTCATCATAGCAATGATTTCATCTCTCTCTCTTTAGGCATGTAATCATGACACAGTTATGATGAAGTTAAGGAGTAAAAAGAAGCATACATTTTCTCTTCTAGAGACCTGTATTCCAGGTGTGTGGTTTGTGTATGGTGAAGTGCCAGTAGGAGGGATTCTGATGGTAAATGTAAAGGCTGTGGAGGGAAGGGATGTAGGGTAGTTAGTTTAGGTTCTAGGGAGGAGTTGTCACTGGAGTTAGACCCTGACTGATAAGAGCATTTATCAGAGCAGAAGAGAGAGTGAATTCCAGGAAAAGAGAAAAACAACATACAATAACTTTTCTGAGGATGCAATGCAGACAACTCTAAAGGAAATTTTCTAAGTTTCTAGTGAGACGCAGCATGTTAAAATATACATTGAATGACTTGAGAGGATGATAAAGCTTAATATATAGGTTTTTTCTTCCAAACTTGCTTCTTTTCTTGTGTTCCTTTGTGTATTCATGGAACCAACATCCCATCTGTTTTCCAGGTTCTAAATCTCAAAAGGGTCTTTGCTCCTTCTCTTTCACTTTTGCCTGCATCTGAACGTGCAGCAAAATCCCGTTGATTTTCCGTAATATCTCTGCAAGGCCTTCCTCTGCTCTCTACTCCCTTGTCCCTGATCTCAGACTAGCAATAACTTCTCCACTGGGCTCTCAGCCTCCAGTCCCCCTGCCTAATTTGTTATGCTTCAGCTGTCAGGTTAGGTTTTTTGGAAGCACAGTCTTACACTCTCCTGCTCAAAGCTTTCAGTAGTGCTCACTGCTTAGAGAAAAGTTTCCAAATTCCCCTTCCTACATGCAATAATTTCTCCATTTTGGCTCTGTAGAACTTTTTACCCTATATAATGCAATTGAGCAAATGCTGCTCCACGCTTTTCACCATTCTTGATTGTTCTTTCTACTTTGAACTCAATGCCTATACCATCTCTGCCACAGGAAAGAAAGAGTTAGTGAGAAGTATGCTGGTGGAGCCCTAAGTATTAATGTAGAAGATAATCATTTGCCTATTACTAGCTGTGTGACATTTGGCCTTTTGTTGAACTCTCTGTGCCCCAGTTTTCATATTTATGTAAAATGTATATGATAATATTTAATAATAATAATAATAATGCCTATCATGTAGGGTTGTAGTGTTTATAATTCCTGTACAGCAGTTGGAAGAGTGCCTGGAACATTTTAAGTCTGAGTTGATGTTAGTTATTATTATTATTAATATGGAAAACATGGGATAGGAGATAAAAAGAACCATGACTTGGAATAAAGTTCTTAAAAATAAGCTTAGTGGGAAAAATAAAAGTACCCTTAAGCCTTGACAAGCTTCGGGGAAATAATTACAGTGGTCAATTTGTCTATGAGGATTTGGGATACAGGAGAAATATGGTTGTTTTGCTGTTATTATTCTTTTAAGGGAGTCTTTCTGAAAATTATGCTCGGAAGACCACATTTTAAACTTATGGCATAGGTAAAGAGGCTTTGGTTGATAAGACCAGCCTTTTAATCAGATAGCAGAATGAACTGGAGGATGGTCTTTTTTTTTTTTTTTAAGTTTTATTGAAGTATAATTGATTTACAATGTTGTGTTAATTTCTTCTGTACCACAGAGTGACTCAGTTATACACACATATATATATTCTTTTCCATATTCTTTTCCATTATGGTTTGTCACAGGATATTGAATATAGTTCCCTGTGCTATATAGTAGAACCTTGTTGTTTATCCATCCCATATATAATAGTTTGCCTCTGTTAATCCCAAACACCCAAGCCTTCCCTCCCCTCCCCCACCTTGGCAACTGCAAGTCTGTTCTCAATATCTGTGAGTCTGTTTTTGTTTTGTAGATATGTCGATTTGTGTCGTATTTTAGATTCCACATATAAGTGATATTGTATGGTATTTTTTTGTCTTTCTCTTTCTGACTTGCTTCACTTAGTATGATAATCTCTAAATCCATCCATGTTGCTGCAAATGTCATTATTTCATTCTTTTTGATGGCTGAGTAATATTCCATTGCATATGTATACCACATCTTCTTTATCCATTCATCTGTCGATGAACATTTAGGTTGTTTCCATGTCTTGCCTATTGTAAATAGTGCTGTTATGAACATAGGGGTGCATGTATCTTTTCAAATTATAGTTTTTTCTGGGTATATGCCCAGGAGTGGGATTGCTGGATCATATGGAAAATCTATTTTTAGTTTTTTGAGGAACCTCCACACTGTTTTCCGTAGTGGCTGCACCAATTTACATTCCCACCAACAGTGTAAGAGGGTTCCCTTTTCTCCACACCCTCTCTGGCATTGTTTGTAGATTTTTTGACAACAGCCATTCTGACTGGTGTGAGGTGATACTTCATTGTAGTTTTGATTTGCATTTCTCTAATAATTAGAGATGTTGAACATCTTTTCATGTACCTATTGGATACTTCATTGTAGTTTTGATTTGCATTTCTCTAATAATTAGAGATGTTGAACATCTTTTCATGTACCTATTGGTCATCTGTATGTCTTCTTTGGAAAAATGTCTATTTAGGTCTTCTGCCCATTTTTCAGTTGGGTTGTTTGTTTTTTTGTTGTTGAGTTGTATGAACTGTTTGTATATTTTGGAAATTAAGGCCTTGTCAGTTGCATTGTTTGCAAATATTTTCTCCTATTCTGTAGGTTGTCCTTTCGTTTTGTTTATGGTTTCCTTTGCTGTGTAAAATCTTGTAAGTTTGACTAAGTCCCATTTGTTTATTTTTGTTTTTATTTCTATTGCCTTGTTAGACTGACCTAAGAAAACATTGGTACAATTTATGCCAGAGAATGTTTTGACTATGATCTCTTCTAGGAGTTTTATGGTGTCATATCTTATGTTTAAGTCTTTAAGCCATTTTGAGTTTATTTTTGTGCATGCTGTGTTCTAACTTCATTGATTTACATGCAGCTGTCCAACTTTCTCAGCACCATTTGCTGAAGAGACTGTCTTTTTCCCATTTTACATTCTTGTCTCCTTTGTTGAAGATTAGTTAACCATAGGTGTGTGGGTTTTTTTTCTGGTCTCTCTATTCTGTTCCATTGATCCATATGTCTGTTTTTGTGCCAATACCACAATGTTTTGATTACTGTAGTTTTGTAGTATTGTCTGACGTCTGGGAGGGTTATGCTTCCTGCTTTGTTCTCTTTCCTCCGGATTACTTTGGCAATGCTGTGTCTTTTATGATTCCATGTAAATTTTAGGATTATTTGTTCTAGTTCTGTGAAAAATGTCATGGGTAATTTGATAGGGATCACATTAAATCTGTAGATTGCTTTGGGTAGTTTTGCCATTTTAACAATATTAATTCTTCCAATCCAAGAGCATGGGATAGCTTTCCATTTCTTTGAATCATCTTTAATTTCCTTTATTATCGTTTTGAAGTTCTCAATATATAAGTCTTTCACCTCCTCAGTGAGGTTTATTCCTAAGTATTTTATTGTTTTTGGTGCAATTTTAGTTTTTTTTTTATTTTTGAGTTTTTGCGGTATTATATTTAGTTATCTTGGCTGGTTTAATCACATTGTTGTTGTTTTTCTTTTTTGGCCATGCCACACAGCACATGGGATCTTAGTTCCCTGACCAGGGATTGAACCTGCACCCCCTGCATTGGAAGCACAGAGTCTTAACCACTGGACCGCCAGGGAAGTCCCTGATGTGATTTTAAAGAGGACTGTTTGTTTACATTCCCTTTCTGGTATTTCATTGTTAGTGTAAAGAAATGGAACCAATTTCTGTATGTTAATCTTGTATCCTGCTACCTTGCTGAATTTGTTTATCAGTTCTAGTAGTTTTTGGGCAGAGTCTTTAGGGTTTTCTCTACATAGTGTCATGTCATCTGCATATAATGACAACTTTACCTCTTCCCTACCAATTTGAGTACATTTTATTTCTTTTTCTTGTCTGATTGCTGTGGTTAGTACTTCCAATGCTATGTTGAAGGTGAGAAGTGGTGAGAGTGGGCATCCTTGTCTTGTTCCAGATTTTAGCAGGAAGGCTTTCAGCTTTTCACCATTGAGTATTATATTGGCTGTGGGTCTGTCATAAATAGCTTTTATTATGTTGAGATATGTTCCTTCTATACCCAATTTGGTAAGAGTTTTTATCATGAACAGGTGTTGAATTTTATCAAATGCTTTTTCTGCATCTTTTGAGATGATTACGTGGTTTTTGTCTTTTCTTTTGTTGATGTGGTGTATCACATTGATTGATTTGCATATGTTGAACCATCCTTGTGACCTGGGATGAATCCAACTTGGTGGTTGTGTATGACCTCGAGGATGGTCTTTATACTCCCAGCAGCAGAAGATGGTAAAGGCATTCATTTATAACGAAAAACTACACCTGTGGTTTCCAGGTGAACCTGTTGATGCGGTATGGGGGCATGGTCGGTTACAACGTACTCCCTGGAGCTGGGCAGTAGGGCTCCAAGTCCAGAGTCTGCCTCTTACTAACCGTGCTGCCTTAATACTCCTGTGCCTCAACTTTACTGTCTGTAAAATGGGATTAGTAATTGCACCCAGCCAACCAGTATGGCCATTGTGAGGATTCAAGACATTAATATATTTAAAGTACTTTGAAAATGCTAGCTCCATAGTAAATGCTCATTAATTATTAGCTGTGGTTATTATCTACCTGAGGACTATGAAGTAATACAAATCGTAGTAAAGATGCTCAGGAGAGTAGAACTAAAAATCATGATGAAAAGTGGAGAAAAATGTCAAAAACACTCAGCAAATACTGACAGTGAAATATGTGAAATTGTGGAACAGATTCACCAAGGATGAGGGGGAATGTCTGTAGTTTAACTCATGTAAGCTCAGGCAAAATACGGGGGAAGTATGCCACGGGAAGTGTTCTTATGCTTGCAAGATTATGGACAAGATGACCTAATAAAGTACTTTCACTGTGAGTTTCTCTGGTAACTTGATTAGAAGGGTGGAGAGACTGTTCTTTTCAGGGAGGGAACTACTTTAAGTGTTTGTGACAGGTGAGTCTGTGCTGATTTAGTCAGAAATGCTGATTTCTGAGCTTGGTGTTGATATGCATCATCACATTAAAAGGTAGGGACTCTTCAGGTTCCAAAGTCCAGTGCAGAATGGAGTCATCCACCTAACTAATTTGGGCTAAAATGCCACTGCAAAATGAGGGGAAGGAAGAGTTGAATTTAAATTATCTGGAAAATTACTTTAATTCTCACTACCATTTTGCATGTTACAAACATTCCTGACTTCTAGATATTTTGGAAAACAAAGTTTGTGGATTAAGGGGTTTTTGATGTGCCTTCATAAGGAATGTTTGATGTATTTTGATATTTCTTGGCATCACTTTCAATGTGTCAGACTAAACACAGATGCCATGTACATCTTCAGATAAGTAGTCTCTACTTTCAATTTTATTTTTTCTTAGGAGGAGGACACTTAGGTTCATTTGTAGAAGTAATGGAGAGAAAGTTTAGCAGTCCCCACAAAGTCATAATAGTATATGGGGGGTTGGGGGCATAGTGCGTCTTTAAAAAGCCTTTTAAAAATAATAATTAACTATAATAATATATTTTCAATATTATATTATTTACATTTGAAAATAAATGAAAACTTTCATTTTCTTAGTATATGCTACTTAAAGATTGTAAACATTTTGGCAGATATAGAGAAGATGCAATGATTCTTAGTGGTTTTCAAGAAGGGATATCATAATATAATAAAGGGAGCCCTGTGTGTGTAAACCTGGTTCACTAAAAAATGGTTCACTTATTTTTTAGTGAACCAGTTCAGCATCTCAGTAGAAGGAAGACCAAAATTTTTGACTGGGATAATCTCAGTTTACATACATATTAGGAAAAGTGAGATGGTGCAGTAGAAAAGTTCTGGGTCAGAAGTTCAAGAGCAGGGTTCCTGTTGAGCTGGGGTTCCAATTCTGAAACCTTGAGCAAGTCACTTAATCTCATCAAGCCTGTCTACTCATCTGTAAAATGGGAGTAATAATAATATTCTATTATGATCCATAAGTTAAAATATACACATAATAAATGTCAAAATACTTTTCCAATTGTAAAGTGCTAACAAATGAAGATACTGTTATTATTGTGATACCATCACTGCCATACCTGAACTTAACTTAAAAAAGACAACAAAGACCCACTTTCTGTCAGTACATGCACGCACACACAAGTATTGTTAAACATGCTATGATTTTTCTATTTCTGGTTAAAGTATTCCTTTTTTTTTTAAACAAATGTTCTTTCTACTCTCAATTTAGAAGAAAGGAGGACAAGAGGTACTTTAAAAATAGATGAAGGAAAGCACAGTAACCATCTCCTTTATCCTAAGTTTATGCAGCCCCTATGCTTGATAGTGAGTGATTTGTACATGAATACACTTTTGAGACCATAAAGAATTATTTTAACTTTAGCCTCTTCTCTAGGGGAATGGGAATACTTAATATTCAGGTCTAAAACAATTATTTCTCTGAAAATAACATTCTTCTGATTATTCAGACTTCATCCTCTTGCTTCTGATGTCTTTTTGGCATGAAACAGACAGCTGGAAACTGCAGACCTTCTGGGATTTTGTCTTCTCCCTTGAGAACTCATGATTGGACTCTTGACCTTTGATCTTCTCCATCCTGCTCTCCTGGAGAGCCCTCATCTGACAGTCCTGGTGAATGAAGGCAGAGATAACTGTAGAACATCAAGTTATTGTACAGGCTTGTGTCTCTATGGTTAAATACTGGGTTTCTGTCTCCAAATTAGTAGTTTACTGTGTTTTCTTAAGGGCTGGAAATTTATGGAGTTATCATAGTTGAATTCTTGTTCCTAAAACAAAAACAAAAGAAAATACCACTTGCTGATTTCTTTCTATTTTTGTGTCTTTGGATGGCTTATATTGCCTTGCAGTAGCAATCAAGAGTGTTATAGAGTTGTTTTCCTCAGAAGCAAATTGTTTTGTGGGGGGTATTTCATGTATATTTTTTATGAATGATGCTGTCCTCAGACCCAGGTAATTACTGATAGAGAGAGTAGTGTTTATATTATGTTAAACTGCTAGCTACTTCTTTGACTTTCTAATATTTTGTCTGACAGTAGAGGTAATTGGTGAAATGTGAAATCTAATGTATACTGACAAGTACCTAGAAGACTTAGAAAATATTTCAAATTTTTTAAAACTAGGGACAAAATCTGTGGAGGGGATGGGATTCCTAAAGCTAATTCACAGTATCATAAAAACTCAAGTTAAAAGGCAATTTGGCCCCAAATAACTTATGTAGATATTCCCCCTGCCTTAAGGAAGGGGAGCATAACTCCCATTCCTTACGTATGATATGCACAGAGTGACTCCCTTCCAAAGTGTATAGTTGTGGGGAGGGCTAAGGGTAGGCGTGACAAAGTGAGAGAGTGGCATGGACATATATACACTACCAAACGTAGAATAGATAGCTAGTGGGAAGCAGCCGCATGGCACGGGGAGATCAGCTCGGTGCTTTGTGACCACCTAGAGGGGTGGGATAGGGAGGGTGGGAGGGAGACGCAAGAGGGAAGAGATATGGGAACATGTGTATATGTATGACTGATTCACTTCGTTATAAAGCAGAAACTAACACACCATTGTAAAGCAATTATAGTCCAATGAAGATGTTAAAAAACAACAACAAAATGTATAGTATGGAAATTGGGGTGGGGAGGATTGGAAGGAGAGGAAGAGAAACTTTAGAGAAGCTTGCTGCATACTACCTCACCTGGTTGATCAAGGCCAACACTGAGAGTCACAAATCATATTGATAATATGTGTCTTTGATATGATGTGATGAAGATGGCACCTTATCTTGAGAAAAACAACACACAAATTCCAATACTGGGGCATCCTACAAAATACCTGACCAGTACTCCTCAAAACTGTCAAGGTCATCAAAAGCAAGGAATTCTGAGAAACTGTCACAGCAAAGAGGAGCCTAAAGAGACAAGACAACTAAGTGTACTATTGTATCCTGGATGGGATCCTGGGACAGAAAAAGGGCACTAGGTTAAAACTAAGGACATCTAAATAGACTGCAAACTTTAGTTATCAATAACATATCCATATTGGTTCATTACTTGTAACAAATGTATCACACTAATGTAAGATGTTGATAATGGGGGAACCAGATGTGAGGTATATGGGAAGTCTCTGTACTATCTTTCAGTTATTCTGTAAATCTGAAATTACTCTAAAAAATGAAGTCTACTTTTTAAAAGGCGCTTTGTCAACTGTTCAGCTGATATCCTTCTAGTGATCAAAATTATGTCAAGACTCAATTTTCAATTCAATTTTCCTAAATTCTTTGAATAACAGGCAACTCACCATTTCGAAAGTGGTACTTTGATTAATGCACAACTCTTTGTATTTTGTCTTGTTTGTTTGTTTGTTTTTCAGTAGGTAGGAATAGCTACCAAAGAAATTTGAGGTGGCTAAGATTGGCTGCTCCCCAAAGAACTTCCCATGTGGCTGTAATAAAAATGTCTCAGAAGAGATTCTTCCCCTGTACATTTATTGCACTATCATTCATTAGCAAGCAAGCACAAAGCACTTCAAAGGATCTGTTATGTGAGTTTGATGAAGTCTAAGCTCTCTTTCCTTTACCACATATTGTTTAAAATATTTACTCCAAGGAGGCATGATATTCCAGAGTCAGGATTTTGTGCCCTCCCTCCAGTAGGTACCATGAAATCAGAAATCCTCTTAAACCAATGACTGGAATCAGGCATCATTCCTAATCATTCAGGTTTTAGGATTCATTGGATTTTCAGATTCTCTTCATGCAAGAGTATTTCTAAACTGTTTTGGCCAGTTTACATATCTTGGCATTTATTTCACCAGTGAGAGCCCATTTCTAATATTCATTATGCTCAATGGCTAGTCACTCGTTTAACCAATAAAACCCATTTTTAACATTCAGGATGCTAATTAGTAAAGTAGTTTGTTCATTGAGATGCTGGGAGCTGAAGGACTTCTAATACATATTCTGGAGCATAGCCTTTTCTGATGTAATGTAGGTGACTACCCATAAACTATGCATTCTGGGCATCATAATAGCTAACCATCCTTAGAATTAAAGCTTTAGCTGGTCAAACATTATATTACATTGATTATATGGAATGTTTTGAAGTAAATTACAGACATCTGTACAAGTAAATTCTATTATTTTTAAACAACTCAACCCAGAAATCTGCTTCTATCCATTCTTTCATTTGAGGCAGAGAAGTATGCTTAAGTTTGCCTCTGAGGTGAATACGCTGCTTGGGTACAGTACTCCTGAGAGTAAACTCCAAGTGTTAATGCTTCTTGGGACAGCATGGTGGGAAGGAGGAGAAAGGAATAAGGTGTGGTGAACACAGTGACAGAGAAGTGCTTTGGATTCACTGTCAGAGGACTACAGTGGGCTAGGCAATCTTATTTTCCCTTAATCTAGAATGTTCTATTTTTTGGACAATAGAACTAGTTTCGAACACAATGTTTCTTAATAGTCCACAGAAATAATATTCTATGTAATACATAGTTCACTCCCTTATCAACACTATAGTAGAACGTCAAGTGGGGAAGGACTGGAACATGTATTCCCTTGATAAAAACAATACAAATAAGAAACATGATCATAATAATAGTGGCTAACATTTAGTATTTACCACGTGCCAGGTATAAGATCTATTAATGGTTCTAAGTACATTATATATATTAACTCATTTAATCCTACAACAAATCTAGGAAATCTATATATAGGAAACTGTTACCAATCACTGTGTAGACTATCTCACATTGTATACTGGAAAAAGTTACAGTTCTATGACAAAATGGCAAGATGGCGGAGTTAAAGAAAATCTAAGGCAATTAAAAAGAATGGCCACGTAGAGAACAAGCAATTTAATACCATCAGCATTCATTGAACCCCCACGGATTGCTTGTCTCTGTACCTAGAATACTGAAAAATTCCTAGAAGATTAACTCACAGTCCTTACAGGTACTGGTGCAAAGCATATTTTATTTAAATTTTTATTATCTTCTAAGCTTTTACTGACATCCCTTACATGTCCCATAGATGTAGAGATGAGATATGATTTGTAGAAGAAAGAAAAGTGACTATTTTCAAGCTCTGTTCTATGAGAAATTAGGAAAACAAGAATTCTGGGAAGATGGCAGCAGTGGCTTTTTATGGCTGAGTAATATTCCATAGTATATATGTGCCACATCTTCTTTACCCATTCATCTGTCGATGGACACTTAGGTTGCTTGTATATCCTGGCTATTGTCAATAGAGCTACAGTGAACATTGTGGTACATGACTCTTTTTGAATTATGGTTTTCTCAGGGTATATGCCCAGTAGTGGGATTGCTGGGTCATATGGTAGTTCTATTTTTAGTTTTTGAAGGAACCTCCATACTGTTCTCCATAGTGGCTGTATCAATTTACATTCCCAGCAGCAGTGCAAGAGGGTTCCCTTTTCTCCACACCCTCTCCAGCA
>NC_041226.1:17830279-17853406 GCF_002837175.3 Physeter macrocephalus | reverse complement strand
GCATTTATTGTTTGTAGATTTTCTGATGATGCCCATTCTAACCGGTGTGAGGTGATACCTCATTGTAGTTTTGATTTGCGTTTCTCTAATGATTAGTGATGTTGAGCAGCTTTTCATGTGCTTCTTGGCCATCTATATGTCTTCTTTGGAGAAATGTTTATTTAGGTCTTCTGCCCATTTTTGGATTGGGTTGGTTGTTCTTTCGATATTGAGCTGCCTGAGCTGCTTGTGTATTTTGGAGATTAATCCTTTGTCAGTTGCTTTGTTTGCAAATTTTTTCTGCCATTCTGAGGTCTGTCTTTTCGTCTTGTTTATGGTTTCCTTTGCTGTGCAAAAGCTTTTAAATTTCATTAGGTACCATTTGTTTATTTTTGGTTTTATTTCCATTTCTCTAGGAGATGGGTCGAAAAGGATCTTGCTGTGATTTATGTCGTAGTGTTCTGCCTATGTTTTCCTCTAAGAGTTTTATAGTGTCTGGCCTTACATTTAGGTCTGTAATCCATTTTGAGTTTATTTTTGTGTATGGTGTTAAGGAGTGTTCTAATTTCATTCTTTTGCATGTAGCTGTCCAGTTTTCCTAGCACCACTTATTGAAGAGGCATAGCACAGGGAGATCAGCTTGGTGCTTTGTGTCCACCTAGAGGGGTGGGAGGGAGACACAAGAGGGAGGGGATATGGGGATATATATATACATATAGCTGATTCACTTTGTTTTACAGCAGAAACTAACACACCATTGTAAAGCAATTATACTCCAATAAAGATGTTAAAAAAAAAAGATAACCAACAAGGACCTACTGTATAGCACAGGGAACTCTGCTCAATATTCTTTAATAACCTAAATGGGAAAAGAATTTGAAAAAGAATAGATACAGGTGTATGTATAACGGAATCACTTTGCTGTACACCTGAAATTAACACAACATTGTTACTCAATGATACTCCAATATAAAATAAAAATTAAAAAATAAGAATTTGGGAGATAATTAGGAAATTATTAATATAAATAAAATAAGTTCACTTATTGCCTTAAAGGTAAAATTGAGATTTAAAGGACATTATTTCAAGTTAGATACTAGAGAGGTGGAAACAATGGGAGATGTATTTACTGGCTGGTTTCAATCATGCATATAATAGGGAACCAAGAGACTGTAGCAAACAAAACAAAACAAAATAACACAAACAAACACACAGTTGAGGGAAACTAAAGAGGAAAAATTTTCAAATTTATTTTTGAAATGAGATAATATTGACTACCAAACCTGGTCAAAAGCTGTACCAAAAAGAGAAAATTACAGAATAATTTCAATATGAATAGTGATAAAATTTTTTAAATAAAATATTAACAGCATATTAAAAATAATACATCATTACCATGTGGGATTAACTCCAGAAACACAAAATTCATTCAATATTGGAAATCCAAAGAAGTAAGGAAAAGATTATAATTATCTTTGTAGGTGCAGAAAAAGCATTTGACAAAATGCAGTGTCCTTTCATGTTATGAAACAGCCAATAAAACAGGAATCATGGGTATTTTTAAAACATTATAATATACCTCAGTGTCAAAGCCTTTTACTTAGTAGAGAAATACTGGTGCGTTTCCTTCTAAAGGCAGATTCTGGAACGAGACAAGGATGCCCACTATCTCCACCACAGTTTAGCATTGTGTCGGAGGTATCAGCCAAAGCAGTTAGAGGAAAGAAGGCAATTAACTGTAAGGAACTGGAAAGGAAAAAGTAAATTATCTTTACTTATAGATTATATTGGATTGAATGTCTAGAAATCTCAAAGCTATCAATTGAAAAACTACTATAAATAATAAAAGAATTTCATAGGGTGTCAGATTATGAGATCAGCATACAAAATAAGTAGGTTTTATACATAAAAAACAAAAACTGTTCAATTTATATAATGGAAAAGAAGACTCCACTTAGCCAATAAAATAAAATAAAATAAAAAATAAAATGGAATGAAATGCAATGAAATGAAGTGAAATAAAATTCCTAGGTGTATATTTAAAAAGATATTCAAAAACTATGTGAAGAAAACTATAAAAGTTTCCCCCAAAATACAAAAATAAACATGAACAAATAGAAAGGAATACTATGCTCTTGGACAGAATGATTCAACAATATAAAGTTGTCAATCCTCCTTATATTAATTTACACATTTAATGCTGGTTTTAAATTTTTCATAATCAATTATACACGTTTATTAAAAAGTTTATTTGTAATAATAAATAAGAATAGTTAGGAAAAGGACAAAAATAGAGAATGGAGCAAGTGCAAGCTGATAGTAAAACACATTCTAAAGCCTTTATAATGAAAAGACAGTGGTTTATGTATATGAATAAACAGTCAGATCAATGCATCAGAATAGAAAATCCAGAAATAGATCAATTACCTATGCAAATCAGTAGGGAAAGAGGTGGACTTTTAAAAAGTGTTGTTGGGAAAGCTGGATGGACTTATGCAAAAAAATAAAATTGCAGTCATTCTTCACCCTGCACATCAAGATAAACTTCAAATGTATCAGCGATTTCAAGGTAAAAAATGATACCCTACAAGTACCAGAAGAGCATACAGTGGAGAAAACTTTTCTAGAACTCAAAACTCTGAAACAATAAGAGAAAAGATGGATACACTTGATAATATAAATACAAAGAAATTTTTCATGGCAGAAAATATCTACCATAAGAAAAGCAAAAAGACAAATGACAAACATGGAAAAAATATTTGAAATTTATATCATGAACAAAGGGTTGTATCCCTTACATAAAATGAATACCTAAAAACAGAAGGGTAAAAGATTACTGAAAAATCAGTTAGAGATAGAGACAATTCACAGAAAAAGAAATGCAAATACTCTTGGCCATATGAAGGGATACTTAGTCTCATGTATAGTAGGAGAATCACAAATTAAAATTACATTGAGATAGCACTTAACTGGCAGATTGATTGTAATTAAGAGCCAGAATTTTTGACTGGGAAAAGGAAATACAAATGTCAGGTGAAGGAGGTTAAGTAAAAATGCAGTAGTCTTAAATTGAAATTTATTTTATCTCAAAAAATAACCAAACATGCTCAAAAAAATACCACCATCTTTTCAATGCAAAGAAATAAAAACAATTACCAATCCAGTGATAATGAGGATTCAGATTGTGTTCTTTAAATCTCAATTCCGTATAAAAAGAATCAGGACTATAGAGAAATGACTGATTCTAGGTCTGAGTCAGGAAATATACCAGCTTAGTCTGGAACATCTTGTCATACAAGAAAGCAAGGAAGCTTTAAAACTACTGGGATCTGTGCAAAGGGAACCGTTTTGAAGTTGCTCCTACTGGCTAAATTTTGAGCATTAATAAGGACAGAAATGTCAATGAATTGTGATACATAAATATATTTAAACCCATGAGTTCTAATGGTTCTAAAAACATCACTTTGTATTTTATAATAACTATAAATAGAGTACATATAACCTTTAAAATTATGAATCACTATATTGTATGCCGATAACTTACATAATATTGTACATCAACTATACATCAATAAAAAAGAAACCAAAAAACCCCTATCACTTTGGTCACCTTTGGAAGACTTAGGGAACCAATTCAATATTTTGAGGAATAGAAAAGAAATATCAGCATTTATCCTGCCTTTCCTATATTAAAAATACTTCAGGGTAAACCAGCAACTGATGAAGAGAAATTTCTCTTGGCGATGAATTCTACGTAATACATAAGACAAATAAGAGAATTGAAACATCATCATTTTGCAACCCATAATGAAAGAGTGAACCTAGGCAATAATCGTCAATAGCTGCTCACATCACCAAAAGAGACAATTAGACATTATATGTCCTTTTTGATCAAATTTCACATTACCACTATGAAGTATTCTGGCCAAAAAACTGAACATGAATCCAATTGTCTCTAAGTCTAGTTACAGTCTTACAGGATCAGAGGGAATGGCAGAATATATTCAGTGAGGCCATGGGGATGCAGTCAGCAAAACCTGATTGAAGAAAACTGTAGGATAAGCAATCCGATATTCTCAACAACAGAAAAAAGAAAATGGCAATGGAACAAAAGAGAGACGAGACCTACATTAAAGAAACATGTCAACCAGTAATAATATATGGACCTTCTCTGAATCTCAATTAAAAAAAAAATCCTCTAAACATTAACAAGATATTTGATACCACTAAGAAATAACTGTTAAACATTTTTAAGGTATGATAATGGTATTGCAGTTTTATTTTTAAAAAGAATTTTTTTCTTTTATCTAAAAAATCCTTAGAAATATTTATGGGTGAAATGATATTTTCTTCGCTGTGCATCAAATAATCAGGGGATGGGGAGTGGCTTGGGGTACAGGTGAAACAAAATTGTCAGTTAATTGATAGTTGTTGAAACTAAGTATTAGATACTTGGGGATTTTTTTATACTATTCTACATTTGAATATGTTTGAAATTTTCTGTGATAAATGGTTTTAGAAAAATTAGGGAATGTCTTTTTTTAAAACACAAGTTAGAGTTTAGGTGTAGAAAGTGTTAACCAAGCATATAAGAACTTCTTGAAAACACTTTTTGGAATCACTGGAGTCCTAAACACTATGCCAAATACTTTCCCTCTTATTTGACAAATCATTTATATTTTTAAAGTAATTTAATTTAGATGTTTCTACTTAGCTCATTCAAATATTGCCTGAGAACTATTGGATGTTCAATTTCCACTCATCCAGTAAAACAAAAACCCCAAACAAAAAAACAAACAACAAATGCTTATCTTTTAAGTTGTGAATAGACCATAAAAATAGACAAAAAGAGACAAAAGAGACCAATAAAAAAGCAGAAGCTGCCAGAACTTCTTAATATCTGGGCTCAGAAGTCCCAGAACATTCTTCTACATTCTATTGGTCAAAGCAGTCACTCCTCTTGATGAGAGGAGAAGCATGTACATGCAAGGGAGAGTGGGTCTGTTTGGGGTCATCTCTGGAAACTAGCTACCACAATTAGCTTATGTGCAAAGTCAGAGCATGCCTACTTATCACAGCCTACCTCCCATCAGCTGGGATGATATATATATTTAATATCTCTCTACATATATAATACAGTATATAAAAATAATCTATACAATATAGTATATTGTATATGTCTATATACAAAAAATAAAGTATGCTTTGGTGCCAGCTCAGCCAGGTAGGCCCACGTGAATGACAAATACCTCTATTTCTGCTTGAAAGGAAAAATTACGTGGTATAGGAAGAGAGCGTAAGGACCTGAATGGGAGTCTAAGAAAGTATACAAGTTATATTTTAGAGCTCTTCAATCCACTACATATCTCACAGGTATGGGTACAATTTCTAAGTCAGCTACTATCTTGTGACTGATGGCGATACATGGCTCTTCTTGGGGGAAAATACTGTATCTTTGCTTTAGGCATTCCTTCTCTGATTTGCCTTTTTGGTTGTGGGACTATGTTTTTAAACCCACTAAACGCGGGGAAACAATGGATGTCTTTCTTAGCTACTTGTAAAAGGTCATATGGAAAATGAGCTTGGGCAGAGTGGGTCCAACTAGACATGCAGGCACATGCATAAATGAACACATTTAGAACATTGTCAGTGTTAACCCTTTGCTTACACAGAAAAAAGGAGACTGTTTCCCTATCTTCAGGTGGTTTTAAGCTAAATTTGTGTGAAGTAGAAAACAGAAGTGAATCACTGAAATTTTTACTGATCTTTTTAATGCTAGAGCTCTGGGAAGACCAAGTATGGAAGTGGGAGGATGCTCAGGACCTTTCCTCTCTGGTCTAAATTAGGACAATAAGCAGACCAGAGCTTCAGGAAAACTTTTAAAGGCCTCTAGCACAATAAAGATTATGCTCCTCTAACACACATCAAAAGAAAACTAGCAATACACTGTAATTAAGTAGAAGATAGTAGAAGATATAAATAAAATATTCTGACTTTTATTCTCATTTTTCCCGTGTGATTAATAATTTTTGTAAAACAAAATCATGTCCTTTCAAAGTCTTTTTATTTTTCTTCTCATGAGTGGCATTCTTGCTTTATTGGGGCCTCCGTACCTGCGTTGCTTTGGGGCAATATAGCCCTGGCCCAGATCCATCTTCTCAGGAAGCCCAAATAATTACCTGTCAAGAAATCTGGTAGGATGGTCTGTTCACCAGTGTAGTTTATTGACTGATACTTTTGCACTGATCTAAGAGTACTGTTTACTTTTGGTTGGAATATGGCTCCTTTGGGGAGAAACTGATGAGGTTAGGTCATCCTCAGATTTCTGGAAAATATTTTATTATAATAGACCTAGCCATACTAAGAAGGATTATAATACCTCATGGATCACCTGCGGGGGAAAATCCCTGGTCTTCAATGCCATTATTTCAGCAGCAAACATAAAAATATTTTAATCCATTTCCCAGAATGTAGGTTTCTAAATTTGTAAAATTCTGCTTTATGATTGCCACATATAAAGAAGAAGGAACTTGAATGTATGCAGTGCTGAAAGAAACTCTTTTGTAGAGGAGTACAACTAATGGGTGTAGATAAATGCTTTTGGTAGAGATATTGAACACATATGCAAAAAGAGGGTTTGCTTCTTTAGTAAGGGATATAGGAGAATCCTGTGTGAGATGCACACATGGGAATAAACAATAGTAATAAAAAGTTTTATAAAATCCAGCATGTCTTTCTATCAAGATGGAGCAAAAGAGTAAATACCCATGGCACATCAGTAATGTCTGAAAGGTTGAGAGCTTGTATGATCTGAATTAAATTTTATGAAAATAGTGTAGGAATTGATTATTTCATTTTGAGTGCACAAGTCATTTTTCTGCTTATATTTTTTTCTTCTCTGTTCTTTCCTTCCCTCCCTCCCTGTCCCAGCACCCCTCCTCCTCTTTACTTCTAAAAGAAGAGAGCACTGTTCCCAGAACTCTCTCAGGCTTTCTTAATTGAAAGCAATGGTTCTGAGTCACTCCTTTACATTAAGTGAAACACTTTACATGAATCTCCAGGGATGAAGTGATTAGCACAGCAAGAAGCCGGTGGACTCTGGTTGTCCCTGCAAGTGGTGGAAAGAATTAAATACAATTTTGCAAAGATAACACTGAAAGAATGGTATTTTCTTTCAAAACATGTTCCTCTCTGAAACATCAGTGCAGACATACATCGAGATAGAAACCAGATCGTATTTCTAACAGTTGAAGACTCAGATTTCGTCAAACCAGACTGTTTGTTCTCATGCCCAAACTGTATCCTACACTGTCCCCTTGTCTGGACTCTAATGGAATATAACATTAACTTCGGACAGTGGGGGCTGAGTTGGTGCCAACCTTGCTAATGAACATGTGGTTTCAATAATAATGTGGCTACTTGTGTGTTAGGTGGCGAGGTGCCAGGTACTTGATGTCAAGGGGGCAACCGATGTAAAAAGTACCATCTCCTGATATGATTGTATTTTCAAAAATGCTCTGGGCCCAGAGTGAGACTCAGCGAATCAAGGGGTGTCACTCAGTATCAGGGAGCTTAAGGCATTGACAGATGAGGAGGAGGCCTGCAGATCTCTCTGCGAACCTGAAGCATCTCACAGTCTTGGTGATAATGAAATGGATAACACTGCAGTGTGGAAAAACTTATCCTGCCCCAGGAGGGGGTGGTGGGAGGGGAAAGGATTAGAATCACTCCCTGCTTCAAGTTCTTGGTGTTCTGGACTCTGGGACTTGAGGGTCTGAAAGCTAGAAGACAGTGAAATGAATTACAGTTTAATGATATTCCCACTACACTGACAAAATGGATTCAATTACATAATGGTAGCATTAAATGTTATTAAGAAGGGTTCCAGAGTCTTGAGGCCAGACTCTCAGAAAATCACGATAAGCTGCTTAAAAAAGCTGAAATAGGACATTTATAGGCTTTCCAGCCCTCGGTTTGATGAAGAGGAAAAGAGTTACATTTACTCAAATATTCTGCAGTGCTGGTCTGTTATCAGGGCCCTAGTACATGGTGAGGGGGTGTTAGGATATATCTGATTTGATTATTCTATTTTAAAATGCACTTTTCCCCCCAAAATGCTTTGTGAAGGGCAGAGCTAAATGGCTTGCCTGAGGCCCTGGTGGTCTTGGATGACTGGGTAGGGCAATGGTTTTTCTTGGAGTCAGGATTGCTTCTATAGGTGACCAGGTTTATAGAAGATGGACAGTTTTTCTTCAATTCTATCTTCTCCTATGAATGAAAGACTTTTTATTTTTGTTTTACTTTAAAATTTGCATACTATGAAATTCACTCTTTGTGGTGTACAGTTTTGACAAAAGCATAGAGCTGTGTATCTACCACCATAATCCACAGAGTATTCCATCGCTTCAAAAACTGTCTTCTGTAGTCAGTTTTCCTCTTCACCTCCAACCCCTGGCAACCACTGACCTTTCTCCATCTTAAAGTTTTGCCTTTTCCTGAACATCACATAAAGGGAATCTATAGTATGTGGTCTTTTGGGTCTGACTTCTGTCACTTAGCAAAATTCATTTGAGATTCATCCATGATGTTCATGTATCACTGGATTATTCCTTTCTATTTTTGAGTAGTATCCCATTGTATGGATGCACCATAGTTTATTCACCTGTAGGACATTTGTGCTGTTTCCAGTTTTCCGTGATTATGAGTTAAGCAGCTATAAACATTTGCATACAGGCTTTCTGTGTAGACACAGGTTTTTACCTCTCTTAGGTAGAATCCTGGGAGTGAGATTCCTGGGTCACATATAGTAAATATAGGTTTAACTTTACAAGAAACGGCTAAATTGTTTTCCAAAGAGGCTATAACAATTTGTTCTCATTGGCAAAGTATGAGAGTTCCAGATCCTCTGCATCCTCACCAACTCTTGGCGTTGTCAGTTTGTTTCTTTAATTTAAATCATTGTAGTAGGTAAGTAGTAATAGCTCATTGTGATTCTAATTTGCATTTCCCTAATGATTAATGACGTTGAGCATCTTTTCATGTGCTTATCTGCCATCTGTTTGTTTTATTGGTGAAGTGTCTGTTCAAATCTTTTATCTGTTTTTAAACTGAGTTATTTTCTCATTGTTAAGCATTGAAGGTTCTTTATATATTCTAGGTACAATCATTTGTCAGATATGCTAATTGTAAATATTTTCTCTCAATATTTGACTTGTCTTTTGATTTCCTTACGGTATCTTTTACAGAATAAAAGTCCTTAATTTTGATAAAGCACAATACAATAAATATTTTCTTTTATAGATTGTCTTTTGATGTTATATCTAAGGCCACATTGATTTATCCTGTTTTCTTCTAGGAATTTTCTAGTTTTATGTTTTACATTAGGTTTGTGATCAACTTTGAGTTATTTTTTGCATAGAGGGCAATGTATGAGTTGAGTTTCTTTTTTGTGTATAAATATTCTAATGCAATTTGTTAAAAAGACTATTCTTTATCCTTGGAATCACCTTTGCAAATGTGTCAAAAATCAGTTGGCTATATTTGCATATGTTTTTTCTGGACTCTATTCTGTTTCATTGATCTATGTGCCTATCCACAAACGGAACATGTGTTCTTTTTACTGCAGCTTTATAATAAATCTAGAGAATAGGTAGTGTGAGTCCTCCAACTTTGTTCTTTTTTTATCCCAAAATTGTTTTGGCTACTCTGTTTGATATTTATTTTAAAAATTTCTGTTGAGATACTGATCGCATTTGCATGGAATCTATAGATCATTTTGGGGAGAATTGACATCTTAACTATATTGAATTTTTCAATTATGAACTTGATATATCTCTACTTATCTCAGACTTTGCTTTTTTTCTATCAGTGTTTTAAATTTTATAGCATATATATTCTGTAGGTATTGTTTATAACTAAGCATTTTGGTGCTGTAAATGGCACAGATTATATATTTTGAATTCCACTAACAATTGTATTTCTATATTGCTGCTATATAGAAATACAATTGATTTTTTGCATTGACTTTTTAGCCTACGACCTTGCTAAACTCACTTATTAGTTCTAGGAGCATTTTGCGTGTGTGTGTGTGTGTAGATCCCATGTATCTCCTTAGAAAAACATTTGATCTATAAATAGAGAAAGCTTCACTTCTTCCTTTCCAACCTATATGCCTTTCTTTATTTCTTTTTCTTTCCTTATTGCATCAGCTAGAATTTACAGTGTGATGTTGAATATGAGTAGTGAGAGAGGACCTTCTTGCCTTGATATTGACCATTTGAGAAAAGTATTCAGTCTTTTACTGTTAAGTATGTTATCTGTAGAATTTTTGTAGATGCCCTCAATCAGGTTAAGGAAGTTCTCTTCTGTTCCCAGTTTGCTGAGTTTCAATGATAAATGGTTATTGAACTATGTAAAATGCACTTTGTGTCACCATTAAGATGATCATATTATTTTCTTCTCTACTTTATAATATGGTGAATTATACGATTGATATTTGCATACTGAACCAGCCTTGCATTTCTGGAATAAATCCTACTTGTAGGATCTTTTAAAATGTATCTTTATATATTGCTACCTTAAATTTACTAATATTTGTGACTATGTTTATATAAGGATTTAATGTTAACATTTTCCTCTAAGCACTGCTTTAGGTGCATCCCACAAATTTTTATACTCCAGTTTTTAATTTTCATTCAGTTCAAAATATTTTAAAATTGACCTTGAGACTTCCTCTTTGACTCATGCTTTATTTAGAAGTGACTTAATTTCCAAATATTGGGGATTTTCAGATACCTTTCTGTTACTGATTTCTAATTTAACTTCAGTATGGTCACACTCTTAGTATGATTTATTTTTTAAAAAATTTGGTAAAGTTTGTTTTATGGAATAGAATATGATCTATCTTGGTGAATATCACAAGTGCACTTGAAAAGAAAATGTGTTCTGTTTTGGGGTATAATATTATACAGATGTTACTTAGGTCAAGTTGGTTGATAGTACTGATCAGGAATTCAGTCTACATTGTTCTATTAATTATAGAAAGAGGAATGCTGAAATCTCTACAATTGTGGATTACTCTATTTCTCATTTATGTTCCATTAATTTTTGCTTCAAGAATTTTGAAGCTCTGTTGTTAAGTGAACATGTATTGAGGATTCTGATATCTTCTTGGAGAATTTGTCTGTTTGTCAAGGGATTATTTTCCTCTTTTTCCCTGGTAATATTCCTTTTGAAGAGTACTTCATTTTATATTAATATGAGTATGTCAGCTTTTCTTCTGGTTATTGGTTGTATGGTATATATTTTCTGTCCTTTTACTTTAAACTTATCTGTGACTTTATATCAAAGTGAGTTTCTAGTAGACAGCATATATTTGAGTCTTGCTTTTTAAATCCAACCTGACAATCTCTGACTTTTAATTAGTATACTGAGATTGTTTATATTTACTGTTATTATTAATATGGTTGGATTAAAATTTTCCCACTTGTTTGCTGTTTCCTATTTCTTCTATCTGTTCTTTATTTTTGCCCTTTTCAACTTTTGGGGGGATATTTTAAATTTTTTATCGCTTAATTTTATCTTCAGTATTGGCTTGTTATTTGTACCTCATTCTGATTTTTACTTTTTTTGTGATTTTCCTAGGGTTACAACATGCATCTTTAATTAATCTGAGTTTATCTTCAAATAGTATTATATTGCTTCACATGTAGTGTAAGGACCTTACAATAGTATATTCACAATTCTTCCATCCCATACCTTATGCTATGCATTTAAAATTTTCTATGATATAAGCACACAGTAAACTGCTACCATTTTTGCTTTGCACAGTCAATGATCTCTTATAACACTTAATAATAAGAAAATACACTTTACAAAAAAACCTTTTTTCATTCTCTTTCTAGCATTCTTCATTTGTTTAAATCCAACTTTCTGTCTGATATTGTAGTCCTTCTGCCTGGAGAACTTTTTGAGTATTTCTTATAGTGTAGCTCTACTGGGGATGAATTCTCTGGATTTTTTGAAAATCTTTATATTTCCTTCATAAAAACATATTTTGCTGGGTATGGAATTCTGGGCTGACTTAAAAAAATCTTTGCTTTAAATATGTCACCCCATTTTTTTTTTCTGGCTTTCATGATTTTCAGTGAGAAGTTTGTTCTTAACTTTGTTCCTCTGTATGTAATGTGTCTTTAGTTTTGTCTTGTTTTTAATAAATTTTTTTAGATCAGTTTCAGATTTACAGAAAAATTGTGAAGATAGTTACAATACACACCATACCCAGTTTCCTCTATTATTAGTTTATATTAGTATGGTACATGTTACAATTAATGACCCAGTATTGCTAAATTATTATTAACTAGAGTCCATATTTGGTTCAGATTTTCTTAATTTTTACCTAATGTCCCTTTTTATGTTCTAGGATCGCATCCAGAATACTGCATTCCTTATACTGCTCTTGGCTGTGACAGTTTTTCAGACTTTCTTTCTGTTAGATGACCTTGATAGTTTTGAAGGGTACTGGTGAGGTGTTTTTAGTATTTCCTCAATTTGGATCTGTCTGACAATTTTCTCATGTTTATTATTTTAAAAAAATTTTAATTAATTAATTTATTTATGGCTGCATTGGGTCTTTGTTGTTGCACACGGGCTTTCTCTAGTTGCAGCAAGCAGGCTCTACTCTTCGTTGCAGTGCGCAGACTTATTGCGGTGGCTTCTTTTGTTGCAGAGCACAGCTCTAGGCGCACGGGCTTCCGTAGTTGTGGGACACAGGTTCAGAAGTGTGGTGAACCTGCGGTATGTAGGTTCTTCCCAGACAGGGCTCGAACCCCTGTCCCCTGCATTGGCAGGCGGATTCTTAACCACTGTGCCACCAGGGAGGTCCCTCTTTCTGTCCTCTTTAGAAGCAAGTGAGTGTGCACAGCTCAGGCTTAAGGAGTGGGGAGTTATGTTCCACCTTCTTGAGGGTGGAGTATCTGCATATTTTATTTGGAATTCTTCTGCAAGGGAGATTTGTCTGTTTTCCCTCAGTTACTTATTTATTCAGTCATTTATTTATATCAGTACTAATGCATCTTTTATTTTTGTCTGCCTTCAAAATTTTCTTCTCCTTTCTTTGTTTTTTAGCAGTTTGAGTAGGATATGTCTAGAGTTTGTTTGTTTTGTAATTGTGTGTCTCCTCCTTGATATTCTTTGTGTTTCTTGGATCTGCAGTTTGATATATTATCATTCATTTTGGAAAATTTTTGGTCGTTATATCTTCAAATGTTTCTTCTGCCATATTCCTTCTCTATTCTTGCAGGATTTGAATTAAGCATTTCATAGATATTTGTCATTGTCCTACATCCTTTGGATATTCCATTCTCCTTTTTTCACTCTTCTTTTCTCTTGTCTTTCAATTTGGTTAATTTATATTGAACTATATTCAGGTTTACTGATTGTTTCCTTGACTGTGTCAGATCTACTGATGAACCACTCAGTGGCATCCTCTGTCTCTCTAACTGTGTCTTTTATTTCTAGCATTTCTACTTGAATCTCCTTTGTAGTTGTCATCTAGCTGCTGAAATTACCTGTCTGATTCTGCATGCTGTCTCCCTTTCCCTTAGAGCATTTAACATATTAATTATAGTTATTTTAAAATTCCTATCTTACGGTTTCAACATGTGTGTCCTATCTGAGTCTAGTTCTGTTGATTGACTCTTGACAGTGTGTTGCTTTTTCCTTATTTTAATTTTGTATACTTTGTAATATTCTGTTGAAAGCTGGACACCTTCTGTAGGACAGTAGACACTAAAGTACGTGCTTTGTGTGCAGAAATAAATACACTTCTTTCTGCTAGGATTTAATGTGGATTACTGAGTCAATCTAGTTATGAATTGAGCTGAGATTGGGGAATCTTACTGTTGCTATGGTTACCCATAATGAACTATAGACTTAAGATTCCTCTAGGGATACTTTGTGTTTAGTGTGGAGACTGGTTTGCCAGAGGTTTTTTCTCCATGTCCATTCTCAGCTTTTGGTCTTTCCCTTTGCACTATGCTTCACACAGAGTCTCTTTCCACACATATAATTCTTCCAGCACTCCTGCACTGTTGCTTGCTACTTGATGCTTGTTATCCTGGTGATGTGAAGTCAGGAGTACATTCTCTGTTGTTCTCATTAAGCCTGTCTTAGGCAGGAACTGCATCCTTGCAGAAATTTTTCTACATATTTTTTAATTTTTTACTTTAAAATATATGGTGTTTATTCTTAAAGATCTGGGGAGAAGTAAGGAAGTATCCTGATGCAGTTTAGTCCAAAGAACATATATGAACACCACCTCTATGCCAGACACAGTGCTGAAGGCTTGAGATGCAAATGTGACTACAGCTTTACTCATCTCACTCAGAATCTCTAGGGCAGAGAACCACAAACTGGTAAATAATACAGTCTAGTGTGTGTCATGATAGGAGTAAACTCTAGGTACTTTGAAACCCAACAGAGGACCTTTTAGCTCAATGTGGATAAGGGTGAAGTTCAGGGAATTCTTCCTTTCGGAAACCCAGGCAGATCATCATCTATCTAGGATATCTTATTATACTTTGTGTTTCTTCAGTCAAGTGACAGTGGATTTGGGATGAGAGAGGGAAAGACCTGAGGATCTGAAGTAAGAATGCGAGAGGTAGATGATTAAACAGTGGAGAAATACAGCACCTGCTGGAAGTCATAGTCTCTGCATTACTTCAGGTATCTTCACGGTGTCATCACTAGAAAACTCGAGAGTTATTGATTCAGACAAATCTGGGCTTGAAATCTGGCTTTCTCACCTACAAGCTGAGGAACCTTGGTTAAAAAACCTTCCCAAGTTTCAATTTCCTCATATATAAAATGGTTAAGGTGTTTCCTATCTCATAGGATTGCTGTGAAGATCATGTGAAGTACCAGCATCTAGGAGAAAATTCATAATGAGTATTGTTACTATTTTTGTTGTTGCTATTTGCAGCCATTAAATTTAATGTTCTAAAATTCTTTAGTTACCTAATGATTGGCTCAACCCAAGGTATTCTAAGGAGTCTACTTGAAAATGAGAAGCACGTGTCCTTCCTGTAGAAGTTCTTCCCAGAATGGTTGATTCTATGCCAATGGTGAAGAAGCAGCTTGCAAATAAGATCCCATAAAAGTATATCTAAAAACTCAACTCTTATGGGCATCTTGTCCAAAAGCTTAAATCTCAGAGTTTTCTTCAGCAAGCATATAGGCTCCATAGAGTTCATAACCCTGCAATGTCTTGGCCATGTGTACCCATCTGGTATATTCAACCACCAAACTGGGCTATGATATTGTGTTTTCTGGACAGGATTAAGACTGAGTTCTCTTGGGCTCAAATGATGCCTGCAATCAGGGGCAAGAGGGCTGTAATTGAAATGTCATTCCACGAACAGGCAAAAAAATATAGAAATGGAGATGACTACCTTGCCTTGTGGTGAGTTGCCTCCTTTGGGGGATTAGCAAGATGGTCAGAAGATGAACAGAAGGCAGCACTACATCTCTAGCCCTGCTTCTTTCTTTAGCATATAATCTAGTTTGTTTTAGAAACTGAACACCAGTGATGTGGCTATGACAACTTCTTCCTTAGAAAACCGAGATTTGTCTTCTTCACAAATAGAGACTCTAGTTAAGATTATGGGAGCTGGGTGGATAAGGGGTACTTCTGTGCCAGTCTTAATTACCTCATTTTTTCATTCATCAGAAAGATATTCAGTGCCTTTGCCTGCGATTGGCTGAGCTTCAGGGGATAATACTGGAATTTTTTCTTTTCTAATGGAGTTTATTGTCTGGTGGAGGGACATAGCTATTAATCAAATAATTGCAAAGATAAGCGTATTTCAGAGATAATTACACTGAAAGAGAGTTTACTGATTTGGGGGTTCTGGGAAGTCTTCCCTGAGTGAGATGATTTCTGAACTAGGTGAGCTGTTGAGGGGTGGGGAGAGGTGTATAGAAAGACACATACAACTGGTAATTGGAACAGCATGCACAAGGGTCCTGGGGACAGAGGGGAGTGGGACATTTGATGAACTGAAAGAAGAGCAGTGAAAATGTGGTATGAGAGTGAGGGAGGAGACAGGTGCAAAATTAAGCCTGAAAAGTTGGCAGAGGTCAGGCCAGCACGGCTTTGTAAGGCATATGTAGGTTTGGGTCTGAAGAGTTTTAGGTGGGGTAGGGTTGGTAGGGGTGACCATGATCTAGTTTGAAAAGATCGCAAAGGCTGCAAGGTGGAGACTAGATTGGGAGGACAGCAAGAGTAAATGTGGGAAGACTGGTGAGGAACTATGAGGAGGGTTTCTTTTTTACTTTGTAGGTGAGAGAAACTTGACACTATATCTATATACATATATCTATATCTGTATATCTATATAGATATCCCAATGGGAAAGGTTCAAGTAGGAGGAAATGCTGAATATAAAGGAGAAAGAAAGGAGAGATAAAGTTTCAGGTTCCTGAAAAAACCAGTGTAATAGTTGGAACAATTGGTCTTAGAAAGGAGAAGGGCTAATTCTACTCTAACAGAAAGAAGAGAAGAGAGGATGAACATAGATGAACATAGTTCATCATGGGAGCTCCTGTCTTGTGGCTTTTCTTTGTGAAGTAAGAAATGAGAGTTTTAAATATTCACTAGAAAGGTGGGAGAAAGAAGTGATCTAAATGCACGTAGGAGTCTTGCTGAGATGTGTCAAGGACACATTGGTTTTGGTGTCATGATTTCACAATGATGCCATCTGCTCTATGTGTCACTTTCTCCAGCAATACTCATTTATTTGGGCTCAGACATAAAGAAAAAAAATAGTTGGGTTCAGGTAACATTGGCATTTTGTTAGCAGCTGCTGATATAAATATAAAAAGGAGAGTTTAGGGCACTGGCAAATATGTTATTGAAATGATGTACCATGGAATTCAAGTTTGGAAAGGAGGGATTTAAAAAAGAAAGCTGATGGATTGGGAGGAAATAGAATAGTCTATAGAAAGGAGATTCTAAAAAGGTTGAAGAACTTTTGTAATCTGAGGAGTCAAGCCTTTAGCTAGATTGAAAAGAGTTAATAAGAACATGATTTAATGATTTTGGTGGTAGAGAGGTTTTGGGTGATGATGAGTTCCAGGGTAGCACTGGGAGATAATTCTCCGTGAATATTTTTATGTTTCTGCACATTCTGGGCTTTCTGAGCAAAGAATACTGGCAAACTTGGTTAAAGGATGACTGAATAGCAAATATGCCTTAGAAACTAGAGATAGTGTATTGGTCCAGAGAGATTTAGAGACCTATTTCTCATGGAGTCATATGCTTGCATTTCTGGGTAGTAAAAACCTACGGACCTCCCCCTCAAATTC
This sequence comes from Physeter macrocephalus, assembly GCF_002837175.3. NCBI lineage: Eukaryota > Metazoa > Chordata > Mammalia > Artiodactyla > Physeteridae > Physeter > Physeter macrocephalus. Next base: position 17,836,063 of record NC_041226.1, on the reverse strand, counting down.
CCACAGAGAATTTGTTCACATTCCAGAGTACTCTGCTGTGTGGTGTACTGGTTATCACTGCATAATGAACCTCCCCAAGATTCCACCTCTTGGTAGGGGAGCACCATATGCGTACAAGGAGGAAAGGGATTGATGGTGACCATTTGGAGCAAGTACTGTTGTCTCCCCTCTGGCTACAACAGTTCATTTCTCTCCATGTGGAAAATGCCCTCATCCTCTCCTAAGACTGCCCCAAAGCCTCATCCCACCATAGTAGCTACAGATTCGATGCCTCAGGTGCTGTTTCACAGGTGCAACTCTTTGTAAGTGATTCCTCTCAGTCTGAAGATCTGTTAACTAAAGAGACAAGTTATGTGGCCCCCACATTTAAGATACAATAACAGAGACCTTCAAGATGGCGGAGGAGTAAGACGTGGAGATCAACTTCCTCCCCACAGATACATCAGAAATACATCTACAAGTGGAACAACTCCTACAGAACACATACTGGACGCTGGCAGAAGACCTCAGACTTCTCAAAAGGGAACAGATGCCCTCAGGCGACCTACATGCGAGCCAGGGCCAAATCCAAAGTTGAACCCCAGGAGCTGTGTGAACAAAGAAGAGAAAGGGAAACTTCTCCCAGCAGCCTCAGGAGCAGCTGACTAAATCTCCACAATCAACTTGATGTACCCTGCATCTCCAGAATACCTGAATAGACAATGAATCATCCCAAAATTGAGGCTGTGGATTTTGGGAGCAACTGTAGACTTGGGGTTCGCTTTCTGCATCTAATTTGTTTCTGGTTTTAGGTTTATCTTAGTTTAGTATTTAGAGTTTATTATCATTGGTAGATTTGTTTATTGATTTGATGACTCTTCTTTATATATATATATATATATATATATATATATATATATATATATTTCCTTTGTCTCTTTTTGTGAGTGTGTATGTGTATGCTTCTTTGTGTGATTTTGTCTGTATAGCTTTGCTTTGACCATTTATCCTAGGGTTCTGTCTGTCCTTTTTTTTAGTATAGTTTTTAGCACTTGTTATCATTGGTGAATTTGATTTTTGGTTTGGTTGCTCTCTTCTTTCTTTCTTCCCTATTTTTTATTACTTTATAATTTTTTTAATTTTTAATAATTTTTTAAAATTTTAATTATAACTTTATTTTATTTTTTTCTTTCTTTCCTTCTTTCTTTCTTTTCTGTCTTTTCTTTTCTTCCTTCCTTCCTTCCTTCCTTCCTTCGTTTCTCTGTCTCTCTCTGTCTCTCTCTGTCTCTCTCTCTCTCTGTCTCTCTCTCTCTCTCTCTCCATTTTCTTCTGAGCCGTGTGGCTGACAGGGTCTTGGTGCTTGGGCCGGTGTCAGACCTGTGCCTCTGAGATGGGAGAGCCGAGTTCAGAACATTGGTCCAAAAGAGTCCTCCTGACCACATGTAATATCAAACAGCAAAAGATCTCCAGGAGATCTCTATCTCAATGCTAAAACCCAGTTCCACTCAACAACCATCAAGCTATAGTACTGGACACTGTATGTCAAACAACTAGCAAGACAGGAACACAACCACACCCATTAGCAGAGAGGCTCCTAAAATCACAATAAGGCCACAGACAGCCCAAAACACACCACTGGACGTGGTCTTGCCCACCAAGAAGACAAGATACAGCTTCATCCACCAGGACACAGGCACCAGTCCCCTCCACCAGGGAGCCTACATCCCACTGAATCAACCTTAGCCACTGGGGGCAGACACCAAAAAAATGGGAATTACGAACCTGCAGCCTGCGAAAAGAGACCCCAAACACAGTAAGTTAGGCAAAGAGAAGACAGAGAAACACACAGCAGATGAAGGAGCAAGGTAAAAACCCACCAGACCAAACAAATGAAGAGGAAATAGGCAGTCTACATGAAAAAAGAATTCAGAGTAACGATAGTAAAGATGATCCAAAATCTTGGAAATAGGATGGAGAAAATAAAAGATATGTTTAAAAAGGACCTAGAAAAACTAAAGAACAAACAAACAATGATAAAAAGCACAATAAATGAAATTAAAAATCCTCTAGAAGGAATCAATAGCAGAATAAGTAAGGCAGAAGAACGGATGAGTGACCAGGAAGATAAAATAGTGGAAATAACTACTGCAGAGCAAAATAAAGAAAAGAGAATGAAAAGAATTGAGGACAGTCTTAGAGACCTCTGGGACAACATTAAATGCATCAACATTCAAATTATAAGGGTTCCAGAAGAAAAAGAGAAAAAGAAAGGGACTGAAAAAATATTTGAAGAGATTATAGTTAAAAACTTCCCTAATATGGGAAAGGAAATAGTGAAGTCCAGGAAGCACAGAGAGTCCCATACAGGATAAATCCAAGGAGAAACAAGCCAAGATACATACTAATCAAACTATGAAAATTAAATACAAAGAAAAAATATTAAAAGCAGCAAGGGAAAAATAACATACAAGGGAATCCCCATAAGCTTAACAGCTGATCTTTCAGCAGAAACTCTGTAAGCCAGAAGGGAGCAGCAAGACATATTTAAAGTGATGAAAGGGAAAAACCTACAACCAAGATTACTCTACCCAGCAAGGATCTCATTGAGATTTGCTGGAAAAATTAAAACCTTTACAGACAAGCAAAAACTAAGAGAATTCAGTGCCACCATACCAGATTTACAACAAATGCTAAAGGAACTTCTCTAGGCAGGAAACACAAGAGAAGAAAAACACCTACCATAACAAACCCAAAACAATTAAGAAAATGGTAATAGGAACATCCATATCGCTAATTACCTTAAATGTAAATTGATTAAATGCTCCAACAAAAAGACATAGACTGGCTGAATGGATACAAAAACAAGACCCATATATATGCTGTTTACAAGAGACCCACTTCAGACCTAGGGACACATACAAACTGGAAGTGAGGGGATGGAAAAAGATATTCCACACAAATGGAAATCAGAAGAAAGCTGCAGTAGCAATTCTCATATCAGACAAAATAGACTTTAAAATGAAGATCATTACAAGAGCCAAAGAAGGACACTACATAATGATCAAGGGATCAATCCAAGAAGTAGATATAACAACTGTAAATATTTATGCACCCAACATAGAAGGACCTCAATACATAAGGAAAATGCTAACAGCCATAAAAGGGGAAATTGACAGTAACACAATCATAGTAGGGGAGTTTAACACCCCACATTCACCAATGGACAGATCAACCAAAATTAAAATAAATAAGGAAACACAAGCTTCAAATGATACATTAAACAAGATGGACTTAATTGATATTCATAGGACATTCCTTCCAAAAACAACAGAACACATTTTCTTCTCAAGTACTCATGGAACATTCTCCAGGATAGATCATATCTTGGGTCACAAATCAAGCCTTGGCAACTTTAATAAAATTGAAATCGTATCAAGTATCTTTTCCGACCACAATGCTTTGAGACTAGATATCAATTACAGGAAATAATCTGTAAAAAATACCAACATATGGAGGCTAAACAATACACTACTTAATAACCAAGAGAACACTGAAGAAATCAGAGAGGAAATCAAAAAATACCTAGAAACAAATGACAATAAAAATACAATGACCCAAACCCTATGGGATACAGCAAAAGCAGTTCTCAGAGGGAAGTTTATAGCAGTACAGTCCTACCTCAAGAAACAAGAAACATCTCAAATAAACTACCTAACCTTATACTTAAAGCAATTAGAGAAAGAAGAACAAAAAAACCCCCAAGTTAGCAGAAGGAAAGAAATCATAAAGTTCAGATCAGAAATAAATGAAAAAGAAATGAAGGAAACGATAGCAAAGATCAATAAAACTGAAAGCTGGTTCTTTGAGAAGCTAAACAATATTGACAAACCATTAGCCAGTCTCATCAAGAAAAAAAGGGAGAAGACTCAAATCAATAGAATTAGAAATGAAAAAGGAGAAGTAACAACTGACACTGCAGAAATACAAAGGATTGTGAGAGATTACTACAAGCAACTATATGTTGATAAAATGGACAACCTGGAAAAAATGGACAAATTCTTAGAAAAGCACAACCTTCCGAGACTGAACCAGGAAGAAATAGAAAATATAAGCAGACCAATCACAAGCACTGAAATTGAGACTGATTAAAAATCTTCGAACAAACAAAGGCCCAGGACCAGATTGCTTCACAGGCAAATTCTATCAAACATTTAAAGAAGAACTAACACCTATCCTTCTCAAACTTTTCCAAAATATAGCAGAGGGAGGAACACTTCCAAACTCATTGTACAAGGCCACCATCACCCTGATACCAAAACCAGAGAAAAATGTCACAAAAAAAGAAAACTACAGGCCAATATCACTGATGAACATAGATGCAAAAATCCTCAACAAAATACTAGTAAACAGAATCCAACAGCATATTAAAAGGATCATGCACCATGATCAAGTGGACTTTCCCCCAGGAATGCAAGGATTCTCCAATATATGCAAATCAATCAATGTGATACACATATTAACAGATTGAAGGAGAAAAACCATATGATCATCTCAATAGATGCAAAAAAAAGCTTTTTACATAATTCAACACCCATTTATGATAAAAACCCTCCAGAAAGTAGGTATAGAGGGAACTTACCTCAACATAATAAAGGCCATATATGACAAACCCACAGGCAACATCGTTCTCAATGGTGAAACACTGAAACCATTTCCTTTAAGATCAGGAACAAGAGAAGGTTGTCCACTGTTACCACTCTTATTCAACATAGTTTTGGAAGTTTTAGCCATAGCAATCAGAGAAGAAAGAGAAATAAAAGGAATCCAAATTGGAAAAGAAGAAGTAAAGCTGTCACTGTTTGCAGATGACATGATAGTATACATAGAGAATACTAAAGATCTATGAGAAAACTACTAGAGCTAATCAATGAATTTGGTAAAACCTACCTAAGGAGACAAAAGACCTGTATGCAGAAATCTATAAGACACTGATGAAAGAAATTAAAGATGATACAAACAGATGGAGAGATATACCATGTTCTTGGAGTGGAAGAATCAACATTGTGAAAATGACTATACTACCCAAAGCAATCTACAGATTCAATGCAATCCCTATCAAGCTATCAATGGCATTTTTCACAGAAGTGGAGCAAAAAAATTTCACAATTTGTATGGTAACACAAAGCACCCCGAATAGCCAAAGCAATCTTGAGAAAGAAAAATGGAGCTGGAGGAATCATGCTCCCGGACTTCAGACAATACTACAAAGCTGCAGTAATGAAGACAGTATGGTATTGGAACAAAAAAAGAAATATAGATCAATGGAACAGGATAGAAAGCCCAGAGATAAACCCACGTACATATGGTCACCTTATTTTTGATATAGGAAGCAAGAGTATACAATGGAGAAAAGACAGCCTCTTCAATAAGTGGTGCTGGGAAAACTGGACAGTTACATGGAAAAGAATGAAATTAGAACAACTCCCTAACACCATAAACAAAAATAAACTCAAAATGGATTAAAGACCTAAATGTAAGGTCAGACACTGTAAAACCCTTAGAGGAAAACAGAGGAGAACACTCTATGACATAAATCACAGCAAGATCCTTTTTGACCCACCTCCTAGAGAAATGGAAATAAAACCAAAAATAAACAAATGAGACCTAATGAAATTTAAAAGCTTTTGCACAGCAGCAAAGGAAACCATAAACAAGATGAAATGACAACCCTCTTAATGGGAGAACATATTTCCAAATGAAGCAACTGACAAAGGATTAATCTCCAAAATATACAAGCAGCTCAGG
>NC_041226.1:17804042-17830137 GCF_002837175.3 Physeter macrocephalus | reverse complement strand
AAAATCTACAAACAATAAATGCTGGAGAGGGTGTGGAGAAAAGGGAACCCTCTTCCACTGCTGCTGGGAATGTATATTGATACAGCCACTATGGAGAACAGTATGGAGGTTCCTTCAAAAACTAAAAATAGAACTACCATATGACCCAGCAATCCCACTACTGGGCATATACCCTGAGAAAAGCATAATTCAAAAAGAGTCATGTACCACAATGTTCATTGCAGCTCTGTTTTCAATAGCCAGGACATGAATGCAACCTTAGTGTCCATCAACAGATGAATGGATAAAGAAGTTGTGGAACATATATACAATGGAATATTACTCAGCCATAAAAGGAAATGAAATTGAGTTATTTGTAGTGAGGTGGACGGACCTAGAATCTGTCATACCAAGTGAAGGAAGTCAGTAAGAAAAAAACAAATACCGTATGCTAACACAAATATATGGAATCTAAGAAAAGACAAAAAGGTTCAGAAGAACCTAGGGGCAGGACAGAAATAAAGATGCTGACATAGACAATGGACTTGAGGACATGGGGAGGGGGAAGGATAATCTGAGACGAAGTGAGAGAGTGGCATAGACATATATACACTACCTAATGTAAAATAGATAGCTAGTGGGAAGCAGCCACAGAGCACAGGGAGATCAGCTCGGTGCTTTGTGACCACCTAGAGGGGTGGGATTGGGAGGATGGGAGGGAGACACAAGAGCGAGGAGATATGGGGATGTATGTATATGTATAGCTGATTCACTTTGTTATAAGCAGAAACTAACACACCATTGTAAAGCAAATACACTCCAATAAAAATGTTAAAAAGAAAAAAAGATACAATAACAAAAGATGTAGGATAATACAAAAAATGAGAACTGTAGGCATATAGCAGTTACTATTCCATAGCAATTCTGGATCTCAGGCACGCACATAATGCCAGTTGCTATATTAGGGCTCAGTCTTACTACCTGAAAACATTTCTCCATGGCTCTTATCTCTGGTTTTTGAGTCATTTTTCCCTATCCGTAAGAAATTATCTTTCTTTGCAACTGAGTGGCTATTTCATTCTGCTTCCTAAATGTAGAATGTTGGGGCCCTGGGAGCCCTTTTTATTTTGAACTCTCTTTGTTCCTTTCAGCCCAAGCCAGTGATGTTTCTCTAAACACTGTTATCTTAATTTTGTGCATTGCCTGTGAATCTTATTGGGGCTCATTTCATTGGACAAAAGCAGCATTCATAAATCTCTAAGAGATTAAATAAAATTAAAACCTATTGTGTGTGTGTATATCATGTATGTGTAGTATTGTTTCATGTATGTGTTACATTTCACAAATTGCTCACAGCTACATCTTTTTTTTAATCTTTATCCTGAGACCATATATTACTTTGAGACCCTTTTGCTGAATGGACATATTATCTTAGGCCCTCTATAATTTCCTTAAATTCTATGAAAAAACGGAGCAGTTCCGTTCCTAACTTGTCTCTTTTTATCCGTACGTTATCATATGTTACTAAAAGAAACTATTTGGCACTTTCAATGTTCTGCCCGGTATTCTCTAGCCAAATTCACCAATTCATTAGGAATATTATCTGTTTTCCATGTTATCATGGCTGACATATTGCCAAACTTTTCACCACTACGTAACACTAGTCCTCTTTCTTTCAGCCTCCAATAACATTCTCCTCATTGTCTTTTCAACTTTCATTACGAGTCTCATGGCCTTCTGGCCTCTGCCGGTTGCCTGATTCAAATCTAATATCACACTTTTTGGATTTTGTTATAGTAGCACTATAGTTCCAGGTACCAGTTTCTTTTGTGACTATCTATGGCTACAAAACCATCCACTCCAAAACTTAGTAACTTGAAACAACTATTTTGTCCCTCACAGTTCTGTGGTTTGACTGAGCTTGGCTGTGTAGTTCTCATTTGAAATTACTCAGGGGGTTGCATTCAGATGGTGGCTGGGACTGGAATCCAAGGCTAGACTGAGTTGAATATCTAAGATGATTTCTTTATTTACACAGCTTTGGTGCCTCAGAAAGGATGACTGGAACAACTTGAGACTAGCTGAGCATTTCTTTGCTTTTCCATGGCTTCTCCATGTAGGTACCTTGGGATGTCTCATAGCAGGAAGGTGTCAGGGTATCTGGACTTCTTACATGGCAGCTGGTTTCCCCCAGAGCATGTGTTCCCAGTGACCAAAGTGAAATCTTCAAAGCTCCTTAAGGCTAACTTTGGATACTGTACAGCATTATTTTTGCTACATTCTGTTGGACACACATGCCAGCCTTGATTCAATATGCGAAGGATCTAGATAAAAGCATGAATCCCCGGGGTAGGGTTCATTGGTGGGGGTGGTGAAGTGGGGTTAAGAGGAATCTTCTCCATGGGGGTGTGGATTTATTCATACAGAGTGACAGGAGGGAAGTAATGGTCTGGAAGCAGAGAGATGGGTATTTATGGCAGTTTGTCTTCTGTATCCTTAGTGACATAGGAAGCCAATCTTCAGCTGAAAAAGAGGATGAGGGAGGAGGTCTTTTTTGATACTCAGCATAAACCACAGGGTTTGACAAAAGCTACTTTACTGTAGCTTGCTTATAAGAGCACAAGGGACATTACAAGGTACTTTCTGGGTCCACAGGTAGTTCATTACTGAAGACATAAAATGAAATAACCCATGGGAGAACTCGTACCACTTGGTCATCTTTTCTCTTTTATTTCTTGGACTCAATTTCTTTCTTTTTTTTTTTTTTTTAAATCAAATCAGAAATTTAAAAATCCACCTTCGGCTCCCTTGGTTTTGTTCAGTGTTCAACACAGTTCCTCCTGCTGTGGGCAGTATGGTTGTTTTTTTGTTGTTGTTGTTGTTTTTTACAGTTGAGTTGCCACAAAAATATTTGAATCCAGAGCCTTAAAATTTCCAACTCATCCTTGTGTGTTTCTTGTTTTCCTCCTTCTTTTCTGCATTCAAGAAATAAGCAAGAGGACACCCCTGCTTGTCTCAGCCATTCTAGAGGAGGCTGCAAGGGTTGGGGAGGCAGCTTCCCCCTGAACTTGGCCACTCCTGGCCTTGCAGCAGTCAAGCTCCAAAGAGAAACCACCGCTTCCTCCCCCATCCCCAACACCGGCTTCACAGGCAGCTGGGCTGGTTAAACATTTAAGTTTCACTTTGAGCTACTATAAACATTTGCTTTATTCCGAAAAGCTGAACTGGGGGTTATTTTCAGGTGTTCCATAGGGATATAGGCCATTTTTACGCCCCAGTACATTGCATGGTTTTGAACCCTTTTTTCATATTTGCAATGCCCAGAGGTCAGAAATAAGGTTGAAGTAAAATCCTTACACTGACCCTTGGGTTCCCTGGATGAGATGCTGGTCAGTGTCAAGACTATTAGACAACCAGCAAAGCTGTGCCAACTTGTGACTCTTCAAGGTGTCAATGATTATGCTCTGGTGGGGAGGAAAGAGAAAGGGGGCTGAGGTAGCCTAAGACTCAGATTTGGTTTGAGTTTTGGCTGGGATAAAAACTTAAAAATGGTAGTGTGCTGAATTCTTTTGTCTTCCCTTGCTGTCTTGGATCAAGGATCACATAAAAATACTCTGAGTTTATTTTTTGTGAAACAGTTGCAGTTCACCTTTGAGTTGATGAGCATTTGCACCTAAGAGACCATAAAAAATGGAAGTGTTTACAAGACGCTGTGAGTTGGCGCAGACCAGCAGGAGAGGAGAAAGCACTTAGGACAAGTAAATATTTTACAGCACCTACATTTTCAGACTGCATCTGCTTTAAAGGGCAGCCTCCTTTCTCTCTCCTGGCTCTCATCTCCTCTCCCTTCCCTTTCCTTTCGCTTGCTTTCTTTCTGTCATTCTTTTATTATTTTATTCCCCCTCAAAATTAAGTTTTCCATTTAATTCTACCTGCTTCCTCCAAGAGTTAATTTGTTAGTTAGCTATTTAAACATTTTATAAATTTCTCTGAGCTTATCATACTTATTTTCTTGGCTGACCATCTGGAGTCATTCCACGTAAGGAGTCAGTCTGAACTAGAAAGACTCGAACTTTAGAGTGGGTTGAGTTGGGTTACACCTGCTGCTACAAAGCCAATCTTTATGAAAAAAAAAAAAAGAAGAGAAAAAGAAAAACATGCTAAACAAAACAAAACAAAAGACTGCATATAGGCAGCCTTAGTAAACTACATGCCTCTCTCTACCTGTTGTCATTGTTTTTGTACGTGAGATTTGTTTGGGTTTTGGAAGGGATACCTCAATTTACAACCTCCATAATCCTCACTGAATTAGTTTGCTGTGAAATAAATCATACCAAGAGGGGGCTTCTAAGTCAGACAGAATGATTTCTTTTGGCTCTAAGGAGCATTTGAATTTCGACAGCAGTTTGTTCCGAATAAATGCTCATTTTAACAATGAAACGTATAATGGAACAGAACATGTTTCTAGACATTGTTTGTTTTTGTTTTTAGTGTAGGGTTGAGTGTTAGGCTCAGTTAAATGTTTTTGCAAATGAATGAATTTTCTCAATTTTTATAGTGCTGAAAAATTAATGACCAGGTGGTAAAATACTCTGACTGGGGGCATTATATAAGGCATGGAAGGACACTGCCGAATGGAGGCAGACGTGGTTTTTCTCTGACTCCATAAGGGATGTGGATTTTAAAATGCAACTGGGCTTAATATTTCATCTTAATCAGCATTCCATGGCATCATGTCAATTCACCATAAAAATTAAAGAAAGTTTATATTGGTTAGGGAAAAGAAAGAAAGAAAGTAAAGATGTGATTGCTCTGTGGAGAAGATTAATCAGGTTTATGAGGGAATAAAAATATTTTGTACATATGTGGCAAAGCTTCTCACATGAGAGCTCTCACATTCTGCCGAAGGGTGTACACAATTTATGATGAAGTCATATCAGGTGAGAGTGAGAGATTTGCCCTTGGACAATAAGAAGAGTTTTCTTTGCACTTTTTGCAAGAGGCCTAGTTTTTCTAGAGCCTGACACAGAAGTCTGAGGGCAATTGAGAAAATATTCAAACGTGATCATCAGAAAGCTATTTCCCAACGTTTAGTGGATATTAGCTTAACTTTTTCTCATTTAACTCTTAAATAGGGGTAAGGAAAATTAAAAGTGGTGGTGGTTGGGGGGAGTTCTCCGAGTATTTAGTCAAAAGTTTCAGTTATGCAAGATGAGTAAGTTCTGCAAATCTAATATACAGAATGATGACAATAGTTAACAATACTATATTGTTACTTGAAATTTTCTAAAAGGGTAGAACTTAAGTGTTCTGACCACAAAAAAAAAAAAAGAGAGAAACATAAAACAAAATGGTAACTGTGTGAAGCGATGGGTATGTTAATTAGCTGGATTGTGGTGATTATTTTACAATGTATACATGTATCAAAATACCTTAAATATACACAATTTTTATTTGTCTGTTACATCTCAATAAAGCTGAAAAAAGAGATAGGAAAATTTAAAAATACAAAAAACAAACAACAAAAACTCATTGCCAAACCCAAAATCACCTAGATTTTCTCTTATGTTATCTTGCAGAAGTTTCATAGTTTTGCATTTTAAATTAAGGTCTATGACCGACTTTGAATACATTTTTATGAAATATGAAAAAAGAGATGAAATTTTAAACAAAGAACACGTCTTTTTTTTTAAAAAAGAAGGACAGACAGTCCTTTGCAGCTGTGGGGCTTTATATTGGAGTATGGCCATTTTAACTCATCTTGAGCTCCCACTGGCTTTACCCTGAACAACAGGATGCTGCGCTGCTCAGGCAGCCAGCTCTGCTACATTGCTTGATTGTTTCCGTGATGTGGGCTAAAGTCCACAATAACTAGGTTAGCATCTTTGCAATTATTTCATTTGTGTCATATTGTAGGTTGTGTCAATCTAGCACTTCACATGGTCCCCTACACTCCAAATTTTGGTCTCACTCTGGTGGGAGTCATTCCCTTGCTTTATAACATGTATCTGGATTGGTGATACCAACTCTGGAATTTTTAAAAATTATTTTTCATTGTGTTAAAAAATGCATAACATGAAATTTACCATCTTAACAATTTCTAAGTGTACAGTGCAGTAGTTAAGTACATTTGCATTGTTGTGTAACCAATTTCGAGAACTTTTTCATCTTCCAGAACTGAAACGCTATACCTAATAAACAACAACTCCCCATTCTCCCTTATCCCCAGCCCCTGGAAACCATTCTACTTTCTTTGCTATGAATTTGATTATTCTCGATAACTCATATAGGTGGAATCATATAGTATTTGTCTTTTTGTGACTGCCTATTTCATGAAGTATAATGTTCTCAAGGTTCATCCATGTTGTAGCTTGTGTCAGAATTTCCTTCCTTTTTAAGGCTGCATAATATTCCATTGTGTGTATATACCAAATTTTGTTTATCCATTCATACCTCAATGAACGCTTGGGTTGCTTCTACCTCCAATCTGTATTTCTTAGGATTCAACATAGTTTGAGTGGCAATGCTGTTCTATTCGTATTTATACAACAATCTGTCCCAAAGCCTTAATTTGTCTTCCTATATGAAACATCTTTCCCCAAAAAGCACTTCACAGATGTTAAGACAAAGTTTCAACTTGAAATAAGGCTGTGTGTTCTTTCACTATTTTACTGGAGAATTTTCCAACAGGTCCATCTAAGGATTATCTGATTCTCTAAGGAAATGCACCATATTTGATATACTATTATTTGCTGTTGATTAACGCTCAGACCCTATGAAATGTGAATTCATAGATTTTGTCCAGAAGTGATGCACGTGATTTATGTCCAGTAGAAAAGATGATCCTATAGGTTGTACTTTTATTGCTGTGTGTGACATTAACCAGTATTCTATCTTATCTAGCAATCTTATTCAAACATTCATTCTCCACTGATATATATATCAGTGACATTAAATGAGTCTTTGCAACATGCTCATGTTATATGCATGTGTGAGCCGTATCTGTAACTAAAAAAATTTAATTTGAATTTCTTTCCTGCCAGAGAAGCCAGTGTAAATGACCACATTTCTTCATTTTAGTGAAGTTTTTGTTGCCAAGCTATAGAGGAGCCTGACTGTGTCCGAACAGTAAGCATGAGACCTATACTAGTATAAAGTAGCAAATGGCTTTCCACTGAATATAATTATAGACTGACTTTTCTTTCTTTTTCTTTTTTAAGGAAGCTGACCAACAATACAACAATAAATTTAGCCTATTTGTCCAAGTGTTTTAATCTAATATAAGGACAAAATAAGCCTGCATGTTGCTCTTGTGCAGAGAACTACCAGGCTTCTGTCCATCACAACTCAACTATGCAATATGAGTCAGGAAGCTAAAGGGGCCTCAAGGTGTGTTTTCCAAGTCAGAGTAGGAAGGCTGGCTAAGCTCATAGGTTTTAACAAAGATATTAATAATAAATAAATACAAGGTGAAGTTTCCATAAACTCTGCATTCTCATACCCACCTGCAGCCAAACCTCCCTAATTTGGAGATGTGCCCCCTCTTTTTTGCAAAGGGTTTACTATAATGGTTCTGCTCTGCATTGGCAAAGAGCAAATAACTGTGAAACAGGTCAGAGACACAATCAGCCCATGCTGATTCCTTTTCCTTTCTACCTAGGTGCATGCGTGCGTGCGTGTGTGTGTGTGTGTGTGTGTGTGTGTTTGTGTGTGTGTGTTTGTGTGTTTGTGTGTATTATTGCACCACACATCCACAGCCACGCAGCGTGGAATTTTAAGTGTTCCAGAGATCCATTTATTTGACGTTTAGTGAAGAGCAAGTGGCCCATTTTAAATGTGTATCCCTAAAGATCAGGGATTTATTCTTAAGGATGGAGGTAATATATTGGTTGCCTTCCTTTTTAATATCCGGTACGTGGAAGAGAGACCAGCATGAATTAATCAATGCCTCATTGAATTCTGAAATCCTGTTTCTTCTTTTGCCTCTTGTGAGAAAGAATACTAAGGTAAATGGTAATTTCTAGACTAAAATTAAAAGAAGATTAGAAAAACAAATGATATATTTCAATTAGTTAGTACAAGGGCATAGTGAACTCTGTTAAAAGCCTCCCCTACAACTTAATCATTGTCACATTGCAAACTCTACCTTGATAAAAACAAAAACTTTAAACTATGGCCTTCCTCAATTTTCTCCATCTATGTGTGGGAGCTCTCCTCTGTGAGAGTATCTGTTTGAATTTGACTCTAAATTATTCAATCAGCCAATGTTCCATTCTAGTTTGGTAGCCCTTTGGCTAAAATGGAAGAGTTGGTGGTCTCACCCTGGGAATACACAGATACCTCCCTGGCATAGTGACTTTACCCTGTGGAGTCAATGGGTGACAGATGAAGAAATTTCTCTGCTGAAGTTGATGAGTCTCTGTCCATTTCTAGGAAATCTTTCTTAATTCTGGTTTTATAATTTTATGAACCTCTGCTTTACAAGCAATACTTGAGTTTCAGGTTATTCCAGTCTTTTAAGCAAAACTTGTACCCAGCTTTTTTTGTGTGTGGTGGTGTTTTGAATTCTTACTTTGATGTCATAATATTTCAGGAATAACCACAAGCGATTCTGTAATTCTTCCAGACATTTTATTTTTAACCTGAAGAAACCATGGTCAGTGTCAATAAATGTTTATTGAATGTCAGCTGGGTATGAGCCCTGTCCCTGGCATTTAAACAAGTCTGTTTCAAGTAGTCTGAGTTTCCAAGATGTTCCATTATCTGATTTAGGAGTCAGATATTTCCTCAAAGGGGTCTTCGTTGTTTCCTAAGTTTTAAAATTGTTGCCAGTTTTTAAAGACATTCTCTGTAAGACAAGAGTGTCCAGAAGTTTTCATTTATTAAATGCTTACTATGAGCTAGAAACAGTTTTACAATGTATTTTCTAATCTTAATCCACCCCCCCCCCCAGATTCACTAAATTGAGGGATGACTCTTATTATTCCTATTTTAGAGGTGACAACACTGAGGTTTAGTGAGAACATATTTGTTCTGGGTTGCACTGCAATCATGGAATTCAATTTGAGTCCAGGTCTATCTGATTCCACAGCCTCTCTGCTACACCATATCCAGTTTGATATTTGTAGCCTTTTGTAAATTCATACTCAGTGCCATAATATTTCAGAAATTATGAGTCATGCGGTTATACATCTTAAATCTTAGGAAACCAGGTCTGCATCAGTGCATGTTTACTGTACTTAACATTGTACATGACTCTTTTGCATGCTCTGGATTTCCAAGTTATTTCATTAACTGATTAAGGTTAGACATGTTTTGGAAGGGGACTTTAAGAGTGAAACTTACTTTAAATTCCCAATTATCCAGGATATTTTGTTTGAAGATGAGAACAGCTGGCAGTTTTAATTCCCTAAGTGTTGAAATATTGTGGAAAAGAGAAACCCCAAACCAGCTTGCTAAGAAATGGCTTAGTGAATGAATCAGCAGGATTGAGCTCTCTCTGGTTCTTTTTGGATGTTTTCTATGTGTCCCCACAATCTGGGTGTAGTGTGATGAGCTGTTCTGCTGAGAAACCAGAGTTGAAAGAATAAACAGGGTTGACAGAATAAACAGAGTAAACTCTGATTGTGGAGGAAGGTTTACAAGTCAGCTTCCTTCTGCAGCTTTAACTCACATGCCTGGCCTTCAGGAAATGCACCAAAGCTTCCCCTTTGTGAACGGGTGGAAATGGCTTAGTGCCTGCGATTTGTTTGGTTTCTCATTGACTAGTGCAGGGTTCTAGGCAGGCCCCAGTGGACAGAGGCTGCCATTGGAGGAGCCCAGAAAGCTGGATATCGCACAGTGAAAAACACGTGCAGGGATGTGCTGAGGAAAGAGAGGAAGAGACTGGGACACAGTCACTCTCTCTCTCTCTCTCTCTCTCACACACACACACACACACACACACACACACACAATTACTTAATGGAAAATAAATGAATTTATTAATGTTGATTATTTGGGCTGATACCTCAAATTAAATGTCATATTTGTCTAAAAAATTTTCCATTTTATATTTGTCAAGTACTCTCCTCTAAGGAGCTTTAAAGGCATGTTCTGCTCCATAAGAGCTGATCAGCTGGCACTGTTAGATGAGCCAGTTGGGTGGAGGATGGGCAGCTAAGGGATATTGAAGAGGGAGTTGAAAAGAAAGGGAAGAGCAAACCTCAAGTGCCAACGGTGGTCACTCAGCATCGGGAACAAGAACAGGAGGAGCACAGTGAGTCTATAGCAGAGCTCCCTTTATCAACAGGGCTGTTTGGGCACCTGAGGGGCCTGGGCAAATTCTCTTGCTGAGAAAAGCTGTTATCTGGGAGTGAGTTCTTAAGCCTGAATGTCCTTGTCAGTGCAGAGTCCTGTGCTTTGAGCATGTTCCAGATGGTTCAGGAAAGATATAGAACTTGTTCATAATTTGTGTAGCAGAACAGCTGCACTTTGGACCCTAGGTGGTGACATCCCAGAGGTGGGCACGAGGGAGAAGGGGGAGCTGGTGGTTAGTGACAGGGATGCATGTGTCTCCTGGGGTGCTTTGCGCATCTCAGGACTGACTCCCAGCGACCCTAGCCCCCGACCATGGGCCACCAGTGTGCCCTTGTAACATGAGCTCAGGCATATCTGTTGACCCCCAGGACAGCTGCAGCTTGAGTTAATAGCACATAATTCAGCCCCTCGCTGAGGCTTTCCTAGAAATGCAACCATGTACTCTATATGGATTCAGTCCAGGAACTCGCTTCCTATCTGAGAGCAAAAATGCATCTTTTGGCATTTGCAGCAGTTGGATGAAGCCTCAGTCACCAGTGTCTCTACTTCTCTTCTTTTTCCGGTCCTATGTGTCCCCACTGCTCTTCTTAGAGCACGGTTTGTGAGACATAGTAGGGACATCCCGCCACATTCAGGATTCTTAGCTGTAAGATTTTCCCTTGCGGTATAAAGAAGAGAATCCTGATTTTTAGTCATCAGGAAAGAGAGGCACACCTGAGACACAATGAAATTTGAAGGTTAAGGTCTGGGGGAAAAGGATGGAACTGCGAGTTAAGACCTTGCTGACTCAAGAGTTCTTTCTCCTCTTTAGGTGTACACATTCTTTGGATTGCATCTCCCGAAAAGGCGTGAAATTTTCAAAGTGACATTTGTCTCCTTGGCACTGAAACCCAGCCTACTGAGCGTGATGCTGTTAACTGAAGACCCTGGAACTGAGGAGGATGTCTTCTTGTACAGAGTGAACGGAAATGGAGAGAAGCAGGGTAGGAGGAGCTGCTCTTTGCATCTTTTAAAAGTAGTTTCATAATTTTCCCCTCCATTCTTATTCCCTTAATAATGTGCTTTGCTCTTTGAAGCTGAGCCTCCCTGTTCCATGTGAAGTCAGAATTTCCTTCTGTCTTTATGATAGCCTTAGAGAAGTTCTCCTGCAGGACAAAGATGGATTTCACATTATGAAAGGAGAAGGCAAAGCCACTCCAGAACACGGTAGAATGGCCAGGCACTATTTATTTATTTTAGAGGCCACGGCAGCTGGGGAGGAGGGTTCAAAAGACCCAAAGTTGTGTATGAATTATGATGTGATGTGTTC
Source organism: Physeter macrocephalus (assembly GCF_002837175.3). Taxonomy (NCBI): domain Eukaryota; kingdom Metazoa; phylum Chordata; class Mammalia; order Artiodactyla; family Physeteridae; genus Physeter; species Physeter macrocephalus. The sequence continues at coordinate 17,818,550 of NC_041226.1, read as the reverse complement.
GCTTTTAGCTCACCACCGGGCAGACCTTCAAAGTTAGTTCTCAATGGGTTTTTCTCAGGGGCCACACCATCATCTTCCAAATGTGAGTCTGAAGATGCTTCCCATCTTACATCACTCACAAATAACTGCCAGAGCAGTAAGAAACAAAAACTATGCAATTTACAGCTCACCCTCTCTGACGTGAGGTGGGATGGGGGACACAAAGCAAGGGCCTCTGAGTTGATTGCTTATTCCCTAGGAGAGCAAACGCACTAGCACATTAAAATTATTAGAAAGCCTTTACACAGATTAAATGGAGCTTGATTTGGGTCGAAGTGGCAGAGGGGAAGAGGAAAGAAACCCAACAGCATGCGCCAAGGATTTGCTGAACATGTTTAAAAAAAAAAAAAAATGCTGATGGGCGTTAAATTAAGTAACAACCAAAGATTACACAAGAGTAAACACTGCTGCTAATGTTTGATTAAAAGCTAACTGAGGGCTTGAAGTGACTCCAGTTAATTTACAGATCATGCAAATAACAGCCCCAGGGGACTGGGACTGCTAAGGGCAGGGGAGAAGTTTTATAGGCAGAAGCCACATTTTTAAATGTAGAAAAAGAAAACTAGAACGGAAGGAACTGCTTTATAAAGTTCTGGGAAGGAGAGAAAAAGAGAGAGAGAGAGAGAAAGAAAGAGAGAAGAAGGGGTAGAGGGAATAGACGGGGGAATTGTGTCTGTGCCTGCTGGGCTTGGGTAATAAAAAAAGGATGTGTAACTTTTAAATAACTCTTCCAGGAGGAGAGAGCGTGCTAGGATCAAAAAGTTAACTGTTCCTGCGGGAAAGGAGTCTTAATAAGTTCTAGACTGTGCCAAGGGTTCCAGCTACCGCAAACGAAAGAGTGTAAATTCCCCCATGTGATCAAATAACATTGATTTAACTTTGCAACATTTCGCTTCAGGTTAAAATTTAAGTGTAGAGTCAAACAGCAAATGATAAAATTATAGTCCCTGTTCAGCACAACCTCTTTTCATACAGTTTTAAATGCTTTTATAATGGGATGTGTCATTTATTTAGTAATATAGCAGTCACATAGCAGTTGATAGCCTTAGATTGGGGTTTCCTCATGTATTTTAATTTTCTAGGGCATGGGGGATTACCATAATTGCTGAACAATTCAATGAAATGGAATGGGCTAATTCAGCACTTGTTTTCCCTGCATTCTTCCACAGAATATCTAAAATCTTCTTTCTCCTCCATCGTAGTATGTTTATGAAAGCAAGGTATTTAACCCTCATATTTCCTGGGCTTGAATAGTTTTCTTAATAAGACATAAAACATTTGCAAACTCGACCCATTTAGCTGAGCATGTCATTATGAAGGAGATGGCAATGTTCAGTGTGTCAGGGTTGGATACTGTCTGCCTGGTGTTTGGCTACCCTCAGAAGATACTCCAGGAAACCCAGTCTCTCCAAAGACCCTTCTTTTTTTTCAAGTTTTGTCTTCTCTCAGACAAAGGCAAAAATATCTGCTGTGCTAGGCCAGTCTTTAGTTTAATCTTGGAGTCTGAAAAACAAACAGTGGTAAGGTCTGGATAACATTGATACACATTTCTGTGTTTGCCCAGATGAAACTTTAAAAATGCTAAAAGCCACCAGACTCTCTGCTCTTTCCCTTAATTGCCCTGGATTATCAGGCTGGAGAAATAGCATGGGCGGGTATGTTCCAGTGCTATTAAATCTTGTGCTAACTTTACTGATATCGGCAGCCTCATCTGCTTTCCAGCATTCTCCAGGGACCCTCCCAGCATGTCAGAAACCAAACCTGTCTACAGGGACAGAGCTGATGCCAGAACTTGTGCTCTGCGAGAGGCTAGAAGAGAAAAATCATGCTGTCTCATCCCTTCTGCACTGTCAGTTGACTCCCTTTATGACTTTTATTACCAAATCCAAAACTTGATGGCCAACCTGACTAAGGTCACTGGCCCCACGAAGCTATTTTTAAAAATTGAAAATCACTTGGCATTTTCAGTTCTTACCATTTATGAGTTTGCTCAAATATTCTGATGAGCAATTCCAAACAGGAAGGTGTATGTGCCAAACCATAGCAAAACTGAAAGTGACACTTCAGAGTGACTGGAATTAGCAGACATTTGTTTGGAACCCCTTGTCCTCCATACTCGATGTTAAAAACAAAGGCTGGCATCATCCATGTCTACTGGGTCAGTTATTAAAGAAAACTGAGGAAGGTCTAAAGGGGATTGGGCTTTCAGTTACGGAGATGTTTTGAAACTCAACTGACTGTAATTCATAAAAAGTATGACATGAATGGACAATTATAGATATTGTCACACTCTATGAACAAACAGCTAGATTGTGATGATGTGGCATTTCATTTTCTTGTGTTTAACAGAAAATATGACATTTGGTTGCATTTATCTGGCACTTTTGCTCTTCTACTTTAACCTGAAAAGTGAAATGTATGCAGTTTCTCAAAACTTCAGATCATAAATTTGGGGGATGGCAATGGTATCGTAATAACAATAATAACTGAAATTTATTGTGTATCTACTCTGCACTGCTCTAAGCAACAACCCTGTGGGGCAGGAACTATTGTTCTTCCATTTCAAAGTTTAGGAAGGGAAGCACAAAGAGATACACCAGGTGTCCACGGTCACCCAGCAGTCGATGGGGGAGGCTGGGTTCCACCACACCTGTCTTTATCCAGTCTTGGGCTCCATCAGGGAGAGGAGACATCATCATTCTGCATTTCCAGGCACCCACATGCATATGCTCCCCATTTTGGTGCCACTGGACCCTGTCATCTCACCTATCTTGGCATGTCAGACCCTTCACACTGGTGTGGGGCAAGAGGGATTGGATTTCTTAAAGCTCCATTCTCCATTATGCCAAAAAAAATCCATCTCTTCCCACAATTGAGAACCCACATTTCATTTTTTAAAAGAGTGGCCTATTTTATTGGAAAAGAATAATAGCTACAAGTAGCTTACTATACATCCCAATTACTTTATATTTCATATTCATTTTATTCTCACAACAGTATGAGGTAGGTAGTATTTTTAGCACCATTCTAAAGGTGAGTAAACTGAAGCACAGATAGGTCATGTCACTTGCTTAAAGCCACCTAGTTAGGGGGATGCAGAGATGGACTTATACCCAGCAGATTGGTCAGATGGTCCATGGTCTTAACACTACCCTCTGTCTCCAGTGAATTGGGGACTAGCCAGGCAACTGAAGGCTAGCAATGAAATGACTTCAGTCAAATAATTTGGACTGGGTTTTATCACAGCTGATTGTGGAATTGGCCATTTCATCACTAAAGCGAGCTGATACACTGCCTGATACAGCAGCACATTCCAGAAGGAAGACACTGGAAAGATGTACAGAGGCCTGGGTTATTCTCCCAGCTGCTCAGACTGGGCCATTTCTGACTCTTACTCTCTGTGTCTTGGTTATCCTGCCTCAAATACAACAAACAATAGCCTCTTTTATTGGTGTGATTTTCCAGTTTACAAAACAATTTCTCACACATTGCCTCCTATGATATGAACCTCACCATGGTTCTATAAGGTATGATTATTCAGTTAGGACCTTCAGGAACCTATAACTCAGAGACACCCAAGGCCACAAAACTCATCAAAAAGAGCTAGACATGAAACCTGACTTTCTGATACTAAGCCAAAATGTGTTTCAACCATATCCCCAACTCTTTCTGCAGTAGAAATAACCTCTTAGAGCAAGTTTCCTGTCACATGGCAGTTTCAGTGGGAGATCTTATAAAACCTTCTCCTAGTTCCTTACAGCAAGGCTCCATGAAGTGGTCCGACCAGCTGCCCAAACTGGCTGAAGACCACCCACATGCTGCTCACACTGTATTTTGTACTTGAATCCACTTCTTGTGGTAGACAGCTTACAGTGGTCAATGAAGACATTAGAACTAGTTATGCTTATCAGCATGGGCTGGGGCGGAGCCCACAGACAGGGCAACAAGGTCCCCAACCACACAGAGGTGAGAAGCATGCTTAAAATGTGCTGGGCTTTGGATTCCACCCTCATGACTTTAGTGAAGTGTTGCTTTATCTTACAGAAATGAACAAGCCCCGTTGTCAGTGAGTAGGGGAAAGTCCCCTATGTTCCCCTCCCTCCTCCCTTCCCTTGGGCTGGGATGCTGACACAGATAGGTGGTTGGCTTATTTATGGCAACTTGCATAGCTTAACTGGAGGCTGGATACTGGACCCTCAGCCCAGAATTTCAGAATAGTCTGGGCAGTTTCCACAGATCTGAATCTGGAACCTGGAAGCAGGCTCTTACAACATATTCTCAGATGGTATGACTGGCTGGCTTATAAACTCTTCCTAAGAAAGCTGAAATCCTCTGCTCCAACCAGCGGAGGGAAGGAGTGAGAGGAGGAAAAGAAAAGAACCCGGAGAGAAAAAGGCAAGAAAAAAAAAAAGACTTGTAGAAGGAAAACTCACAAAGCCCCTTTGCTAAGAAGCCTTTAAGCTGGAGCCAACCAGCAAGGCACTAGCAGACACATATGGGCAGGTTAATGTCCCTAAAATCAAGCAGGAGCCAGTAATAACAGGGTCAGGCAAATAGAAAGTTCCAGCTGGTAAGGAAGTCTGTGCAGCACCACACCATTACCCCAGCAATCACTCTAGATGTAGGACTGGCTCCCCAGCTCTGGGCACACACACTGGGGCTGGAGAAGCAGGCTCTGCTTCTCATAAAGCATTCTCCTCTCTGGGACAGATCCCCGGAGAATTAGGACAGCTTTACAGTAAAATCAAGCATTATCTCTACCGGGTTCTGGAGGCCAGGTTAGAAGCTGCTTGTCTGATTATTGCCAGTAGCTGGGATGATTTGTTGGCAGGGACCTGGGTGGAGGAGGGAGAGCTCTGTGTGTGTGTGTGTGTGTGTGTGTGTGTGTGTGTGTGTGTTTGTAGCTGGGATGATTTGTTGGCAGGGACCTGGGTGGAGGAGGGAGAGCTCTGTGTGTGTGTGTGTGTGTGTGTGTGTGTGTGTGTGTGTGTTGTGACTTTGCAAGTTGCGTAGCAGTTGTGAGATACAGCAGGGTTTGCTGCTGTGACTGAGGGCCCAACTTGAAGAACTATTTGTTGCCACTTACCATCCTTGGGCGGTTTGGATATGCACTTCTTTAGGGGAACAAACTAAATATGACAAGTTTCCGAGGTTGGTGGTAGCTGCCAACTTCTTGCCTGTCTGTTGCCCAGCTCTTTCTTTTTTCTAAAGCAGTAGAGTACCGGCTTCTGTTTCACTGATTTCTATTTCTGTGAAAAACATTTCAGAACCACTTTCCTCATTGTTCCCACTAAAAATCAACCTTCCCTTCCTTTTTGCGCTGGAAGGGCTGACCCCCATTCACCCGATCCATTACCTCCTCAGCTGCTGCCAGCACCAGATGGGTTGCTGCCATCAGATGATGTTCTGCCCTGGCCAGGGGAACCCATACTGTATCCCTAAGTAAGTTCTAGATGAATTAAATACATAAACATTAAATAAATTTTTAAAAAACACAAAGGAATAAAGGAAATTATGGTAAATATTCATCAATTCCTACTGTGTGGAAACACTTTTAAAGAAAAAAGGTAGAGGAAGAATTTATGAAAAGGTTAATTTTTTGGTATAAAATTGAAAGCTTGTGTACATCAAAACTCATGATAAAAAAAAGCATAAAGCAAAGAAAAACCTGGAGAAATGGCAAAATATAAGGCAAAGGTATAAACATGATTAATACATGAAGAGCTTCTAGAAATCAATAATTAGAAGATAAATATTCTAAACAAAAACATTGTCAATGTTCACAAAAAGGCAATTCGTACAAGCAGAAAAAAATTAGGCAATAACTCAAAAAATTTCAAGCTTACTATTTATTTAAAAATAATTAAAGGAAGACTGATTTTTGTCTATCAAACTGGCAAATGTTTTAAACAAACAAAACAGATAATTAATATTCGGAGAAAAGTTCAGGAAAAAGTATCATGCAGTGCTGGGGGAAGTATAAGTATAAGGATTTTTCAAGTTTTCCAGTTGTAAATGTGGCAATATGTATCCAAAGACTTAAAACTAATAACCTAATAATTCCTCTTCTAGGAATATATCCTTAGAAAATATTTTTTGAGAAATATAAAGATTTAGGTTCAAGAATGTTATTTATAACAGGGAAATATTCTAAAAATAGGTTTAATTAACTACAGTACATCTGTAAGCACTGAAAATCATGTTCTTGAAGATATTTAAGGCTTTGGAAAAAACGTAAAAAATAATATGAAGTGGAGAAAATATGATGTAAAGCCACATGTACAAAAGCTTCTTTTTTTGTAAAAAATGTGTGTTTGGTTATGTATGTATATACATACATAAGTACACAGAAAAAGGACTGGAAGTATTTGCACAATGAAATATTAATAGTGGTTCTCAGGATAGTGGAATTATCAGTGGTTTTAAAATTATTTTTATTTGGTATTTCTCCAGATTTTCTGCAAAAAGAGTGTATTAACTTTATGATCAGAAGCATAAATATTATTTTTGTAATTTTCTTTGTTATCAAGGGCTCCCCCTGCTGCTCACCTAAAAAAATCATGGAGGCCTGGCCTCCTACTTGTTTCTCATTTTCCTCATCTTCTAAAAAGCTCTGTTCTTGATCTTGATGACCACTCTCTACTTCTTATTTTCCTTAGGAGCAAACTCTACTAATTTGAATATTTAGAATGCTATATCAAGCCTTTTTTAAAAAAAAATTGAGATACACTAGTCATTAATTTAAAGTGTACAATTCAGTGGTTTTTTAATATATTTATAGCATTGTGCAATTGTCACCAATATCTAATTCCAGAACAATTTCATCACTCAAAAAGAAACCTTGTACCCATTAGCAGGCATTCCCCTTTCCCTGTCCATGGTAACCACTATGCTACTTACAGTGTCTATGGATTTGCCTATTTTGGATATATCATATAAATTGAATCATACCATATGTGGTCTCTTGTGTCTGGCTTCTTTTGCTTAGCATAATGCTTGCAAAGGTCATCTAGCAAGTATTGTCAGAACTTCATTCCTTTTATGACGGAATAATATTCCATTCTTTGAATATTCCATATTTCATTTATCTATTCATCAGTTAATAGACACTTGTGTTATTTCCACTTTTTAGCTATCATAATTAATACTTTTATGCATATTCACATATAAGATTTTTGTGGAGATATGTTTTTGATTCTCATGGGATATATACTTAGAAGTGGAATTGCTGAGATATTATAACTCTATATTTAACTTTTGGAGGAACTGCCCAACTCATTTTCAAGGTGACTATATCATTTTATATTCCTATTAGCATTGTATGACAGTTCCAATCTTACCTTATCTTCACCAATAAGTATATACTCCTTGTCTAATTAAAGCCATCCTAGTGGATGTGAAGTATTATCATTATTGTTTTGATTTGTATTTCTCTAACAGCTGATGATGTTGAATATCTTTTCATGTGCTTGCTGGCTATTTGTATATCTTCTTTGAATAAGTGTCTATTCAAATTCTCTGCCTGATTTTTAGTTAGGTAATTCATCTTTTTATTGTTGGCTTATAATAGTTTTTATATGTTTTGGATACTAGACCCTTATCAGATACATGGTTTGCAAATATTTTCTCCTAGTCTGTGGGTTGACTTTTCACTTTCTTGATGGTGCCCTTCAAAACATAAAAGTATTTTGTTTTGATGTGGTCCAATTTATCTATTTTTTTCTTTCGTTGCTTGTGTTTTTGCTGTTGTGTTTAAGAAACATTAGCTATTGTTTATTCTAAGATCTTTGTAGTTCTGGCTTTTGCATTTAAATCTTTGATACTTTTTTTTTTAGTACATAGTGTGAAGCAGGGTCTGCCTTTATTCTTTCCAGTTGTTTTATTGAATTGTCTTGATACCCTTGTCAAAAGTCAATTGATCATAAATTTATTGGTTTATTTTTATACTATCAACCCTATTCTATTAATCTATATGACTATCCTTATCCTTATGCCATAGTCTTGATTGCTGTAACTTTGTGCTGTAGCTTTCAAAATTGAGCAGTGTGAATCTTGCAACTTTGTTCTTCTTTTTCAGGTTGTTTTGGTTATTCTAAGTCCCTTAAATTTCCATATGAACTTTAGGATTAGCTTGTCAATTTTTGCCATAAAAAGGCATTTGGGGGCTTCCCTGGTGGCGCAGTGGTTGCGCGTCCGCCTGCCGATGCAGGGTTCACGGGTTCGTGCCCCGGTCCGGGAGGATCCCACGTGCCGCGGAGCGGCTGGGCCCGTGAGCCATGGCCGCTGAGCCTGCGCGTCCAGAGCCTGTGCTCCGCAACGGGAGAGGCCACAACAGAGGAAGGCCCACATACCACAAAAAAAAAAAAAAAAAAAAAAAAAGGCATTTGGGATTTTGATAGAGATATTGTGGAGTCTATAGATTAATCCAGGTAGTGAGTATTCCTATCTAAATAGTTTTAAGTTTTCCAGTCCATGAACACTAGATGTATTTATAGTTATTAAGATGTTTAAATTTTCTTTCAGTGATGTTTTGTATTTTTCACTGTACAAGTCTGACACATTTTTGTTAAATTTATTCCCAAGTACTTTATTCTTTTTAACACTGTTGTAAATGAAATTTTCTTAGTTTCATTTTCTGATTGTTCTTTGCCAGTGCATAGAAATAAAACTGACTTTTCTAAATTGAGCTCATATCCTGCAAGTTTGATGAACTGGTTTATTAGCACTCATAGATGTTTCTGTATTCCTTAGAGTTTTCTGTTTACAAGATCATGTCATCAGCAAATGTAGACAGATTTACTTCTTCCTTTCCAATCTGGATATGTTTTATTTCTTTTTCTTCAGTAATTGTCCTGATTAGAAAGTCCAGTACAATGTTGAGTAGAAGTGACTAGAAACAGCATTCTTTTCCTGTTATTAGTGGGAAAGCTTTCAGGCTTTCAGCATTAAGTAGGATGTTAGCTGTGGGTTTTTCTTAGATGCTGTTTATCAGGTTGAGGACGCTCCTTTCCATTTGTTTGTTGTGTGTTCTAACATGACAGCATTTTTAACATGGATTTAGTCAAATGCTTTTTCTGTGTCTATTGAGATGATTCTGTGATATTTGTTCTTTTTTTCTATTACTATGGTGCATGACATGGATCAATTTTGGTGTGTTGAATCAATGTTGCATCTCAGGGATAAATTCCAACTCATTATTTTGTATAATTCCCTCTCCTTTTCTGTTTATGTCGCTGAATTAACTATCCTAGTACTTTGTTGAGAACTTTTGCAAATACATTCATAAGGCATATAGGTCTGTAGTTTTCTTGTAATGTCTTTGTCTGTTTTTGGTATCAAGGTAACACTGATCTCAGAGAATGAGTTGGGAAATATTATCTTCTATTTTTTGGAAGAGTTTGTGGAGGATCGGCATTAGTGTTCTTGAAACACTGGGTAGCGTTTATCACTGAAGCCATCTGGTCCTGGGCTTTTCTTTTGTGGAGAGTATTGATTACTAGTTCAGTCTCTTCCCTTGTAAAGGTTTATTTATATTTTCTATTTCTTCCTGAGTCAGTTTCTGTAATTTCTCTTCCTAGGAATTGTCTGTTCATCTAGGATATATAATTTTTGGGCATATAATTATTAAAGTAGTTCCTTTTAAAACCCTCCTACACTGTTGGTAGGAATGTAAATTTGTGCAGCTACTATGGAGAACAGTATGGAGGTTCCTTAAAAAAACAAAAATAGATTTACCATATGATCCAGAAATCCCACTCCTGGGCATATATCTGGAGAAAACTCTAATTTTAAAAGATAAATGCACCCCAATATTCATAGAAGCACTATTTACAATAGCCAAGACATGGAAGCAACCTAAATGTCCATTGACAGATGAATGGTTAAAGAAGATTGGTGTATATATATATATATATATATATATATATATATATATATATATATATATAAATATGTACACACACACACGCACAATGGAATACTACTTAGCCATAAAAAATAGGGATATATTGCCATTTGCAGCACCATGGTTGGGCCTAGAGATTATCATACTAAGTGAAGTAAGGCAGACAGAGAAAGACAAATGTCATATGATATCACCTATATGTGGAATCTAAAATATGATATGGAAAACATAGGCAGAACACTCTCTGACATAAGTCACAGCAAGATCCTTTTTGACCCACGTCCTAGAGAAATGAAAATAAAAACAAAAATACACAAATGGGACCTAATGAAACTTAAAAAGATTTTACACAGCAAAGGAAACCATAAACAAGATGAAAAGACAACCCTCAGAATGGGAGAAAATATTTGCCAACGAAGCAACTGACAAAGGATTAATCTCCAAAATATACAAGCAGCTCATGCAGCTCAATATCAAAAAAAACAAACAAATCCAAAAATGGGCAGAAGACCTAAATAGACATTTCTCCAAAGAAGATACACAGATTGCCAACAAACACATGAAAGGATGCTCAACATCACTAATCATTAGAGAAATGTAAATCAAAACTACAATGAGGTATCACCTCACAGCAGTCAGAATGGCCATCATCAAAAAATTTGCAAACAACAAATGCTGGAGAGGGTGTGGAGAAAAGGGAACCCTCTTCCACTGATGATGGGAATGTAAATTGATACAGCCACTATGGAGAACAGAATGGAGGGTCTTTAAAAAACTAAAAATAGAACCACCATATGACCCAGCAATCCCACTACTGGGCATATACCCTGAGAAAACCATAATTCAAAAAGATACATGTACCACAATGTTCATTGCAGCACTATTTACAATAGCCAGGACATGGAAGCAACCTAAGTGTCCATCGACAGAAGAATGGATAAAGAAAATGTGGCACATATACACAATGGAATATTACTCAGCCACAAAAAGAAACGAAATGGAGTTATTTGTAGTGAGGTGGATGGACCTAGAGTCTGTCATGCAGAGTGAAGTAAGTCAGAAAGAGAAAAACAAATACTGTATGCTACACATATATATGGAATCTAAAAAAAAAAATTGGTTCTGAAAAACCTAGGGGCAGGACAAGAATAAAGACACAGACATAGAGAATGGACTTGAGGACATGGGGAAGGGGAAGAGTAAGCTGGGATGAAGTGAGAGAGTACCATTGACATATATACAACTACCAAAGGTAAAATACATAGCTAGTGGGAAGCAGCCGCATAGCACAGGGAGGTCAGCTCAGTGCTTTGTGACCACCTAGAGAGGTGGGATAGGGAGGGTGGGAGGGAGACGCAAGAGGGAGGGGATATGGGGATGTATGTATACATATAGCTGATTCACTTTGTTATACAGCAGAAACTAACACAACATTGTAAAGCCATTATACTCCCAGAAAGATGTTAAAAAAAATAAAATAAAATATGATACAACTGAACTTGTATACAAAACAGAAACAGACTCACAGACATAGAAAACAAACTTTTGGTTACCAAAGGGGAAAGGGGCGGGAGAGTGATAAATTAGGAGTTTAGGATTTACAGACACACACTACTATATATAAGATAGATAAACAACAAGGATTTACTGCATAGCACAGGGAAATATATTCAATATCTTGTAATAACCAGTAATGAAAATGAATCTGAAAAAGAATATATATATATATATATATATCACTTTGCTGTACACCTGAAACATTGTAAATAAACTGTACTTCAAGAAACAAACCAACAAAAACCTAACTTGAGGGTTTCAAATTTTGTATTAAAATGTTCTCATCTTTCACTTTGTTACCTAAAAAACCAATATAGCTCCATGAAACAGCCCTTCATGAATTATTTACTCTCTGAGGAAAGAGAATATTCCTAGTCCATCAAAAAGTCTACAAATAATAAATGCTGGAGGGTAGAGGGTGGGGAGAAAAGGGAGCCCTCCTAAACTGTTGGTGGGAATGTAAATTGGTGCCGCCACTATGGAAACAGTTTTGAGATTGCTTAAAAAACTAAAAATAGAGTTACCATATGATCCAACAATCCCACTCCTGGGCATTTATCGGGAAAAGACAATAACTCTAATTTTAAAAGATAAATGCACCCAGTGTTCATAGCTGCATCCACATAAGTTTTGATATGTTATCTTTTCTTTTTCATTCATGTCAAAGTATTTTCTAATTTCCCCTGTGATTTCTTCTTTCACTCATTTATTGCTTAAGAACATGTTGTTGAATTTCTATATATTTGTGAATTCCCCAAATTTCTTTCTGTAATTGGTTTCTGATTTTATTCCACTGTGGTTGGAGAACATACTTGTGATTTTAATCCTTGTAAATTTATTGAGACTTGCTTTATGGCCTAACATATGGTGTATCCTGGAAAACCTTACGTGTGTGTACTTGAGAAAAATGTGTATTCTACTGTTGTTGTGTGGGGTGTTCAAGAGATATCTGCCAGGTTTAATTGTCTGCTAGGTTTATAGTGTTTTTCAAGTTTTTTTAAAAATAAGTTTTATTGAGTTATAGTTGATGTAAAGATTAATACAAATTTCATTTTAACAGTATTTAAAAACTTTGCCCCTGTAGAGGTCCATACCTTCTTGTCTCCTTTGTGTTGATATTGTCAACAAATACAAATTTGTACATTGTATGCTTATCAACACAGGTAATTATTACTTTATAGTAAACACAGATTATTATTACTTTATAAACTTTTAAGAATAATTTCAGGGCTTCCCTGGTGGCGCAGTGGTTGCGCGTCCGCCTGCCGATGCAGGGGAACCGGGTTCGCGCCCCGGTCTGGGAGGATCCCACATGCCGCGGAGGATCCCACGTGCCGCGGAGCGGCTGGGCCCGTGAGCCATGGCCGCTGAGCCTGCGTGCCCGGAGCCTGTGCCCCGCAACGGGAGAGGCCACAACAGAGGGAGGCCCGCATACCACAAAAAAAAAAAAAAAAAAAAAAAAAAAAAAAGAATAATTTCAGAGAAAAAAGAGTTATAAGAAATATGTTTATACCATGTTGTAATAACCTTTACCAATGCTCTTTATTTTCATGTGAATTTGAGTTATTGTCTAGTATACTTTTATCTTAGCCTAAAGGACTCACTTTAATAACTTTTATAGGGTGGTCTGCTAGTGACAAATTATCTCAGTTGCTTATTAGGAATATCCTAATTTCTCCTTCATTTTTTGAAGGATAGTATTGCTGTATAAAGAATTCTTGGTTTACAAACTTTTCACCCCCAGCCCTTTGAATATGTGATTCAACTGCTTATGGCCTCCACAGTTTCTGATGGGAAATCAGCTATTAATCTAATAAGATTAGAACATCCTCCAGTAGAGGATCCACTGTAACTGATGAGTCTTTTCTCACTTGCTGCATTCCAGATTCTCTATTTGTAGTTCAGCAGTTTTATTATGATGTGAGTAGGTGTGGTTCTTTTTGACTTTATCTTACTTGGAGTTCATTGAGCTTTTTGGATGTACAGACTAATGTTTTTCATCAAATTTGGGAAGTTTTTGGTCATTATTTCTCAAATATTCATTTTGCTCTTTTCTCTCTCACTTCTGCTACTGGGTCTTCATTTATGCATATATTGGTATGCTTGATGCTCTCTATGTCTCTGTTTATTTTTCTTCTTTTGTATTTCAGTTATAGAGACTGGATAATCTCAATTGATCTATCTTAAAGTTCACTGATTCTTTCTTCTGCCTGCTCAGTTCTACTACTGAGCTCCCTACCCCCAGTGAGTTTTTCATTTTTATTATATTTTTCACTTCCAGAATTTATATTCAGTTCATTTTTATAATTTTTACCTCTTTACTGATATTCTTTATTTGTTGTGATATCATTCTTGTCCTTACCATTAATTCTTCTGATACGATTCCTTAGTTCTTTGCCCATATATATTTATTTATTTTAACATCTTTATTGGAGTATAATTACTTAACAATGGTGTGTTAGTTTCTGCTTTATAACAAAGTGAATCAGCTATACATATACATATATCCCCATATGTCCTCCCTCTTGCACCTCTCTCCCAGCCTCCCTATCCCACCCATCTAGGTGGTCACAAAGCACCGAGCTGATCTCTCTGTGCTAGGCAGCTGCTTACCCTTCCCCCTCCCTGTGTCCTCAAGTCCATTCTCTAAGTCTGCCTCTTTATTCCTGCCCTGTCCCTAGGTTCTTCAGAACTACTTTTTTTATTTTTTAGATTCCATATAAATGTGTTAGCATACGGAATTTATTTTTCTCTTTCTGACTTACTTCACTCTGTATGACAGGCTCTAGGTACATCCACCTCACTACAAATAACTCCACTTCGTTTCTTTTTATGGCTGAGTAATATTCCATTGTATATATGTGCCACATCTTCTTCATCCATTCATCTCTCCATGGACACTTAGGTTGCTTCCATGTCCTGGCTATTGTAAATAGAGCTGCAATGAACATTGTGGTACATGAGTCTTTTTGAACTATGGTTTTCTCAGAGTATATGCCCAGTAGTGG
>NC_041226.1:17769764-17803950 GCF_002837175.3 Physeter macrocephalus | reverse complement strand
TCCATAGTGGCTGTATCAATTTACATTCCCACCAACAGTGCAAGAGGGTTCCCTTTTCTCCACACGCTCTCCAGCATTTATTGTTTGTAGATTATTTGATGATGGCCATTCTGACCAGTGTGAAGTGATATCTCATTGTAGTTTTGATTTACATTTCTCTAATGATTAGTGATGCTGAGCATCCTTTCATGTGTTTGTTGGCAATCTGTGTATCTTCTTTGGAGAAATGTCTATTTAGGTCTTCTGCCCATTTTTGGATTAGGTGGCTTGATTTTTTGATATTGAGCTGCATGAGTTACTTGTAAATTATGGAGGTTAATCCTTTGTCAGTTGTTTCATTTGCAAAAGTTTTCTCCCATTCTGAGGGTTGTCTGTTCATCTTGGTTATGGTTTCCTCTGCTGCTGTGCCAAAGCTTTTAAGTTTCATCAGGTACCATTTGTTTATTTTGGTTTTTATTTCCATTTCTCTAGGACGTGAGTCAAAAAGGATCTTGCTGTGATTTATGTCATAGAGTGTTCTGCCTCTGTTTTCCTCTAAGACTTTCATAGTGTCTGGACTTACATTTAGGTCTTTAAACCATTTTCAGTTTATTTTTTTGTATGGTGTTAGTGAGCGTTCTAATTTCATTCTTTTCCATGTAGCTGTCCAGTTTTCCCAGCACCACTTACTGAACAGGCTGTCATTTCTCCATTGTATATTCTTGCCTCCTTTATCAAAGATAAGGCACGTGGGTTTATCTCTGGGCTTTCTATCCTGTTCCATTGATCTATATTTCTGTTTTTGTGCCAGTACCATACTGTCTTCATTACTGTACCTTTTTAGTATAGTCTGAACTCCGGGAGCCTGATTCCTCCAGCTCCGTTTTTCTTTCTCAAGATTGCTTTGGCTATTCGGGGTCCTTTGTATTTCCATACAAACTGAGAAATTTTTTGTTCTAGTTCTGTGAAAAATGCGATTGGTAGCTTGATAGGGATTGCATTGAATCTGTAGATTGCTTTCGGTAGCATAGTCATTTTCACAACGTTGATTCTTCCATCCAAGAACATGGTATATCTCTCCATCTGCTTGCATCATCTTTAATTTCTTTCATCATTGTGTTAAAATTTTCTGCATACAGGTCTTTTCTCTCCTTAGGTAGGTTTATTCCTACCTCTATGCCTACTTTCTGGAGGGTTTTTATCATAATGGGTGTTGAATTTTGTCACATGCTTTTTCTGCCTCCATTGTGATGATCATATGGTTTTTCTCCTTCAATGTGGTAACATGGTCTTTTCTCTCCTTAGGTAGGTTTATTCCTAGGTATTTTATTCTTTTTGTTGCAGTGGTAAATGGGAGAGTTTCCTTAATATCTCTTTCAGATTTTTCATCATTAGTGTACAGGAATGCAAGAGATTTCTGTGCTTTAATTTTGTATCCTGCTACTTTACCACATTCATTGATTAGCTCTAGTAGTTTTCTGTTAGCATCTTTCAGATTCTCTATGTATAGTATCATGTCATCTGCAAGCATTGACAGCTTTACTTCTTCTTTTCCAACTTGGATTCCTTTTATTTCTTTTTCTTCTCTGATTGCTGTGGCTAAAACTTCCAAAATTATGTTGAATAATAGTGGTGAGAATGGACAACCTTGTCTTGTTCCTGATCTTAGAGGAAATGGTTTCAGTTTTTCACCATTGAGCACAATGTTGGCTGTGGGTTTGTCATATATGCCCTTTATTATGTTGAGGTAAGTTCCCTCTATGCCTACTTTCTGGAGGGTTTTTATCATAATGGGTGTTGAATTTTGTCACATGCTTTTTCTGCCTCCATTGTGATGATCATATGGTTTTTCTCCTTCAATGTGGTAACATGGTTTATCACATTGACTGATTTGTGTATATTGAAGAATCCTTGCATTCCTGGGATAAACCCCACTTGATCTTGGTGTATGATCCTTTTAATGTGCTATTGGATTCTGTTTGCTAATATTTTGTTGAAATTTTTGCATGTATATTCATCAGTGATATTGGCCTGTAGTTTTCTTTCTTTGTGACATCTTTGTCTAGTTTTGGTATCAGGGTGATGGTGGCACCTAGAATGAGTTTGGGAGTGTTCCTCCCTCTGCTATATTTTGGAAGAGTTTGAGAGGGATAGGTGTTAGCTGGTCTCTAAATGTTTGATCGAATTCATCTGTGAAGCCATCTTGTCCTGGGCTTTTGTTTGTTGGAAGATTTTTAATCACAGTTTCAATTTCAGGGCTTGTGATTGGTCTGTTCATATTTTCTATTTCTTCCTGGTTCAGTCTAGGAAGGTTGTGCTTTTCTAAGAATTTTTCCATTTCTTCCAGGTTGTCCATTTTATTGACATATAGCTTCTTGTAGTGATCTCTCATGATCGTTTGTATTTCTGCAGTGTCAGTTGTTAACTTCTCCTTTTTCATCTCTAATTCTTTTGATTTGAGTCTTCTCCCTTTTTTTCATGATGAGTCTGGCTAATGGTTTATCAATTTTGTTTATCTTCTCAAAGAGCAAGGTTTTAGTTTTATTGATCTTTGCTATTGTTTCCTTCATTTCTTTTTCACTTATTTCTGATCTGATCTGTTTGATTTTTCTTCTGCAAACTTTGGGGATTTTTTTGTTCCTCTTTCTCTAAGTGCTTTAGGTGTAAGGTTAGGTTGTTTATTTGAGATGTTTCTTGTTTCTTGAGGTAGGATTGTACTGCCATAAACTTCCCTCTTAGAACTGCTTTTGCTGCATCCCACAGGTTTTGGATCGTCGTGTTTTATTGTCATTTGTTTCTAGGTATTTTTTGATTTCCTCTTTGATTATTCAGTGGTCTCATGCTTATTAAGTAGTGTATTGTTTGACCTCCATTTGTTGGTGTTATTTACAGATTTCTTCCTCTAATTGATATCTAGTCTCATAACATTGTTGTTAGAAAAGATACTTGATAAGATTTCAATTTTCTTAAATTTACCAAGACTTGATCTGAGACCCAAGATATGATCTATCTTGGAGAATGTTCCATGAGCACTTGGGAAGAAAGTGTATTCTGTTGTTTTTGGACGGAATGTCCTATAAACATCCATTAAGTCCATCTTGTTTAATGTATCATTTAAAGCTTGTGTTTCCTTATTTATTTTAATTTTAGATGATGTGTCCATTGGTGAAAGTGAGGTGTTAAATTCCCCTACTATGATTGTGTTACTGTTGATTTCCCCTTTTATAGCTGTTAGCATTTACCTTATGTATTGAGGTCCTCCTATTTTGGGTGCATAAATATTTACAATTGTTATATCTTCTTCTTGGATTGATCCCTTGATCATTATGTAGTGTCCTTCTCTGGCTCTTGTAATAATCTTTATTTTAAAGTCTATTTTGTCTGATATGAAAATTGCTACTCTAGCTTTCTTCTGATTTCCATTTGCATGGAATATCTTTTTCCATCCCCTCACTTTCAGTCTGTTTGTGTCCCTAGATCTGAAGTGGGTCTCTTGTACACAGCATACACACGGGTCTTGTTTTTGTATCCATTCAACCAGTCTATGTCTTTTGGTTGGAGCCTTTAATCCATTTACATTTAAGGTAATTAGTGATATGTATGTTCCTATTACCAATTTCTTAATTGTTTTGGGTTGTTATTGTAAGTCTTTTCCTTCTCTTGTGTTTCCTCCCTAGAGAAGCGCCTTTAGTATTTGTTGTAAAGCTGGTTTGGTGGGGCTGAATTCCCTTAGCTTTTGCTTGTCTGTAAAGGTTTTAATTTCTCTGTCGAATCTGAATGAGATCCTTGCTGGGTAGCGTAATCTTGGTTGCAGGTTTTTCCCTTTCATCACTTTAAATATGTCTTGCCGCTCCCTTCTGGCTTACAGAGTTTCTGCTGAAAGATCAGCTGTTAACCTTATGGGGATTCCCTTGTATGTTATTTGTTGTTTTTCCCTTGCTGCTTTTAATATTTTTTCTTTGTATTTAATTTTTGATAGTTTGATTAATATGTGTCTTGGCATGTTTCTCCTTGGATTTATCCTGTATGGGACTCTCTGTACTTTGTGGACTTGATGGATTATTTCCTTTCCCATATTAGGGAAGTTTTCAACTCTAATCTCTTCAAATATTTATTTTCTCAGTCCCTTTGTTTTTCTATTCTTCTTCTGGGACCCCTATAATTCAAATATTGGTGCACATAATGTTGTCCCAGAAGTCTCTAAGACTGTCCTCAATTCTTTTCATTCTTTTTTCTTTATTTGGCTCTGCAGTGATTATTTCCACTATTTTATCTTCCAGGTCATTTATCCATTCTGCCTCACTTATTCTGCTATTGATTCCTTCAAGAGAATTTTAAATTTCATTTATTGTGTTTTTCATCATTGTTTGTTTGGTCTTTAGTTCTTCTAGGTCCTTGTTAAACATTTCTTGTGTTTTCTCCATTCTATTTCCAAGATTTTGGTCATCTTTACTATCATTACTCTGAATTCTTTTTCTGGTAGACTGCCTATTTCGCCTTCATTTGTTTGGTCTGGTGGGTTTTTACCTTGCTCCTTCATCTTCTGTGTATTTCTCTGTCTTCTCATTTTGCTTAACTTACTGTGTTTGGGGTCTCCTTTTCACAGGCTGTAGGTTTGTAATTCCTGTTGTTTTTGGTGTCTGCCCCCAGTGGCTAAGGTTGGTTCAGTGGGTTGTGTAGGCTTCCTAGTGGAGGGGATTAGTGTCTGTGTTCTGGTGGATGAGGCTGGATCTCGTCTTTCTGGTGGGCAGGACCATATCCTTTGGTGTGTTTTGGGGTGTCTGTGACCTTATTATGATTTTAGGCATCCTCTCTGCTAATGGATGGAGTTGTGTTCCTGTCTTGCTAGCTGTTTGGCATAGGGTGTCCAGCACTGTAGCTTGCTGGTCGTCGAGTGGAGCTGGGTCTTAGCATTGACACGGAGATCTCTGAGAGAGCTTTCACTGTTTGATATTGTGTGGAGCTGGGAGATCTCTGGTGTACCAGTGTCCTGAACTTGGCTGTCCCACCTCAGAGGCACAGGCCTGAGACCCGGCCGGAGCAGCAAGACCCTGTCAGCCACACGGCTCAGAAGAAAAGGGAGAAAAAAAGAAAGAAAGAGAGAATAAAATAAAATTAAAGTTATTAAAATTAAAAATATTTATTAAAAAATAAAAAAATTCAAAAGTAATAAAAAAAGGAAAGAAGAGAGAAACCAAACCAAAAAACAAATCCACCGATGATAACAAGCACTAAAATCTATACTAAAACAAACAAACAAAAGAAAATGGACAGACAGAACCCTAGGATAAATGGTAAAAGCAAAGCTATATAGACAAAATCACAGAAAGAAGGATATACGTACACACTCACAAAAAGAGAAAAAGTAAAAATATATATACATCTATCTAAAATATATAAATAAAAAGGAAGAGAGCAACCAAATCAATAAACAAATCTACCAGTGATAATAAACTCTAAATACTATAGTAAGATAAACAGAAAACCAGAAACCAGTCTGTCACATACAGCAGACCCCAAGTGTACTGTTGCTCCCAAAGTCCACCGCCTCAATTTTGGGATGATTCGTTGTCTTTTCAGGTGTTCCACAGATGCAGGGTACATCAAGTTGATTGTGGAGATTTAATCCGCTGCTCCTGAGGCTGCTGGGAGAAATTTCCCTTTCTCTTCTTTGTTCTCACAGCTCTTGGGGTTCAGCTTTGGATTGGCCCCACCTCTGCTTGTAGGTCGCCTGAGGATGTCTGTTCCCGCCCAACTGGACGGGGTTAAAAGAGCAGCTACTTAGGGGGCTCTGGCTCACTCAGACCAGCGGGAGTGAGGGGTATGGAATGTGGGGCAAGCCTGCGGTGGCTGAGGTCAGTGTGATATTGCAACAGCACGAGAAGAGCCATGTGTTCTCCCAGGGAAGTTGTCCATGAATCACAGGACCCTGGCAGTGGTGGGCTGCACAGGGTCCTGGGAGGGGAGGTATGGAGAGTGACCTATCCTTGCACACAGGCTTCTTGGTGGCTGCAGTAGCAGCCTTAGCGTTTCATGCCCATCTTTGGTGTCTGCGCTGATAGCTGCGGCTCGTGCGCCCCTTGGAGCTTGCCCAGGTGGCACTCTGAATCCACTCTCCTCGCGCACCCCGAAACAACTGTCTCTTGCCTCTCAGGCAGTTCCAGACTTTTTCCTGGACTCCCTCCCGGCTAGCTGTGGTGCACTAGCCCCCTTCAGGCTGTGTTCATGCAGCCAACCCCAGTCCTCTCCCTGGGATCTGACCTCCAAAGCCGGAGCCTCAGCTCCCAGCCTCCACCCATTCCGGCGGGTGAGCAGACAAGCCTCTCACGCTGGTGAGTGCTGGTTGGCAGCGATCCTCTGTGTGGGAATCTCTCCGCTTTGCCCTCTGCACCCCTGTTGCTGCGCTCTCCTCCGTGGCTCTGAAACCTCCCCCCGCCACCCCCATCTCCACCAGTGAAGGGGCTTCCTAGTGTGTGGAAACTTTTCCTTCTTCACAGCTCCCTCCCAGAGGTGCAGGTCCCGTCCCTATTCTTTTGTCTCTGTTTTTTCTTTTTTTTTTTTTGCCCTACCCAGGTACGTGGGGAGTTTCTTGCCTTTTGGGAAGTCTGAAGTCTTCTGCCAGCATTCAATAGGTGTTCTATAGGAGTTGTTCCACATGTAGACGTATTTCTGATGTATTTGTGGGGAGGAAGGTGATCTCCACGTCTTACTCCTTGCCATCTTGAAGGTCTCCTCTTTGCCCATATTTAAAAGAGCTGATTTAAAGTCTGTGTCTAGTATGTCCAGTGTCTCATCTTCCTCAGGGACAATTTGTCATGTCTACATTTTTCCCCCTGTGTATGGGCTATACTATCCTTTATCTTTGCTTGTGTTGTAACTTTTTGTTAAAAATTGGATATTTAAAATAATATAATGTGGTCACTCTGAAAATCAGATTCTTCCCCCTCTGAGGGTATGGTGGGGGTAGTGGAATAGTGACATTTCTAAATGAATTCTGCAACGTCTGTATTTTTTGTTGTGTGTAGCCACTGAAGTCTCTGCTCTGGTCAGCTAATGATTAGAAAGAGATTTTTTTTTTTAGATGCCTGGAAGCAGTAAGTTTCACAGTCTTTGCTGAGGGACTCTGTGTATGTGTTGGAGTACACCTTCAACACTCAGGAAAGAAGTTGACAGTATAGCCTTAGCCTTCATTGCTTGCTGTACAGAGCCTCACGTTTAGTTAGAGGTGAGAACTTAGGGCCTTCTCTGATCTTCCCTGAACATGTGCAAAGTCATGGGCTTGCACACAGTCCCATACATGCATGTGGCCTTCTAGATTCCCAGGAATATGTTGGAGCTTTTCAAAGTCACCTATGGACATCTCATCTCATCTTTTCCTTTAAAGTCTTTTGGTTAGTCTGTTGTTTGCACCAACTATTTTCTACTACTTCAGGCAGCTGCAGCGTTCATCACTTGCCTCTAAAGTTTTCTGACAAATACCTCTAAAGAAAAGGCTGTTTGCCTTAGGTGATCCATGAATCAGATCAAATAAGGACAGTCTTGCAAGTGGAGTTTCCCAGGGTGCCTCCAGACAGGTCAAATAATTACAATTCTCTGTAAATAGATATTTGAAGAAACTGTAAGCTCTTTCAGAAGACTTAGCCTACAGAGAAGGAGAAGATGGACTGGGGCACAGTGGAATGTGATTTAATGTCAGTGATTAGCCTGAGTCTGTGTGTGTGTGTATTTCCTCATTCATGTGGCTTTCCTCATTGATAAGCAGCCCTTGTTTGCCAAGTCTCTTTGGCCTTAAAGGGTTCACCTTACTAGCTATATGATGGATTATTTGGATATGATGCTTGTTGAATGAATCCTTAGCTTTTCTTCCTCCCTTGAACTGGTGTAGACACTCCCTCTTGGGCTCTGGTCAAAGTCACTTTAATCATTATAGATTTAAGGTCCCCAAATCTGAGAAATTATAAATTAATACCTTAAAATGGCAACCAAACCCCTCTGTTGTCTCTCTAAGACTACAACTAATATAAACAATAACTGATATGTACTGAATGCTTATTTTGTTTCACGTGCTCTACTAAGCACTTCACATACATTAACTATTGATAAAATAGTACTATTATTTCCCTGGAGGAATAAACTGAGGCTCAGAGAGATTAAGTAACTTGCCTAAGGTTCCACAGTGAGTTACTGATCTGGGAACAAATGTGCACTAAAGGATTGCAATAAAAATTTACTATTTCAGACTAATGGCGGTGAGGCAACCTGAATTTGTGAGACACATGCTTTAATAAAATACATTTAAAGCTAAAGAGTTTATTGCTTCCTCAGACACTGAGTAACTTAAACTGTGTATGGAAAGAGAGCAGTTGCGTCCTAGGGGGTCTTGGAAGACCTACAGATAAGCATTATTTATAATTAGCATGTCACTCTTAAAGCATTATTTATAATTAATGTGTCAGTTATTTATAGTAGAAGAAATACTTCTAGATTATTTTAAAAGGATTTTAAGAAACAGTTTATCTTAAGCTATTTAAATTGTAATTCTTTACATCCTTGATTTGCTTAGGATTTGCTCAGCAAACCTCAGGCCAGTCCTGTAACCGACTCTGAATTGATGAGCGTGTGGACTAATGCTGCTTAATGTAGAGGATTGTGGCCATCCTTGTTTGGCTCTCTTATTTAAAATACATGTCTTGCTCCTAGTGTTGTACCTCTGGGTTGATTCCAGTTTGGGACTATTTCATAGAAAACTATGATAAACATCTTTGTGCGTAAGGGTTTTCCACATTAAGGATTTTTTTCCCCTTAGGCTAGATTCCCAGAAATAAAATGACTAGGTTTAAGGTTAAGAATATTAAGCCCCTGGAGACACATTTTCAGGCATCTAGTTGAAGAACAACATCTAAATAGTGAAGCCACCTGAATGGCACAGATGCCATCAGGCCTACTGCTGAGTCATCTTATTTGTGCAGGCTCATTGGGGGCACCACGTTACACTATTCAGTATCCTGTGATAAACCATAATGGAAAAGAATATGAAAAAGAATATGTATATGTGTATAACCGAGTCACTTTGCTGTGCAGTGGAAATTAATACACATTGTAAATCAACTATACTTCAATAAAATGTTTAAAAATGAAAAAAAATGCATGTCTTGTTGACTAGGACTGGCTGTTTGGATATCTGTGAGATTCACTCTTTGTAATGATAATACAATCAAAGCCTCTAAGGAATTGGATTTAGTTCTAAGAACCTGGAGTCTTTCTTTGAAGGGAACTTTTACAAATATTAGCAAGTATCAGCCTTAATATCCAACTTGTATGCCTTACTGAGTTTTCGTGAGATTAGCAGCCATTACTAGTTCTTTGTCTGGAAGTTGAAATGAAAAGCAGAGTGTTGCAGTGGGCCGAGAGAACACTTCTGTTTCATGTCCCCATGGTGTTTTGGTCCAAATGACTCAGATACAGTACTACAGCTGTTTCAGCATTCTTGGGTTTTGTTTGCCAGCTCTATTGGAGACTAAAGCTTATATAAGTAATATAAAACCTCAGCATTTACAACATAAAGGCACCACAAGAACTCTCAGACATTAAGCTTTGGTAGGATTTTATTTGGAGGAATTTTATTTTAAAATGTAATATCCTTTTCCTTTCTTTGGCAAAATAGTATCAGGAGAACTTGGATGGAACTCTACTGCTTATGAAAAGTCTCACCCTGTTCATATAAGCAAGTCTGTCACCCTTGATTGGAAAATAATAATTCATAAAGCTTAATGTTATTATCATCCCTCTGCCTGGAGTGATAGATATTCTTGAGGCCTTTTAAATAAAAAGTTTAAAATTGAATTTGCAACTCAAAAGATTGGTGGGTTCAGATGTTAGTTTCCTGCTGAGTAACTGGGAAAACAATTCTAAAGTAGCCAGTAGTGTGTTAGGAATGGCAGTTTTATTAAATATCTTGATGGAGTGCAATGAAAACACACTTTTGGTGTCATTATGCAGCCTTTCCCTCTACGAAAATAACAGTTTTCTCATAGATGTTAGTGTTTGCCTTCACTCTACTTATCTGGTTATTCTCCCAGTTCAGGTTTTCTGCAAAGTTTTTCAAAAGAAGATGAGATTTTGTTTTAGTTAGTAGCAGACCAGTAAGATTCTCATGTATGAACAATTGTCTGACACTGCTCAGAGATTATGATTTACATTGCATCATATAATTTTGTAAAATAACAAGTCTTAAACAATCTACTTGGTCTAAAATAGTGCCATTGAGTATTTGCTCTCATGGTGATGAACCTTCTAACATCACAGATCTTGATGAAGTCCTTGAAGGAGCTGGGTCTCGCTGGAAAGAAGAGAACCATCCAGATGTGGGAAGGCTTCTCTCACCCAATAGAAAGCCAGCAAGTTCATTTAAAAGGGTATCTTTCAATTATGAAACCTGGCAGGCATTAAAGGACACTTGGCAGTTGAACTTTGCAAAAACATTTGCACTGGCGGCTAAAGAGGACCTTCTCTTTTGCCGGTTTCATGAAAAAAAAAATGAAACATTTTGCAGTTTCACCTCAATTTCCTCTCTCCTTTTTTCCACAAAAACAAAAGGTGATTTTTCAAGGTCCCTGTATCAGCATTATTTGACATCCTCATATGGGTTTGACCAAATAACCGACCAAATCCCTTAGGATGAAAATTGAAAATTTGTTATGATTTCCACCCCTCACTCCCAGTCTTGTCTCTCAGTCAATGGCAAATTGTCTCTTTTCCCAGTTTCTTTATTTTTCCCCCTATGGGCAAAACACTGCTGCTATAAAAATAAAAACAGTGAAATTCCAGTCTTGACTAAATTTGGGAATTCTCACACACATGAAAAATATCTTTGTTTCTCCTTGGGAAATTGGCAAAGTGAAAATTGACAGCTTAGCGTTTCTCACATTGGCACATATATTAACTTCAGGAATTGGATTTTTAAATGATTTTAAACATATTTTTAGGGAAAAAAATGCTACTTACATGTAAGTGTGGCCTATGTTTATCTCCACACCATATATCCTGTATGGCAATCTTTATAACCAGACTTGAAGCGTCCCTTTCTTCCTGGGCATGGATGTAGCTTTGTAAGAATGGAGGCCTCTTCCTCACTATTCCTCAAATCAAGACATTGTCTATTCCTACTTAGATAATTGGGAATTGTGGCGGAGAAGGCAGCATCAGACTGCCAAGTGACTGGCCAGTTAAGGGCATCTTTGATTTTCTGCCAAGATATTGACAAAGTTCTCACTTCAGCAGAGTTTGGGTACCCTGTGCCTTAGAATATTTGTCTATGATATAAAATAACTCTGGATAATCTTATTTGTATCATTCAACACACTAGTGGTTCAAGTCCTACTCTATAATTTGTGTGTACATGTATGTGTGTTTTCTTCTTCAGTGTTTATCCTTAACAGAACAAAATAGTTGCTCTAAAATCCTATGCATAAACATAGGTATAACAACTGGTGAAAAGACAAATGGCAACCTACTCAGATTTTTTGAGCCCCCAGATTTAACTCTCTCCTTTTCTGCAGGTATCTATTTTGTAATTTTGTTTCTAATATCCAAATTATACGGAAAATTTCGTTGTCTGCTGCATTTTCAGTGAAGCTTTAGGCCCCGCCTGTAAGACATGGAGGGATTGTCTTGCATTTTGCACTTAAATGTGCCTGTGGGGAGCATTAACCCATCCTAGTATAAAGGGAGAATGTCTAGCTGGTGGAACTGGCAGGGGGAAATTTTTGCTGTTGCTCGTGAAGAGAATAAGCCGTCTTGATTCACCAATGAATTTACCAATTCATTCCCCACCTCCCTTCCCCCCTCTAGCCTCTATTCTCCTGTGGCAGTCTGAAAAATGGCCTCCCCAAAATGTCCAGGTTCATCCTCAGAACGTATGAATATGTTACCTTACATGGCAAAAAGAACTTTGCATATGTGATTAAGAATCCTGAAATGGGAATCTTATCCTAGATTATCCAGGTGGTGAAACATAATCACAAGGGTCTTGTATAAGAGGAATGCAGGGAAGTAAGACAAGGGAGAAGGCAATGTGATTAGAGAAGCAAAAATTGGAGTGATGGGGCCATAAGCCAAGGCACTTCTTACAAGCTGGAAAGGTAAGAAACAGATTCTCCCCTAGAGCCTCCAGAAGGAAGCAGCCCTGCTGACACTTTGATTTTAGTCCCTTAAAACTCCTTTTGGATTTCTGACCTCCAGAACTGTCAGAGAATACATTTGTGCTGTTTTTAAGCCACTAGGTTTGTCATAATTTGTTATAGCAGCCGCAGAAAATTAATACACCTTCCCATCTTCCCCTCACCTACTAGTAAGAATCTCTGACTTTGCTACTGGCTTCATTTTTGCTTTTGGTCAAGCTTTTCATCTCTGTTCCAGTCCTCTTGACCAAGGATTTGCCTACTTTCCCTTTAATGAACCATCCTCCATACTTAGATTCTTGCACAGCCAAGGAACTTGTCAGTTTTACCCTTCAATAAGGACCTATGGTTACAGAGTCAGAGTTACATTTCCCAAAATGTGTTCCATGACATATAGGTCCTTGAATATGTGAACACAGGGTATACAGTGAGGAAATGTTGCTTATCATATTCGCCTATAAGAGGCTCTACTCCATATTAGCATTTTAATGATCCTGAGAAATTCTACAATTTTGTTTAATGCAATATTTTCCAAATTTATGTGGCTACAGAACATTTTTTTTCCATACAACAAATATAAACGTGTCCCAGAAATGGGGTTCCGAGAAGCTGGCATGGGAAAAAGCTGCACTGGGTTTTACCGGGGTTTGGGGGATGCCAATATCCTTCTCCTGTGCCCTGAAACAAATGTCCATTTGGCCTCTGGATGTGAAAGGAAAGTCAGCTCCCGTCAACCAGGGACTGCGCTCTGTGGACTTCCCATGCGTTAGATGAGGGATGTAAGAAAACTGATGGAACAGGCTCTATGTACCTATGGCAGTTTCCTACTTGGCTTCTTGGTAAATGTGTTTGAAACTCACATGGAAAAATCTGACTCATGTTTCATAGGTATGCAGTGGCAGGGGGGCCTTTAGTATATAGAGCCAGTGGAGTTGCCAAGCAATGGCTTGATCGCGGACTATTCAAACTCTTTTAAGATGTGTGCTTAAGATTTGAAGAAGATGAGAATCCATGAGAACCTCCCAAATGGCACAACCTTCCTGGTTCCCAAATCCAGGAAGGGTACTTTCTGGCCTAACTGGGGTCAGGTGCCCCCTCTACACTAGTCAGCACTGACTAAGGCACAGGTCAGATATACAGTCGTAAAATTAGCTAACATTTATGCAGTATTTGCTCTATGTTAGGAATTGCTCTAAGAACTTCACACATATCACTTTATACAAACTTCTGAGGCATGGGGAGGTTAAAAATAACCCACCTGCGGCCACATGGCTTGTAAGTGGCAGCGCTGAGCTTTGAACCCAGGCAGGCTGGTCCCAGAGCCCCTGTTCACAAACCCCTGTATTACATGCAAGTGAAAAGATGGTGAGCTTGGAATCAGGTAGACCTAGGTTTGAAACCAGACTCCTTGCTGTAACCTTGGGCGAGTCTCTTATTCTCTCCCAACTTCTGTTTCTTCTTTGGAAAATCATGATATGAATACCTGGTGTCAGAATCATATCATGTGCTTGCCAGTCTATTAATATAATCATCTCTCCCACCCAACTGACCTTCTCACCAATCTGTTTTGGGAGAATTATGACTGTCAATGGGTGTGTGATCCCTTTAAAGAAAGAGGTTACATTCTGCTGCTTGAAAAACTATGCTGAGTTTAGTTATCGCTTTTTCTTGAATTATTTTCTTATTAAAAAGTTTTTCTCTCATTACAAAAGTAATACATATTTATTTTAGAAAAGAAAGCTAAGCAAAAGTAAGAGAAAAATTTTAAATCCACAGTAATTCTAGAAGATAATTGCTGTTAACCTTTTGGTGTTAATATTATTTCTAATGTGTTTTTACTCTATATTCTCTAAATAGTGCTTTCATACTGTATACTTTTTACCCTGTATGTTCTTTTTCCAAATGATAATTCGGAAAAATTTCTAAAATGCAATTTTGTAAAAACTGCTTCTTTTCATTTGGTATATCGTGGAAAATTCTCATGCACTAGATAGTCTACAACATTTTTTTAATGACTCCATGATGGGGACTTAACCAATTCCATATTGTTGAAAGTTTAGGTAGTTTCCATTTTTGTTTCTGACCGTTGTTAAACAGTGTTACAATGAACATCTTTGAAACTCATGTTTTTGACTCATGATTAATAGAGTCAATCTTTTTAAAAAGTTTTTTTATTTTTATACAATTTAAAGGTTATTTTCCACTTACAGTTATTGAAAAGTATTGGCTATATTCACCGCCTTGTATAATACATCCTTGTCCTATCTTACATCTACAATTTGTACCTCCCACTCCCTCACCTTTATATTGTACCCCCCTCCCACTAGTAACCACTAGTTAGGAGAGTCAATCTTAATGACAACATTTTGGATCCCTAGAAAGCCAATCGCATTGAATTGAAAGCGGAAAGACCTGATTCATTCAATTTATATTTACTGTGCCAGTGCCCAGAAATACATTAGGGTATAGCTAAATAAATACCTATTGACAAGGATGAATAGAATCTAAAGCAATTGCTTCCTTTCCAGGTAGATTCATGCCAGCAGCTTAGCAAGTAGAATCCATGAGAATACCTGAGTCTCATCTGGCAGGTGAATGGCTCGGAGGCTCATGTGGCCTGGCTCTTGTTCATATCTTGTAGGGTATGAATCATGACCAGTAAGCCTTCCCAATATTCTAGAAGCAACAGGACACTTTTGGAGCGTTGCCAAGCTTAGCTTTTCAGATACTGCCCCCAGCCCTTCCCAGGGCTTTGTTTTTCTTTTGGAAATGAATGGTATTACTGATCATCAAGTCATGGGGCTTTTAACCCATTTGCTGAGAAATGATCTTCTAAAGTTACTAGTAATAATTTTTCCCTAGAGGCTCAAATTCTGAGAATTTTCATTCTTATTAAAATCTGTATGTTAAAATCACGTGTTTTTTTTGTTTGTTTTTTTGGTATGCGGGCCTCCCTCTGCTGTGGCCTCTCCCGTTGCGGGGCACAGGCTCCGGACGCGCAGGCTCAGCGGCCATGGCTCACGGGCCCAGCCGCTCCGCGGCATGTGGGACCCTCCCAGACCGGGGCGCGAACCCGGTTCCCCTGCATCGGCTGGCGGACGCGCAACCACTGCGCCACCAGGGAAGCCCCCAAATCACGTTTTTTTAACAATGGAATATCATGCAGCCATCCATAAAGATATGTTAGATCTATGTTTTGACATGGAAAGATATACATAATGGTATATTACATTCATATTAAACAAATACATATATTTATATACATATGTTCATATGTACACAGAAAAATCAGTGAGCATATGAGAGTTGTTAACAGTTGCTACCACTAATGTGTGGGAAGTACTTTTATTTTCTACTTTTTTCTTAAAGTGTTATTTAAATTTTCACACTGAGCGGGAGTTTTCTCTTATAGGAATCAAAACAATAAAGGTAGTCATGATGGTTTAGAAAGACAAATACTTTTTTAAATTAAATTTATTTATTTATTTGTTTATTTATTTTTGGCTGCGTTGGGTCTTCATTGCTGCACGTGCATGGGCTTTCTTTAGTTGCAGCCAACGGGGGCTACTCTTTGTTGCGATGTGCAGGCTTCTCATTGTGGTGGGTTCTCTTGTTGCGGATCACGGGCTCTAGGTGCGCGGGCTTCAGTAGCTGTGGCTTGCGGGCTCTAGAGCGCAGGCTCAGTAGTTGTGGTGCATGGGCTTTGTTGCTCCACGGCATGTGGGTTCTTCCTGGTCCAGGGATCAAACCCCTGTCCCCTGGATTGGCGGGCAGATTCTTAACCACTGTGCCACAAGGGAAGTCCTGACAAATAATTTTTTAAATGCAGCTTGTATTATTGTTTATGATGACAGGGAGATGAATTTAATTTATATCTTGAATTCAGCTTTTATGATTTGGGGGACTATAATATGTGCTCCCAGCATTTATAATATATCCTTTTAAAAATGTGTTTTGATCAAATAAGTAGACTCTATATTGCATATGATGCCATATTTTTCTCATGACTTCTCATAAATATATGTTCCTTAAGTATATAAAAAGTATTTTGCTGGTGCATTAATTTATTCACTCATTCTTTCATTCCTTCAACAGACATTTATTGAATGTTTTGTTTCTTGCACTGGGCCACACTGGGGATATGGTTGTAAGCCCACAGACAAGGTCCTGCACAAAACATAATGCATTCATTCCAAGTGAAAATTGATTTTTCACAAGGTAATGGATGCTAGACTAGATAGCATTTCACTGGTATCCCTAGTTTAGAACACAACTAACTTTGGAAAAGTAAAAGTCATGAAAAGAGATCAGAAAGAATCAAGTGTTTAAGAATTTATTGCTCAAGTCATACCAAGTGCAAGATTCTCAAAATCTTTCACAATAGGCTATTAATTAGGATCTCCTCCCCCCATATTACACTCATTCTTTAACTTCCACAGTCTTGAAGAAGATATTCTTCCCTCCTTGGCAAATTCTGAATGATGCCTGCAGGACTAGAGGATGGCCTGATATTCCCCTTTCTCCCATTCTGTTCTATGTTCATTACTAGTATGAGGACATTACTAATATGTGCGCCTTTAAGGGACTTCCAGTTCTAAAACCAGTAAAGTCGCAGGCAAATTGGGACAAGCTCATCACCCTGAATAGAAGGGAGGTTGCAAACTTCTGTGAGTAGTGAAGGATGGCCTGAAATGGGATTCCAGATCTGCCTATATTTACTATAATTTCAGAATAAAGATGAAATTTCTAAGAGAGTAACTTAGGGTGTGCTTTCTTTTTAATATTTACCCAATTTCTTATACACTTAAGATCTATGCATTTTGTGTAAATTATAACTCAAAAGTCTCAGGTCACAAGCAGGAAAAAATTTACAGCATATGTAAGAGTTGAAGAAGTAATATCCTTAAGATGTAAAGAACTTCATGAATCAATAAGAGGTACAGACCAGTAGAAGAATAAAGCCATAAATAGACAAATTTACAAAAGAAAAATACACATATTAAAAGAAAAAAAATAGTTACCCCGTTTTCCATGTTTTCCTTTTTTACCTTCATGTCCAGCCTAGAGAAGCATCAGATATAAATAACAATGAGAGAGAACTCCAGGTCAGAAAAACAGTGAACTCTTGACTAATGGAAGCCATGTGTCCCTGGCAGGAGAGTGACTTTCAGGGGCTCTGGTAGGTGCCCACTGCCTGCCCACAGTACCCCCGTGACAGCACACCCTCAAGAGTTTTTTGAACAAGAGCTTTCCAAAACAACACCACAAAGTGCATCCTTCATCGTCTGTTTGTGATGGTCCATGGAGTGGCCAAGGGTAGACTTGGGTAGCAAGAGTATAATCACTTTTTATTTTTGGAAGCAGAAAGCACGTCTTCTTATTGGCAGCTAAAACGCTGGCATCGGCCAGAGGGAAAAGTTTAGATTACATGGCTTCCCAGTGCCCTTGTTTATCTAAACTAACCCCTGGGGCAATGGCTTTGGCAAATCTCTCAGTGGTTGCCTTTGAGGAAATCTACCAGAAGTCTTATTCCTTTGTTTTGAAATGTGGATATCACTTGTAAAAAGTGAAACAAAACACAATGAAACAAAACAATCCTTTCAGTGACCCTGAGCTTCGTGCCTGCTCCCCCACTACTCCATCCTGCACTCTTGCTGCTGTGGCTCTGTGGAGCAAGTGCAGGGGTGTCCTCAGTGCCCTGAAACTGAATGCCAGCCTCTCCCAGCTAGGCCCGATCCGGCAGGACCCACAACTGGTTATGTAGGCTTTTTGGCTAGATTTGGGTTTCTGTA
This sequence comes from Physeter macrocephalus, assembly GCF_002837175.3. Classification (NCBI taxonomy): domain Eukaryota; kingdom Metazoa; phylum Chordata; class Mammalia; order Artiodactyla; family Physeteridae; genus Physeter; species Physeter macrocephalus. The sequence goes on along the minus strand of NC_041226.1, from coordinate 17,786,000 downwards.
AGGAGTAGTTGCTATTGCCACGGTGATGTGGAGAAATCAATCTGCCTTCAGCCCTGGACATAAAGGGATTGACACTGTTAAGCTCCATTTTGCCAGAGAGAACCATAAAACTTTGAATTAGAGATTACTTAACAGAAATGAATTTGAATTCAAATGATAAAAAGTGATATCTCCTGGAATGAGTGGAAAGATCACTGATAGTCAAAAGGCTTGGGTTCCATTCCTAGCTCTCTGCTGGCTAGCCCTGCGCACTGGGCCCATCCCATCAGTCAGGTTCTGGACTTCAGTTTTCCTACCAAGTAAATGAGGAGGGTAGGTGGTGTCATCTTCCTCCCAAATTAGTTAATTTGGAACATTGTGCTCATTGACTCATTCAATGATTTAACATTTATTGTCATCTTCCAAGTATAAATTAAGTTTAAACACCCTATTAATTACTCTATTACTTAATTGAACATTAATCAGTGTTTATTATGCTCCAGGCACTGAGAGATGAGCAGACGAAAATATTGCCTGAACGCGTAACAAGAAAACTGGTGTAAGAAACAGACAAATTTGTCACTAACAGTATTATCCTTCACAGTTACCTTTACATCTTATCATTTCTATATACATTTAAAATGTCATCTCCTCCATATGCCTCCATTTTCTTTTATGCTACCTTGGACCATTTCATGTCTCTTGTTGTCTTTTACGTATATTTCCTTGCATTCTTAACTATTTGTATTTCTATCTCATCTGTTCTTTCCTCAAGCCCATTAAACTTGAAGACAGGTACTGAACTGGGTCTCATTGTTTTCTGTCTCCAATGGCACTGAGCACAGTGAGCACACAGTAGGTGCTCAAAACATGTTTGTTCAGTTGCCTCAACTGATGGAATCCTAATTAACGGCTTTTTATTGTCTGTGTCCAGTTGCCCTCTGTCAATGGTGCTCTCTTAGTGTACTCATGACAAAACCCCCAGACTCCTTTGAGACTGGGGTGTTTACCTAGAAGCCAGAAAGAAACCTTTCAGGAATGGAGGATTGTTTTTCCTTGAAGACAGAATACTCACATTATCAACCCCAGGATTTTAAGAAGAGCTTTTGCTAACATGAAGTATTCTGGATTATGGTACAGGTATTATGACACCCTTTTCACATCAACACCAGGAATATTCATTGCCAGCAGCCGTAGGTTTGGATTTCCCTTAAACCAGCTGTGAGTCTAGATGGAGGTGAGAATTTGCTAAGGGCCACAAGATACCTTCTGAATTCCATAGCCAAAAGGTCAAGGGGAGGCATTCTTACTACCTGCTAATGCAACTCAGGAAACAGATATGATCTGGGCTTATTATGTTGCACTTAGATGCAATAACTTGATACAGATTATTTTTAATGGGTTCACTTTAAGAAGCGGCAGCAACTATACTCTGTTGAGTGTTCACCTGTTGTATGAGAGTCTGCAAAGTAATATTACTATTTATGGAATGCTTCCAAAGTGCCAGGTTCTCATCACGTGTGCTATTCCAATGAATCCTCACAATGAGAGTGTCAGATTGAAAGGTATTATGCAGAGCAGGTGGCAGACAGTGTCTTACTCATGAGTAGGGGATGGTTGAAATAGAACTAGTTCATACAATCAGACAGTGATCTCAAATAAAGCTGTGTATGTACAACAGTTACTTGCTCCAAGATTGTCATCCGAATAATCCAGGACATCCTTATATTGATTTCCAGAAGATTTTGATAACCCTAATGCCACTGCATTCCGCGCCCCCCCCCCAAAAAAAGTAAATCTTGATAGGGAACTCTAGACTCCTGGGAATATGCACATTCACTTTCATGGTTCAATAGATACAAGCTTGAAAAACTATCTTACTGATGTTTGGAAATCAACTAGAGCAAGATTGGCTTTAAAAAGAAATATTACATGCCTCAGAGCTTCTAGTTGTATTCTTGATAAACGCCTCTGGGTTTTTGCTTCTCTGCTCTCAGCATCTGGAGGTGGGAATATACCTGAGCTCAGAAGCTGGTTTGCAGCAAAGCCTCAGATGGAAAGGACAGAGGAGATGCCTCAGCATGATTCATCCATCTCCAAATGACGGCTTTGGATTTACACTGAAATCAGACTTTCAACACAAATGTGCCAGTGCAGTTGGTTTACTCTTGGCAAAGTAAGATTTCCTGTTTTTCAGAAAACACACATAAAAAGGTTTAGACAAGAGGCTCAAGAGCTTTCTTGCACACCAATCAGTTCTTGCAAAATAACATTTTAATTATTTAAGTGCAAGTGAATCAGTAACATCTGAATTAGATTTTCTTAAAAAAAAATACAACTGGCTTTGGCAACTAAAGGGAGAAAGTGCTTGGTTGGCTAAAAACAATTTAGGTTTTGTGGTAACCCCAAAGTGTTTGAAAAACAATTTACATATTTGATGCGCTCAAAATGTCTCTGTATTAGGCCTTGTTCCCAGGATAAAATACACAATAAACATTGACATTTTAGATAGGGGTCATATTGAGTTCCATTTCACAGGGTCTCAAATTTAGTAATCAAAAGTTGAAAGGACTTGTCCTTATTTTTTACATGATACATTTTCAAAAAATTAACACTCTTTAAAAAATTATTCAAATAATGAAAACATCTTATGAACTAGACTTTTCATGGTATCTAAGTAGAATAATTTGTCAGTTTAATAACATTTTTGTAGCTACTTTTAACTGAGCCTATCTTGTACAAAGGGGAAATCATTTCAGGAAAAGTCTAAGGGTATTTAGGTTCTGGGACTACAACACATTTTCCTGTAAAATGAGTCATCAGGATAACTTGTAGAACTTAGATTTGGTTATATTCATGGGATGTTCACACCAAATTGGGTTGGTTGTGCTTATTAATCAATTTATGCTGCTCTTGCATTTTTTTAGAAAGCTCTTATTTAACCAGTATAGATATTTTCTGGTTGACAGTTATAAATCCAGTCACCAGAGTGAGCTGAGTTTCTGACTCACCAGTGGTGAAGTTTAGGTGAAAACCCAAAACCAGAAGATGTCCATTGAAAGACATTCACTGATCTAAGAAATACAGAGGACTAAAAGATGATAAAAATCACTCATAATTCCAGAGATAACCATCATTTAAATGTTTAATCAGAACCAAATCCTCCAGAGGCAAATAGGTTCGAGCCCCAGAGCCCCCACTGGGAGAATCAAAATATATATTGTCCTATTAAAGACCCTGAGAAATCTGCCGTAAAAAAGAGACTTGCCCAAATGGCCAACAAAGTGCGGTACATGCACAAAACGGAACACTATAGTATCGCTATTTGGCAATAGAAAGAAATGAAGTGCTGATACATGCTACAACATGGGTGCACCTCAAAACATTTTGCAAAGTGAAAAAAGCTAGACACAAAGACCAAATGCTATATGATTCCATTTTATAGGAAATATCCAGAAAAGGCAAATCCAAGACAGGAAGCAGAGTGGTGGTTGCCTGGGTCTAGGGAAGTGACTGCAAATGGGCATGAGGTTTCTTTTCTGAACTCTGGAAATGTTCTAAAATTAGACTGGGATGCTGCACAACTCTATACACTTACTAAAAAAACCCCATAAAATTGTAAACTTAAAATTAAGTGAATTTGGGGGTGTGTAAATCATAACTCAATAAAGCCATTTTTAAAAAAAAGACATTCACTGATAAATAAGAACCTATTGATTGAAACTTGCTATGAACTGACAATGTGGTTTGCAATCTAATGGACTTAAGGCTAGAAGATTTCAGTTTTCTCTTCAAATATGTCATTGGCAGGCAAATCATTTAGTCTCTTTCCCCTGGTCTGTGGAGGCCCTGTCTGGTTCAGGTCAATGGTGAGAGAAGAAGCAACTTGACATTGGGTCCTCAGATACTGACAAGGTAAAATTCTTCCTAGATTTTCATGTTGGTTTGGATTCTCTAACAGTACCTTGTCTTGATTAAGTTTTTGCTACTTATATGAAGTATCAATAAAGTGTGTACTGAGCCTTTTTCTTGAAGCCTGATCTTATTTCCTTGAAAATAGATGGTATTTAATAAATGCTGGTTTAATTGAATTGATTTTATTTAATTAGGCCATACTTTTGTATTGGAATGATGTACCTCATTCATTCCTGTATTGTTTCTTTTTGAGTATCTGTTGTAATGGACATGATGAATGGAACAGACAAATTCTTGTCCTTATGCCGGGCATTATATAAGGTGCTGTAGACTTAGAGATGATAAAATCAATCTTAGATCTCGAGACGCTATGATGCAGAGAGAGGATAAATGTAAAAAGAAGTAATTATAGTTCACAATATGAGCTGTGTGTCAGAAGCTACAGTTACCCACCTCAACATCTGCTTTGCCATTTCTCCTTAGAAATTAATCCCAGCTTGTATCTGGGTACATAATCTCCAAGAATAACCAGTTCTACTCCCCAGCTTGCTTTGCTGCTAGGTATGGTCTGGGGAGATGTAAAGGGAGCTATATTATGTGCACTTTCCAAGAGGAATACTTAAAGGAAGCTAACTTAGCAGGAGGGGCTGCTTTTTCACAGTTGCCTTCCTTCTTCTTCTGGCCTGAAACTCCAGCAGCTGTCTTGAAACATGAAGTGAACTTAATACAGAAATCAAATGCTAGAGGGCTGAAGGGATAGGAGCTTAGGTCTCTGATGATACCCAGAAGCAGCTTTACCAACCATGGACTGCTTACTCTTAATTTGTTTTGGTTTTAGCATGAGAAATAAATTTCTATCTTGTTTAAGCCACTGTTAATCTGTAGTTTTCTATTTTTGCAGCCAAGCTAAAATCTAACAGATGCAGGGTATATTGGGGGATTTCCATAAAGTATCAATAATATGGGAGTCCAGAGCAGAGAGACCTCACTGTAGGCTGGGAGACAGAAAAGTTCCTCTAGAGAAGAAAATCCTTGAATGAACCCTGAAGAAGGAATGCCAGATTGTCAGGAAGATAAGGTTGGGGAGGGCAGAAATAATATTCTAAGTAAAGGGAAGAACGCTATATGCTGAAGTAGTGGTCAAAGTGGGGGCCTAGTACAGCCTTGGGAAGGAAAGTACCATATTTCCAGGGCAAGGTAATTGCAAAAGATCAAAAGAAAGAATCCCAGACTTGCCAGTGCTGCCTCCCTTTCTAGCCCCTCATCCTCCAAATCATTGTCTGTAGTATCAAAATATTGAAGAAACTTTAAGATGGCCATGAACACTCTGCTGTGGCCTGAAATATCTATGTACTCTTTAAGGCAAACAAAGTAAATAAAATGTATATAGAACACTTGCTCTGAATAAGATCTTGTTACAGACACTGGTGAAAAGTGGGTAGGAGAGATTAAAAATAAATTAAATCATTCTTACCCTTATAGGGCTTCCATTCTAAGGGTAAAGGCAGCAACAAACATCTGCATACATAATAAAAAAGTAAACAAAGGAAGATTAGGGCAGGGAATGGGAATGTGTAGAATGTGGATTGAAGGGAGGTGGCTGTTACCCACAAGATTCCAACTGCGAACTGTGGTGTTGCCCTGTGGCTGCTTTAAAATCCCATCCCACCTATAAGACTGGGTGGGATTTCCCAGGGTCTGGGAGCTGAGATTGGAGAAGTGAGGTGGGGTTGTGAGAACATTCAAGGCCATCCAGTAGCATAGTAGATGGAGGCCTGGCCCCTGGGGAATTGACAGGTAAGTGCTGAAGGCCTTTTTTGTGAAAGCAACCTATGTTGGAAAGACTTAGTCGTAGCTAGAGGATGCTTCTTCAGGGAAGAAGAAGATGCTTTATGTAACAGAAATGCAGAAAGACAATGAGAGAGGTCAAGGTTAGAATATGGAAAAAACGCACTGAGGACTCACAGTCTGTGACTTTAGGGTAGCTTGGAGTGGTCTGAGTAATCATGAAGTCATCTGGCCATATCTCCCCAAAATACTCCTGGTATTTGCTTTCTGTGGTCTGGGAGGCTGCAAATGCAACAGGGAAGCAAGGTCAGAAGAAGAAAACTGTGACATTTATAGCCTATTATGGGATGAATTTGGGTAATTGGTATGTGGTATGAGAAACCCAAGTACAGGAAAAACAGAGCATCTATGCAGGGACTGGGATACCAATTTCAGGAGGTGACTTGTCCTAAAGTTGGTAGGAAGTGGAACAAAAATTTGAATTTTCTTTAAGCCCTGGGGGAAGGGTAGAGAAAAAGATAATAAAAGGTGGACATGTGCTCTGCTTCATATGCCAGGACGTAGTACTTCATGCTTGGGGCAAGAGAGAGTCTCCAGATCATCACTGTGGTTGGGGAAGTAGGGGTGGGGAAGGAATAGGGAACAAAATGAACCTAAATATACCAACATAACAGTTCCAGAACAATTTCATGTCCCAAGAAAAATGTGATATTCTGAGTCCCTCTACCTCTGTAGAAATAATAGATTAAGAAATCTGTTGCTTAGTGGAATGGGTCATGTGAAGGGATTGCTCTCTAGGAAAGACAGAGACTCAGGACATAATTTCAAAAAGAGATGAGACACTGATGAAAGAAATTAAAAATGGTACAAACAGATGGAGAGATATACTATATTCTTGGACTGGAAGAATCAGCATTGTGAAAATGACTATACTACCCAAAGCAATCTACAGATTCAATGCAATCCCTATCAAACTACCAATGGCATTTTTCACAGAACTAGAACAAAAAATTTCACAATTTGTATGGAAACACAAAAGAACCCGAACAGCCAAAGCAACCTTGAGAAAGAAAAATGGAGCTGGAGGAATCAGGCTCCCTGACTTCAGACTATACTACAAAGCTACAATAATCAAGACAGTATGGTACTGGCACAAAAAGAGAAATATAGATCAATGGAACAGGATAGAAAGCCCGGAGATAAACCCACGCACATATGGGTATGGTCACCTTAGTTTTGATAAAGGAGGCAAGATTATACAATGGAAAAGACAGCCTCTTCAATAACTGGTGCTGGGAAAACTGAACAGTTACATGTAAAAGAATGAAATTAGAGCACTCCCTAACACCATACACAAAAATAAACTCAAAATGGATTAAACACCTAAATGTAAGGTCAGACACTATAAAACTCTTAGAGGAAAACAGAGGCAGAACACTCTACATAAATCACAGCAAGATCCTTTTTGACCCACCTCTAGAGAAATGGAAATAAAACCAAAAATAAACAAATGGGATGGAATGAAACTTAAAAGCTTTTGCACAGCAAAGGAAACCATAAACAAGATGAAAAGACAACCCTCAGAATGGGAGAAAATATTTGCCAATGAAGCAACTGACAAACGATAAATCTCCAAAATTTACAAGCAGCTAACAGTATGGAGGTTCCTTAAAAAACTAAAAAAAGAACTGCCATATGGCCCAGCAATCCCACTACTGGGCATATACCCTGAGAAAACCATAATTCAAAAAGAGTCAGGTACCACAATGTTCATTGCAGCTCTATTTACAATAGCCAGAACGTGGAAGCAACCTAAGTGTCCATCGACAGAAGAACGGAAAAAGAAGATGTGGCACATATATACAATGGAATATTACTCAGCCATAGAAAGAAACGAAATTGAGTTATTTGTAGTGAGGTGGATGGACCTAGAGACTGTCATACTGAGTGAAATAAGTCAGAAAGAGAGAAACAAATACCATATGCTAACACATATATATGGAATCTAAAAAAAAAGTTTCTGAAGAACCTAGGGGCAGGACAGGAATAGAGAGGCAGACATAGGGCTTCCCTGGTGGCGCAGTGGTTGAGAGTCCGCCTGCCGATGCTGGGGACACGGGTTCATGCCCCGGTCTGGGAAGATCCCACATGCTGCGGAGTGCCTGAGCCCGTGAGCCATGGCCACTGAGCCTGCGCATCTGGAGCCTATGCTCCACAATGGGAGAGGCCACAACAGTGAGAGGCCCGCATACCGCAAAAAAAATAAGTAAATCTGCGCATCTGGAGCCTATGCTCCACAATGGGAGAGGCCACAACAGTGAGAGGCCCGCATACCGCAAAAAAAATAAATAAATAAAAGAGACAGACATAGAGAATGGACTTGAGGACATGGGGAAGGGGAAGGGGAAGCTGGGATGAAGTGAGAGAGTGACGTGGACATATATGCACTCCCAAATATAAAATAGATAGCTTGTGGGAAGCAGCCATATAACACAGGGAGATCAGCTCTGTGCTTTGTGTCCACCTGGAGGGGTGGGACAGGGAGGGTGGGAGGGAGATACAAGAGGGAGGAGATATGGGGATATATGTATATGTATAGCTGATTCACTTTGTTATACAGCAGAAACTAATACAACATTGTAAAGCAATTATACTCCAATAAAGATGTTAAAAAAAAAGAGATGAGGCTACAAAGCCATCCATTAGGGCGCCAAAGGACCTTTGTGGTATCTGTAGGGTCCCTGGGTTTTGAGCTAGTGTCCAGTCTAGGGCTGTATTGATCTGGGCCTGCAATCCTTTGTTTAGAACGTGGCCCTTGATTCACCATGGAACGCCCTTGTCTGAAAGATAGATGCCAGTGTGGGATCTATTGTGGTCAGAGATTCACTTCCAAGTTGTCCAAGGAAGTTAATACAAACTACCCACAGGTCTATAAGTCAGAGAAAAACACTTTTGACATTTTGCTGTTGCCCTGCCAGTCTTTTGTCTATTAATATGGCATGGCATGGATTCTGGAACTAGTCTGCCTGGGATTTGCCACTTATTAACTGTGTGACCTGGTCAAAATATCTAGCTTTTCTGGGCCTCAGTCTCCTCCTCTTCAAAATTGTCTATGTGAAATGCTCTGTGTGTGTGTGTGTGTGTGTGTGTGTGTGTGCGTGTGCGTGTGCGTGTGCGTGTGTGTGTGTGTGTAAGTTTTAGAGTATTTCTATTTGACTTGTGAGAATTTTTTATATATTAAGAATGCTAATATATTGTCTTCCAGAGAGAGTAAAAATATTTTTTAGGCTTTTCCTGCCATTTAGTTGTTTGTTAATTGTATTTTTGACATATAGGCACTTTAATTCTTTATGTAGTCAAATAAACCAATTTTTACTTTTTGATTTATACAATTGCTTTTGTTTAGAAACTTTTTCTCATCCCAATAGACATACTTGTATGCCAACCTTATTATACCATTTTTACATTTAACCTTGGAATCCATTTAGAAGTTATTTTATACAGTGTATGAGTGAAATTCTGAGTAATATTAATATTTGAAGATTCAGCCAATTTTCTAAACACTATTTATTGAATAAGTCATTACTTCTCTATTAATGTGTGTTTCCTTTTCAGACATTAAGTTCTTATACATAATGTAGTCTGTTTTTAGCCTCATGATTCTTGCCAGTACCACACTGCTTAATTAAAGCAGTACTATATTTTAATAGTCATACAAGTCTTCTGGATTACTTTACTTTTAAAAATCTTCTCACCTGTTTTTTTCTTGTTTATATATCCAAATTAACTTTAAGTCATTTTCTTTCTAAGAAAATATCTACTGGAAAAAAGAAATAATTTAAAAATATTCAGTCTCCCAAATAAAGACATGATCTTTTCTCTTCTTATTACATATTATTGCAGTTTTCTTCTTATGGGTCATGCATGTTTTGAGATTAGTCAGTGCACAAGTATTTCACTATTGTCTGCTATAAGAGTCTGCAAGGCTATTTCACTTTTGTATATGTGCAAGCACACACACACACATGCAGAGATGAAACTTAGCATCTGATATAAACTGCTGCTCTTTTTATTATTTTGCCTTTGTAACCAGGTAAATGGCTCTCTTTCATTCAAAGAAAGCATCCGTCTTAATATCTCTTTGTAAATGATATTTTAATCTCAACACCCTTGAGCACTTGCAATGATGTCAAGATGGCAATGGCAACAATGAATCCCAAACTTTCCTAATAAATGACTCTACTCTACTAAGGAGTAAATGGTCAAGTGTCATTTTATGAATGGCAGCCTAATTCTTTAGAGACAATACAACAGACTGAGATAATTAATAAATGATCATTGCTGGGATCTTTGAGCCTAATAAATACCACCCTGTTCCCTGCTTGATTTACAAATCAACTGATAAATAAAACATGAGTCAGCAGATGGAGCACTTTATTACTCATAATGGACAACTTGAAGATAGACTTCAGTATGAGAGGTAAAATGAGCCTACCAGCACAGCCTCCCACTTGTTCAGCTACAGAAGGAGGGATCTTTTCATAGACTATTTCCACCCAGAAAAGTGAGAGAATGGCTATCACCCTCAACCCAAGTAATAGTCTTCCCCTTTGATGGGAGGAGCAAGGGGTTACGTGTTAAAAAAAATAAAAATCCTTTTTTGTGAAAACTGGGAGGGAATAGAGATAGTCCCTCTCAAAAATCAAGGTCAGGGTCAGGGACTATAGCTTTGTGTATAATCTGAGGCCAAGAAATAGGCTTGACTTCCTTTTATTGGTCCAATTACTTGTTTTCTCAGTACGTATTTCTGTGTCCACCCTGCACCAGACATAGTTCTAGGTACTGGGGTCAGCCCTGAAGACTGAAGGCAAGACTGAAAGTCTCTGCTTTCTTGGAGCTTGCAGGCTGGAGGAGAAAATACAGACCACAAACAAAACAAAGAGAATTATTAGATGATGATAAGCCATGAAAAATAAAGCAAGACAGTGGGACCAGATGAGAGATAGGGGTGGAACTTGAATCTTCATGTGTCTCCTAGGAGACAACATTGAGCTGTGGCTCAAAGGATAAGGAGAAAAAAATCAGCCACGTGAAGATCTGGAAGAAGAGGGCTCCCGGAAGAGGTAGCAGCTGAGTCCCTAAGGCAAGAACAACCTCAAATTGTCCCTGAACCTACATCTTGTGTTCTTGTGAACCTGCAGCAATAGCACAGAGAGGGAGCTTGGAGGGTCTCTGACAGATTGCTGTGGCCTTCAGAGGCTAGAACGCACTATAATTGGGCATGGTATTTCAACTATAACAAGTATTTTTTTGCCTTAAATCTTTACTTGTTTAAAGAACATGTAATTGAAATTATTACTTTTGCTCTTGGTAAATCCTTATGAGGGAAAGGAAACCCTCTTGATCTGGAAGGGTGGGAATGAGTAAAAACTGAGACCACAATCTAAACTCTTAACACTCTTAACACCTGTGACTGGTGGTGTTGGACAAAGACTTCTCTAGTGGCCATGAGCAGATGATCCTACTACCTACCATATGTGCCAGGCACTGGAGATAAAAATGTGGGTAAGATAAACTTGGTTCCTGCCATAAGCAAGATGCTTATGGGGATGATAGGTGCTAAGAATAATTAAACAAAGCATTGATTTTTTTTTTCCTGGTTAGGGTTTTTCGTAGGTATTTTATTGTCTTGTGTCTAGGTGAATGAAATTATTTTCCCCATTTTATATTTTAGCTTATTATTGCTAGTTGTAGTAGTTTGCAAGGGCTGCTACAAAATACCACAGACTGAGTATTTATTTTCTCCCAATTCTGGAGGCTGGAAGTCTAAGATCAAGGTGTTGGCAGGTTTGGTTTCTTCAGAGGCCTCTCTCTACTTCGTCTTCTTGGTGTACCCTCACATGATCTTTCCTCTATGCACAAATATGTCTGTTGTCTCTCCTTGTGTCCAAATTTCCTATTCTAATAAAGACACCAGTTGGATTGGATTAAGACCCTCCCTAATGGCCTCATTTTAACTTAAGGATTGAGGAGGGATGAAGAACAGCAGCTGAGAAGAAGCAACTACTGTGATAGGAGGAAAACCATGGAATGTGATACTGGAAGACAAAGTGTCTCAAGAAGATGGAATGATCAATGATGTAGAATACAGCTGATGGGTCATATAAGAAAGAATTGGTTTGCAAAAGGACTTAACAAAGGGAAAGTTATTAATGACTTTGACCAGAGTAATTTTATTTGGGTGGTATAGATGAAAGCCTGATTAGAACAGGCTTAAGAGGGAATAGGAAGAGGGAAATTAGAGAAAACTAGTATGAATAATCCCCTCAAAGAGTTTAGCTAAAAAAATAGAGCAGTAGCTGGAAGGGGAAATAGAGAGCATATCTTAAAATCTTTTACAAAAAATCAACTTTACTGACGTATAATTTATATACCATAAAATGTACCCATTTTGAATGTTCATTTTGATGAGTTTTGACAAACATATTCCTGTGAAACCACACCATAACTGAAGTAGAGAACATTTGATCATGCCCCAAAGTTCCCCTGTGCCACTTCCCAGTCAATCCCTCCACTGCTGACCCAGGCAACCACTAATCTGCTTTCTGTCACTATAGATTATATTTGCCTTTTATAGAATTTCATTTAAATGGAATCATACAGTATGTACTTCTGGTGTCTGGATTTTTTTTTCACCCAATAATAATTTTTAAAAAAGACTTGTCCATGTTGTTGAGTGTATCATGGTTTATTCCTTTTATTCCTGGGTAGTATTCTTTTGTCCATATATATTAAAACTTGTCTATTCATTCACCTGATGATAGACATTTTTATTCTTTCCAGTTTTGGGTAATTATGAATTTAGGTGCTGTGAATTTTTGCATGCACCTATGCTTTCATTTCTATTATATAAATACTTTAGAAATGGAGTTGCTGGGTAAAATGGTAAGCATCTGCATGATTTTTTAAGAAACTGCCAACTTGTTTTCTAAAGCAACTGCATGATTTTCATACCAGAGATATATGAGTTCCTGTTGTTCCAAATTCTTCCAACATTTGATATTGTCAATTTTTAATTTTAGTTAGTCTAGTGTGTACGTAGTGGATATCTCATTGTGGTTTTCTATTTCTTCTGGCAGTTTTGGCAATTTGGAATTTGCAAGGAATTTGTTTACTTCATTGAAGTTGTCCAATTTATTGTTTTAATGTTATTCATAATATGTACTTAGCTTGTTCTTAATGCCTGTATGATCTGTAGTAATGCCTTTGCTCTCATTCCTGATATTGGTATTTTGTGACTTCAATCATTTTGTTCATGTCTATAATGATTAGTTTAGCTAGGGTCTCATCAAACTTGATGTTTTCAAGGAACTAACTTTTTAAAATTAACATATGATTGATAGAGATTGGTTTAAAATGGCAGAGTAGAAGGACATGCGCTCACTCCCTCTTGCGAGAGCACTAGAATCACAATTAACTGCTGAACGATCATCAACAGGAAGACACTGGAACTCACCAAAGACATACCCCACATCCAATGACAAAGAAGCCACAATGAGACGGTAGTAGGGGCACAATCACAATAAAATCAAATCCCATAACTGCTTGGTGGGTGACTCACAAACCAGAGAATAATTATACCACAGAAGTCCACCCACTGGAGTGAAGGTTCTGAGCCCTATGCCAGGCTTCCCAAACTGGGGGTCCGGCAATGGGAGGAAGAATTCCCAGAGAATCAGAATTTGAAGGCTAGCGGGATTTGATTGCAGGACTTTGACAGGATTGGGGGAAACAGAGACTCCACTCTTGGAGGGCACACACAAGTAGTGTTCACATCAGGACCCCAGGGGTAAGGAGCAGTGACCCCATGGGAGACTGAACCAGACCCACCTGCTAGTGTTGGAGGGTCCCCTGCAGAGGCGGGGAGGGGGCAGCTTTGGCTCACCGAGGGGACAAGGACACCAGCAGCAGAAGTTCTGGGAAGTACTCCTTGGCATGAGCCCCTCTGGAGTCTGCCATTACCCCACCAAAGAGCCTGTAGGTGCCAGTGCTGGGTCGCCTCAGGCCAAAGAACCAACAGGGAGGGAACTCAGCCCCAACCATCAGCAGACAAGCGAATTAAAGTTTTACTGAGCTCTGCCCACCAGAGCAACACCTGGCTGTACCCACCACCAGTCCCTCCCATTAAGAAGCTTGCACAAACCTCTTAGACAGCCTCATCCAACAGAGGGCAGACAGCAGAAGCAAGAAGAACTACAATCCTGCAGCCTGGGGAACAAAAAACACATTCACAGAAAGATAGACAAAATGAAAAGGCAGAGGACTATGTACCAGATGAAGGAACAAGATAAAAACCCAGAAAAACAACTAAATGAAGTGGAGATAGGCAACCTTCCAGAAAAAGAATTCAGAATAATGATAGTGAAGATGATCCAGGACCTTGGAAAAATTATGGAGACAAAGATCCATAAGATGAAAGAAATGTTTAACAAAGACCTGGAAGAATTAAAGCACAAACACTTAGAAGAATTAAAGAACAAACAAACAAACAGAGATGAACACTACAGTAACTGAAATGAAAAATACACTAGAAGGAATAAATGAAAACAGCCTAAGAGACCTCTGGGACAACAATAAATGCACTAACATTCACATTATAGGGATCCCAGAAGTAGAAGAGAGAGAGAAAGGACCCAAGAAAATATTTGAAGAGATTATAGTTGAAAACTTCCCTAACATGGGAAATGAAATAGCCACTCAAGTCCAGGAAGCACAGAGAGTCCCAGGCAAGATAAACCCAAGGAGAAACATGCCAAGACACATAGTAATCAAACTGACAAAAATTAAAGACAGAAAAATTACTAAAAGCAATAAAGGAAAAACGACAAAAAACATACAAGGGAACTCCTGTAAGGTTAACAGCTAATTTCTCAGCAGAAACTCTACAAGCCAGAAGGGATTGGAACGATATATTTAAAGTGATGAAAGGGAAGAACTTACAAGTAAAATTACTCTACCTGGCCAGGATCTCGTTCAGATTGGCAGAGAAAGCAAAAGCTTTACAGACAAGCAAAAGCTAAGAGAATTCAGCACCACCAAACCAGTTCTCCAACAAATGCTAAAGGAACTTCTCTAAGCGGGAAACATAAGAGAAGAAAAGGACCTACAAAAACAAACCCAAAACAATTAAAAAATGGTAATAGGAATATACATATTAATAATTACCTTAAATGTGATTGGATTAAATGCTGCAAAAAAAAAGACACAGGCTTGCTGAATGGATACAAAAACAAGACCCATATATATGCTGTCTACAATAACACAGTAATAGTGGGAGACTTTAACACCGCACTTACACCAATGGACAGATCATCCAGACACAAAATTAATAAGGAAACACAAGCTTTAAATGACACAATAGACCAGATAGATTTAATTGATATTTATAGAACATTCAGCAGATTACAGTTACAGTTTGTTCTCAAGTGCACACAGAACATTCTCCAAAATAGATCACATCTTGGGTCACAAATCAAGCCTCAGTAAATTTAAGAAAATTGAAATCATATTAAGCATCTTTTCGGACCACAACGCTATGAGATTAGAAATAAATTACAAGGAAAAAAACCCGTAAAAAACACAAACACATGGAGGCTAAACAATATGGTACTAAATAACCAAGAGATCAGTGAAGAAATCAATGAGGAAATCAAAAAATACCTAGGGACAAATGACAATGAAATCATGACGATCCAAAACCTATGGGATGCAGTTCTAAGGGGAAGTTTATAGCGATACAATCCTACCTCAAGAAACAAGAAAAATCTCAAATAAACAATCTAACCTTACACCTAAAGGAACTAGAGAAAGAAGAACAAAGAAAACCCAAAGTTAGTAGAAGGAAAGAAATCATAAAGATCAGAGCAGAAATAAATGAAATAGAAACAAAGAAAACAATAGCAAAGATCAATAAAACTAAAAGCTGGTTCTTTGAGAAGATAAACTAAACTGATAAACCTTTAGCCAGACTCATCAAGAAAAAGAGGGAGGGGTTTCCCTAGTGGCGCAGTGGTTGAGAGTCCACCTGCCAATGCAGGGGACACGGGTTCGTGCCCCGGTCCAGGAGGATCCCACATGCCACGGAACAGCTGGGCCCATGAGCCATGGCCGCTGAGCCTGCGTGTCCGGAGTCTGTGCTCCGCAACGGGAGAGGCCACAACAGTGAGAGACCCACGTACCACAAAAAAAAAAAAAAAAAAAGAGGGAGAGGACTCAAATCAATAAAATTAGAAACGAAAAAGGAGAAGTTACAACAGACTGCAGAAATACAAAGCATCATTAGAGACTACTACAAGCAACTCTGTGTCAATAAAGTGGACAACCTGGAAGAAATGGACAAATTCTTAGAAAGGTATAACCTTCCATGACTGAACCAGGAAGAAATAGAAAATATGAACAGATCAGTCACAAGTAATGAAATTGAAACTGTGATTAAAAATCTTCCAACAAACAAAAGTCCAGGACCAGATGGCTTCACAGGTGAATTCTATCAAA
>NC_041226.1:17752726-17769629 GCF_002837175.3 Physeter macrocephalus | reverse complement strand
AAAAAATTGCAGAGGAAGGAACACTCCCAAACTCATTCTACAATGCCACCATCACCCTGATACCAAAACCAGACAAAGATACTACAAACAAGAAAATTACAGACCAATATCACTGATGAATATAGATGCAAAAATCCTCAACAAAATACTAGCAAACAGAATCCAGCAACACATTAAAAGGATCATACACCATGATGATGTGGGATTTATCCCAGGAATGCAAGGATTCTTCAATATATGCAAATCAATCAATATGATACACCATATTAACAAACTGAGGAATAAAAACCATATGATCATCTCAGTAGATGCAGAAAAAGCTTTTGACAAAATTCAACACACATTTATGATAAAAACTCTCAAGAAAGTAGGCATAGAGGGAATCTACCTCAACATAATAAAGGCCGTATATGACAAACACACAGCCAACATCATTCTCAATGGTGAAAAACTGAAAGCGTTTCCTCTAAGATCAGGAACAAGACAAGGATGTCCACTCTCGCCACTATTATTCAACGTAGTATTGGAAGTCCTAGCCATGGCAATCAGAGGAGAAAAATAAAGGAATACAAATTGGAAAAGAAGAAGTAAAACTGTCACTGCAGATGACATGATACTATGCATAGAGAATCCTAGAGATGCCACCAGAAAACCACTAGAGTTAATCAATGAATTTGGTAAAGTAGCAGGATACAAAATTAATGCACAGAAATCTCTTGCATGCTTATACACTAAAAACGAAAGATCAGAAATAGAAATTTAGGAAACAATCCCATTCACCATTGCAACAACAACAACAAAATATCTAAGAATGAACCTACCTAAGGAGGTAAAAGACCTGTACTCAGAAAACCCTAAGATACTGATGAAAGAAATAAAAGATGAAACAAACAGATGGAGAGATATACCATCTTTGTCGATTGGAAGAATCAGTATTGTGAAAATGACTATACTACCCAAAGCATTCTACAGATTCATTACAATCCCTATCAAATTACTAATGGCAGTTTTTACAGAACTAGAACAAGAAATCTTAAAATTTTTATGGAGACACAAAAGACCCCGAATAGCCAAAGCAATCTTGAGGGAGAAAAAAAAAGGAGCTGGAGGAATCAGGCTCCCTGACTTCAGACTATACTACAAAGCTACAGTAATCAAGGCCACATGGTACTGGCACAAAAACAGAAATATAGACAATGGAACAGGATAGAAAGCACAGAGAAA
This sequence comes from Physeter macrocephalus, assembly GCF_002837175.3. Classification (NCBI taxonomy): domain Eukaryota; kingdom Metazoa; phylum Chordata; class Mammalia; order Artiodactyla; family Physeteridae; genus Physeter; species Physeter macrocephalus. The sequence continues at coordinate 17,768,405 of NC_041226.1, read as the reverse complement.
AAACCCATGCACATATGGTCACCTTATCTTTGATAAAAGAGGCAAGAATATACAATGGAGAAACGACAGCCTCTTCAATAAGTGGTGTTGGGAAAACTGCACAGCTACATGTAAAAGAATGAAATTAGAACACTCCCTAATGCCATACACATAAATAAACTCAAAATGGATTAAAGACCTAAATGTAAGGCCAGACACTATAAAACTCTTAGAGGAAAACAGAGGCAGAACACTCTGTGACATAAATCACAGCAAGATCCTTTTTGACCTACCTCCTAGAGAAATGGGAATAAAAACAAAAATAAACAAATGGGACCGAATGAAACTTAAAAGCTTTTGCACAGCAAAGGAAACCGTAAACAAGATGAAAAGACAACCATCAGAATGGGAGAAAATATTTGCAAATGAATAAACAGACAAAGGATTAATCTCCAAAATATATAAACAGCTCATGCAGCTCAATAATAAAAAGAGCAAACAACCCAACCAACAAATGGACAGAAGACCTAAATAGACATTTCTCCAAAGAAGGCATAGAGATGGCCAAGAGGCACATGAAAAGCTGCTCAACATCACTAATAATTAGAGAAATGCAAATCAAAACTACAATGAGGTATCACCTCACACCGGTCAGATTGGCCATCATCAGAAAATCTACAACAGTCAGAATGGCCATCATCAGAAAATCTACAAACAACAAATGCTAGAGAGGGTGTGGAGAAAAGGGAACCCTCTTGCACTGTTGGTGGGAATGTAAATTGATACAGCCGCTATGGAGAACAGAATGGAGGTTCTTTAAAAAACTAAAAATAGAACCACCATATGACCCAGCAATCCCACTACTGGGCATATACCCTGAGAAACCATAATTCAAAAAGACACATGCACCCCCAATATTCATTGCAGCACTATTTACAATAGCCAGGTCATGGAAGCAACCTAAATGCCCATCGACAGACAAATGGGTAAAGAAGATGTGGTACATATATACAGTGGAATATTAGCCATGAAAAGGAACAAAATTGGGTCATTGTAGGGAGGTGGATGGACTTAGAGACTCATACAGAGTGATTAAATCAGAAAGAGAAAAACAATTATCATATATTAACGTGTATATGTGGAATCTAGAAAAATGGTACAGAAGAACCATTTGCAAGGCAGAAATAGAGGCACAGATGTAGAGAACAAACGTATGGGCACCAAGCGGGGGAAGTGGGGTAGGGTGGTGGTGGGATTAACTGAGAGAATGGGATTGACATATATACACTAATATGTATAAAATAGGAAACTTGTAAAAACCTGCTGTAAAAAAAAAGGAAAAAATGATATAAATGATATATAACATTATATTAGTTTCAGGTATACAACATTATTCAATATTTGTATATAATGGGTAATGATCACCACAGTAGATCTAGTTAACATCTATCACCACATATTATTACAAATCATTTTTTCTTGTGATGAGAAATGTTAAGATTTACTGTCTTAGCAACTTTCAAGTATATAATACAGTATTATCAACTATAGTCACCATGCTATATATTATATGCCCATCACTTATTTTATAACTGGAAGTTTGTATCTTTTGGCCACCTTCACCCATTTCACCCACCTCCCATCCCTTACCTATGGCAAGCAACAATCTCTGTATCTATGAATTTGATTTTGGGGGCTGTTTTTTTTGTTGTGTTTTTTTTCAGATTTCCACTTAAGTGAGATCATATGGTATTTGTTTTTCTCTGTCTAACTTATTTCACTTAGCATAATGCCTTCAAGGCCCATCCATATTGTCACAAATGGCAAGTTTTCTTCTTTTTTATGGCTGAATAATAGTCCATCCTCAACTTTGTTTGCCTCAAAAAGCTTTTATTTCACCTTTATTTTAAAGGCTATTTTTACTGCATGTAGAATTATTGGAATTATAGATTTTCTTCCCATCCCTTTTTTTTTTTTTTTTTTTTTTGTGGTATGCGGGCCTCCCTCTGTTGTGGCCTCTCCCATTGCGGAGCACAGGCTCCGGACACGCAGGCCCAGCGGCCACGGCTCACGGGCCCAGCCGCTCCGCGGCATGTGGGATCCTCCCGGACCGGGGCGCGAACCCGGTTCCCCTGCATCGGCAGGCGGACGCGCAACCACTGCGCCACCAGGGAAGCCCCTTCCCATCCCTTTAAAAATACGATTCCATTGTCTTCTGGCTTGCATAGTTTCTGTTGAGAATTTGTGTATTATCTTTGTTCCTGTGTGCATGAGATCTTTATTCTTTGTTTGCATTTAACATGTTCTCTTTATCACTGATATTTAGCAATTTGACGTTTACATGCCTTTGAATGTTTTGTGTGTGTGTGTGTGTGTGTGTGTGTGTGTGTGTATTCTGCTTGGGATTTGTTGTGTTTCTTGAGTCAGTGGGCTTAAAGTTTTAGTCAAATTTGGAAAAATTTCAGCCATTATTATTTTAATTTCTTCTGAGACTACAATTACAAAGTACCAGACTACTTGATATTACTCCAGAGGCCACTAAAGCTCTGGTAATTTTATTTTCAACCTCATGTCTCTTAGTGTTTTGTTTTGGATAAATTCTGTCTTAGTGCCTTCAAGTTTATTGACCTTTTGTTTTGCAATGTCTAATATGGTGTTCATCTCATTCAGTAAAATGCTCATTACAAATATTGTATTTTTAATCTCTAGACATTACATTAGGTTCATTTAAATAGCTTCCTTGTCTCTCCTCATTATGTTCATATTTTCCTGTAAATATTTGTATATAACCTTAATAGTTGCTTTAGCATCCTTGTCTATCATTCCTCCATCTCTGTCATCCCCGGGTTGGTGTCAATTCACAGATTTTCCCCCAATTATCTGTCACATTTCCTTCCCCTTAGCATATCTAGTGATTTTTTTTTTACTGAAGATGCACATTGTGATACTATCTTATTGATTGTCTGGATCTTGTTGTCTTCCTCTAAAGAGTGATGGCTTTTTTTAGCAAGCAGTTAAGATTCTTGCAGATCAATGTGCTTCTACTGAAACCTGTTTTTAAATTTCACTTAGGCATGTGTAGAGTAGACTTCACTCTAGAAATAGTTCATTTTTATCACTAAGGCATAGTCCCTCTGGTACCTCTATTAAATGCCCTTGGACTTTGCTTATATCAAAATATGGTTACCTATTGTACTATGAGCCCTATAACAATAGAGATGTGCTTTACTTTACCTCTGTGAATTGTCTTCTATTATTAAGTTAATTTTGATTTTCCATCCCCCCCTTTTCTCTGTTTTCTTTCTTCAGCTCTGTTTTTTTTTGGGGGGGGGTGAAGTAGAAAAGGATAGGTTTATTTCTTTGCCAGGCCAAGGGGGACACAGTGGGTTCCTGACCTTGAAGAAAGCTATGTTTCTCTGTTTGAATCTGCCCTTTGGAACTCAATGAAGGTCATGGAGGCTGAGGTCTTGCCTACAAGAAATGGGGGACAAACGGGCCTCTATGCCCAGGAGCCCCATGGGGCCTCACTCAGTTTCATTCCACCCTTTTCTTTGATACTTCTCAATCTTGAGGACTGATATTGGACAAGAAAGGGAACAATCATTTTGGATAGAGATGTTAATCATAAACGGAGGAACTCTGTTTTAGAGGGACTTGGTTTTAATCCCCACTTTGGTTTTTATCTTTCCCCAGATCTTTCAGGGAACTGGGCAATGGCTGTTCTGACTACTTCCTGCTGATATGCGGCATAGTCCTGCCTAATTTTGGGGGAATAGATACCGAATTAAAAATATTTGAGTTCCACATCCTGGATCCAAGTCTTGTATAATTAAGATCTCAATTCCTTGGTCCGGTTAGAGGTAAGAGGAGTGACAATTGGAACTTTAGTAGACAGAATGGATCTCATTTCCTTAGGAATTCAGGAGATAAGTCTGAAGGCCAGTTTGGAACTGGTACTTAGGAGAGATTTGTTGTAGCCAATTGTTTCCCAACCATTCCTTGTATGGGGAAAACCCATCAAGGCAGTCCTGAAGACCTGGAAATGGGAAGCTGACCACATATCTAGCAGTTTGAATTATCAAAAGAATCAGCATATGAATCTATAGGTAGAAGGTATGAGAAAGGCTAAGAAAACAGAATTTTCATTCTGCTTGTCAGAACAAATACTTAGTTTCCCAAAGGGTGAGATGTCTTCTTCTTGGGAGTCTGCTTGTTGGCTGTAGGCAGGCTTGGCTGGTCAGTCTCTGGTAATCTTCTTACTCTGGTGTCATGTACCTGTGGTTCTTTCTTCAACTCTTATTAGACAAGTGTTGAAACTTTGGATCATCCCTCCCTGCTCTAAACTTTTATAATACCCATCACATTCTTGTTTACATTGTTTTCTGGGAGAATTCCTTAGCTTAATCTTTGAAATTGCTAATTTATTAATAAATGGCAGTATTTATTCTGCTATTCAGCCAATCTCTTGAGTTTGCTTCAAAGATTATAATTTCTCATTTTTAAGATCTCTAGCTGGTTCTTTTACATAATGACTTTTTCATATTTCATAGATATGATAACTTCTCTTGTTCTTTTGAAAATGTTAATTACTTTTTGTAAAAGTTTCTTATTTGTTTATTCTATTAATTGTATCCTCAAGTGTTAACACTCCTATTTGTTGAGTTTGGTATTTTATCAGGGTGTTTGTTGAGTCTGTGTTTATGCTTCTTTCAGATTCCCTCCTATTTTTATATGGATGCTACTGTGTATTGCAGTTACTTTCAGTTATTACAGGGGAGAGGTAAATTATTCAGCAGCTGGGTAGTATGTGCCAGTGGCTCTTCTTCTGGGTAAGTGGGATTACCTCTTCCCCCAGGATATAATTAGACTCTCGTGGGACTTCTCTGTCTTTTGGACCTAAACACTTGTATTTCTTACTGCACCCTCAGAAACAAAAGTCTACTGCTTATGTCTTGTCCCAAGTTAGGGAATGAATGGATGGATAGAGAAAACTACTCTCATGTATGCTCTCTGAGACTAGTGATCAGCAAACTCATCTTCAAGACACTATTCGTTATGTACATTGCTCTGCATTTGAAGTCTTCTAGACCCACTTCCAACTTATGCAAGTCTTCTCATGTATAACTACAGGGTTGTGTTTACTTCCATTAATTCATTCCTTTTTGCTTTCTATATTTAAAAGGCTTCTGAACAAATTTGTTCTACCAATAAAATTTTCTTGTTTTCTGGAGTGATTAAGATTTTCTTAATTTTTCTGTCATTTAATAATCAGTATTTGAATTTCTTCTGTATTTTTATTATATCTTCTTCATGTTTATTTGTTTACTTCTGTTTTCTTAGTAAAATTTGCCAGTATTTTATGTTCCATATTGTTGATTTCAAATAATCAGCTTCTATGATTATTAATTTATTGATTTTTCTGTTTTCCAATTATACTGATTTCCTTAAGTTTTTTTAATACCTTGTTCATTTATTTTCATTGTATTTATTTAATAATAAAAATATTGAAATTAATAATTTCCCTCATTTATCAGTTTTAGCTATATCTCAAGTTTTGATTTCTAAGATTATTAAATTGTTTTCTAAATTAAAAATGATAATTTGACTATTAAGTCAGATGAAATGGGAGGGCTTTGTAATTTCTAATTACTAAGATTTCAAAAGAGTTTTCTTTTTTGTAAGTCGCAGCAAATATCTCAGCATATATTATTAATTCTGATTAAGTTTGTGCTCATCTATATATCAAGTTATGAAGTCATCTCTGTGCTAATTATTGTGGTCAGAGTGATGAGAAATAAGACAGTCTGGCTCAACTTAAAGCAGTTGATGGATAATGGGGGACAGATGGTACACAAAAGACTGTTTACATGAATGGGGAAAGAGAAGAATGGATTCTGAATGGCAACCAAAAATATCCAGTGAAGTAGACATCGATTTTCCTTTTTTATTTTATTAAGAATGTCATAACAGCTGCAACATTATCTTAGCAAACACTACTAATGATACAGAAGTTAATAACAAGCATAACAATCATGTTTGCCTTTTAACTCAGTTTTAAAACTCATTTTCTCCTCATACCATCCATATGAAATAATTAGGATTTATATTAGTGCTCTTATGTGGCAAATATGAAAACTGAGGCTTATAGAAATGAAATAACTTCTCCAATGATCTACACTTATTTTCATGGGAACTGTTTCTAGGGCTAGCCAAGAGAGCATACTTTCCAACTGCAAATTCAAGTAAACACCCTTTGTCTTCTTTACCTATATTCCAACAAGTTTTTCTAATTTTAAAATTGCCATATAATTTTTGGTAACAATTACCCCATTTTGAGTTGCTACCAAAAAACCTATCATTTTCACTATATGATTACTTTTTCTTAGGGGTAAATTATATATAGACTTAACCTCATAATTCTGGTTAAGCTGATGTGGGTAAATAATATGATGTTCTTTCCAATAGCATATTTGAAAATGCCATCACAATGTTTATAGCTTTTCTTTTTCTAGGTTTAACGGTTTAAAATCTTATTATTTTTTAAACCAATTTATATAGGTTGCATTTATATTTATTAAAATAGTGCTTCCTATAATCTCACAATTTGGTAACAGTATTCAGTCTTTTACATTATGACTCCCTAGTTTTCTACTGTTTAGTAGGGTCAAGAATTTTTCCAGTTGAAACTTTCAAGCAAGATACATGCTTGGTTTTTAATACTTTGATGTTACAGTGATAGGGCAATTTTCATTAAGGAATAGTTGCTTTAACTCTATTTTTTAGGCCTTAATTTTATTCCCTGCACTTACATACATTGTGATTTATCGTAGTTAGAATTTACAATAGCTTGACAGACTGTGTTTTGCATTTGGCATAAAAGTGCAAATCATTCATTACAAAGATTCATGATTTGATGCTCATGTTTTAGCTTAACACCATGACCAGAATCATTTAGTTCTCTGTTATTTCTATTTCTAGCCAAATTCAAAATAGCAAAGACTAAATCAATGCCTTGTATATAATTCCTACTTTATCATACAATTCCTGATCATATGGGACTGTCTCCTTCCTCTGAGAAACATCAGAATGTATTTCATTTTATCTGACTCAGAATATTGATATTAGGAATATCACAAACTTATAAAATCCCTAATAATATGGAAGAAGTTGGGAATATGGGGCTGAGTTTTAATCTTGAAAAATGACTCATACTAAATTTTAAAATTTTATTAGAAGAGATGTCTATTTCTTAACCTTTATATATGTAAAAAGAACAATGTGATATAGTAGAAAGATCTCTGGCTTTCGGTTTGGAAGGTTCTAGATCTATCTAGTATGGGCTCTCCCATGAGGTAGCTGTGAACATTGAGCTGCATACTTGGTTTCTCTGAGTTTGTTTTCTCATGTATTTATGGTAATAATAATATTTGTTTGATCTTAAAGGGTAGTTGAGAGACTCAAATGAGTTCACACATATGGAAGGAAACTGCCAAATGCAATGCAGTGTGGTGGCTGTATTAGCTTTGTGTACACATCTGTGCTTCAGGCCTGAATGTTAAAAACAATGCTCCACCAGCCCATATAGGAAGGGAGAAAGGGGTGAAAACCTAAAGGAAGGGCCCCTTTATTTTAAAACATTCTTAATTTGGATTGGTCAACACACGTCCTATTCTATACTGCAGAGGACAACATCATCATGGCTATATCATGATCATATCTGGTATTGTCCCTCTTGATTCCATGGAATGATATTTTAGAAATTCTCAAGTGCTTGCTCATGACTCTGACATGCTATCAAATTGTAGTGCATCTTCCTGATATTTTAATTATGATTGTTACAAATACAATGCAATTCTTACACTGATTTTTGAAGCATTTAAAATATTTTTCATCTCTGACTTTATTTTTATATTTGTAACTATTTTTGGTAAGCATATCAATTATTTTAGTCAAATTGTTATCATTCAAAAGATTCATTCAGATTAATTATCTTAGTAACTTCATTGGGGAAACATTTATGTAGCACTTAAGATATAGATAACTTCTGCGTACTAAGAGTAATACTAAATCAAATAAGATAGAGTCTTCAGGTAACTTTATATTTAAGTTAGAACAATGGGGATCCACACAACTAACCCTAATAGAATGTGATAAGAGCTAAATGTAGTGATATAAATAGAGTGATCAATAGAGCTCTAGCTTAGACTGGACACCAGTGTACATTTTTTAAAAATTTGGTGACCAAAGGTAGGGTGCAAAGACCTGACATTTAAACATATCAAGTAATTCTTCTATTTATCTAGAGCAGAGTCCAAAAACTGTTGTTTGTAGGCTAGATTTGTCTTGCATATGTTTTTGTGGTTTTGTTTTTTGGCTTACAGAATATTTTAAAAATTTGAACCAACACAAAAACATTAGGAGATCTTATACAAAAGTCCAAATTGCCCAGTTTCTCCTGAAATTTTTTAAAGACTTGCCATTAGTCCTTAACTAATGTCTATAACATTAGTCCTGCTTCTGTACACGATGAAAGTAGATGGAGATGAATAGAACATGCCTACCTTAAATTGGCCAAGTGCTCTCAATTTCACCACTAGCTGTGCCACTTCACACACCCCTCTGCTTGTCATTTCTGAAAACACCCACGCTTGCTCCCATCTCATGGCCTGTGCTTTTGCTGATCTCTAGTCTGGAATCTTCTCTCTGTTCCCTCCCCCACCCACCCCCGCCCTGCCATATACCTGTTAGCTCAATTCCTCAATTCATTCAGGCCTCTGGTTAAAGGTCACCTCATTATAAACGCTTTCCCTGACCTCCCTCCCTAAAAGGACACTCTTATCTTATCACTATCCCTTTATCCCACTTAACTATTCTTTGAGACATTTACGGCCATATGGCATATTTTATATTTTTTATGTGTTTAGTTGTTTATTAAATATGCCCCTCTAATGGAACATATGCTTTGTGAGAGCTGGGCCTTTGTTTTGTTTACCATGGTTTTCCCACCACCTATCACAGTGCATGGCACAGACAGCCAATAAATACGTGTTGAGTGAATGCTGTTGAATGAATCTGTTGAATGTATACACATGTGTATAATGTACATTACATCTAACATGTACAAAAATGTTAAAATCTGCAATATATATTATAATGACCTGAGAAGCTGTTCTCAGGGTCTGATTACCTGAATAATAAGCGAAGAACCTTGTTTGATCATGGGTGCTACAAATTCAAGAGGCTGCGGAATGCACATGATTTGGAACATACAGTTCATTTGGTTCAAGCTGAAATTCTGAGCATTTTGTGGTTTTTCCTTAACACCTAACATATAACTCTCCTACTAGCATATTGTGAAGTTTTATTTCAGGTCATGTGAAAACCACAAAGTTATGGAAGCATAGCGGTGGGAAAGGGTTGTAGAAAATAACACATCTTATGGCTTTTTGTTTCTGAATTCTCATACTTCTTGTAGAGCTCTGCATTGGAAATAAAAATTTGTCAGGACTATCAGGGGAAAGAACTGAAGAAACGTTTGACAGGATAGATGAGGAGGAAATGGGGGAGGGAACATTTGAGTCCAGATAAGTTTTACCACAATGTAAAATTAAGCTCCCATAATCCCCCTGTCCTCATTGTGCCCTCAGCAAATGACACAAACATGGAAAGATTTATGTAATTCAGTGGGTCTCACACTGTTAGGAAGAAATATTGGAACCAGGGAGTGAATGTCACTGGGAAACCCTTACCGTGAACTTGGCTTTTCACCAGCCTGACTCTGTGGTATGTGTGTGTTCCCCAAGCAATTAGGAAGGATTTCACTTTGTTCCTTAGCAGGTCTGCCTCATTCCTATTTATTGCCACCTTCTCTTCTTTATTCTTTTCTTACAACTCAAAGGAAAAGTATACACTCCCTGTTCAAGATTTCTTCCCCATCTATGACTTAATGGCTCCCCAACTGTGCTTTACTCTCTGTTTTATAATATAATTGTAAGGCATTCTCATTTATCCAGAGAGTGTTTATTGAGTGCCCACTAGTTCTAGGCGCTAGGGATACACAGTGGAATAACATAAAGCTTTCTGAACACTTTCTATGATCTGAGTGAGCTCCATGGGGAATTTTTACAGATACTGATTAAAAAATCCATCAAAGAAGGATGTTGAGAAAAAGTAAACAAAAGATGTTCCTTTCCTGCAAAAGATAGACTCCTGGTGTTCTGTGGAAAACCTTACTGTAAGATGTGTAGGGAGGTATGTATGCCAATGGTTCTCTATCAAAATAACAACAAATTCTAACACCTGAGAAGAATGTCTCAGAAGAAGCCAGGAGCAGATGTTTCGAGACATATGCATAAAGAGCACACAGGAACGTGCTTATGTATTTTATTATCGTTTCTTCTTCAGGCTGAGATGCCTAACCTAGAGATACAGGAAGAGTACGCCAACACTGTATATAAAGTTCTCAACCTCTCTTGATGCCTAAAGATAGAAATATAAACATTAATTTGGAGACCAACTGAGTAGGTGGGCCCCTGGGTAGATGGGTGTCTTTTTTGGGGGGGGGATGTTTTAATCAGCAAATTATTGAGATGACATCATATATTGTTTTTAGCTGAATTCTGTGGCAGAAAGTGTGTAAGAAGAAGCCACAGTCCTGTAGGAAAGTTAATGTCATTCAATATTTCCCATACTCTTTTAAACCAGGATTGGAACAGCAGTTTCAGTAGCAGAAATACTTGGTTTTGGGAACAGTTTTCTCTGCTCCTCCATTGGCTCCATAAGTGGACCCTGTTGGGGTTTTTCATGAGTTGTGAATGTGGAAGTATAAAATGCACTCCTAGGCTGTGCTACCCATTTGGAGGGGGGAGGGTAGAAAAGTTCCTGGGAGCACAGAGGTGAGGTAGCCCTTTCTGCTTGCTCACTTGAGGCAACTGAGCCTTTAGAGAAAAGGCAGTTCTGATATTTGATTTTCTGACTAACTCTGTTACTAAGAAAACTCTTACTTCTCATGCTTGGGAGTTGAAAATATTTCTAAGTCTGTTTACCTTCATTAGGAAATACTGTTTACAAACTGTAATGGAGTCTTTGGTCAAGGTTGAGGATCTCGCACCCTTGGGTGCCTACAGTGGAGATCATAACTGTGGTCTAAATGTAGAGGAGAGGACATTCCATAGGTATTGGATTTTGGACAAAATCTCTAATGAAGATTGTGTGTTGCCTTTCTGAGAGCTAATAATTAATACTCTGGGTAGCTGTATGTGCCTGTGCTGAGCCCCTCAGCTAAAAGCATTTTGAGAAGACAGAGGCTCTCAGGAAGTTATTTCTAAGTTATGTAACTAGTAAGTGACAAGGGAATGATTCAAACCCAAAGCCTTAAAGATAAACAAAACAATCCCATTTTATAAATAACTAAGTGGGACCCAGAGAAGTAGGTGAATCGCTCAAGACCACAGAACAGGTTAAAAGCAGAGACAGGCCAGGCCTCTGTCTACCAGGCTGACCTTCCTATCACACCATACATCTGGCTGTATGCACAGCCCATCAGGGTCTCAAGAGCAGGCCTGGGACATAGAGAATCCCTACCACACCAGCTACAGCACAAACAGAACCTGGTCACTCTTTGGGGAAAGGCTTTTTGCTTCTCGCTCTCATTTATCTGACCTCCCCCTATATGGCCAGACTCTAGCAGGTTCTTTACTTCTGTGATCCTCACAACACTATGAGATAGTATTATCATTATGTTCACTTTACAGATGGGTAAACTGAGTCCCAGTTCCATTAAGGAACTTGCTCAAGGATGCATAGGTAGAAGGAGACTGAGTTGGGGTCCAAAATTTGGTCAATGGGACTTGAACCTGTCCTCTTTCCACAACACACAGTGTCTTTCACTGTTGCTCTGGGGATGAGGGGAGAAGGTGCCTTGAGCAAACATCTCCTCCTGCCCAACCCCAGAGATAACTGCCATGCTTGGCCAGGTGCCTGGCACCTGTGAGCTTGGAGCCAGCTGCAGCTAGACTTTGCAGGCATCAGAGCCTGGGCTGAGTGGGCATGTCACTGCCAACTGTGTGAATGAATGTTTGATTTGCCTTAGCTCACCACTGGGTGGGGTCCACTTTGGGCAGAACACTTAGTGGCTGAATAAACACTCAGAGCATCTTGGAAAGGCTGCATGGGCTGGTGGTTTGACACTGATTTGGGCTGTTTGGAGAGGCGCCACTTAAAGCCAGCTTTGACCACTGGTACGCTCTTGAGAGACCTTGCCTTCTTAGCCTCTCACTGTCCTCGTTTCCTTGGAGGTCAACTGAGGACAAACAAATCCTATTATTTCTGCTGAGTTTCTCTTCTCCAGACTGAGGACAGAGGCAGGAGATGCCTCTGAAATGCTGGACAAAGTAAACTAAAAGCCGCCAAAATGGAAGAGGCTGCTTCAGAACCTTACACCTGGAAGGGTGATAAAGACACACAACCCAGGGCACAGATGGAGGAAATTCTTTATTTGTTATATTCTCAGAGGCCCTTGGAGCTGCCCTGTGAGGAGAGCTGTTTCCTTTTATCACCTCAAGGACTCGGTTAGAGGCTTTGCAGAGCCTGTGCTGTTGGTTCCTTCCCTGGCTCTGACTTGGATCTTAGAAGGGCGTGATTGCTATGACCGTGAGCCTGAGAAAGGGGCAAAAGAGTGGGAGTTCGTATGTGACTGTGCATGCTGGTGCATTAATGCTGGAGACGCATGGACAGGAAGAGTGCTCTCAATGGGCCAAAACAGCCAATTACATGGAGGAAGTGGGGAAGCTCTGCTGTGAATTACTCAAACTTCAAGCTAGAGTGTGAACGCTGGGGACTAATTCATAGTGTTTTCCTCTAGTCCATATAAAGATCTAATCTACGCACTTCACGAAAACTCACAGGATGTCCCAAAACTAACCTAGAAAAACGTCTTCGATATAGTAAATGTTCTTTGAGTATGAAAAATTGGTTTTTCCTTGACTGATTGAAATGAGGCACTTGGAGATTCAAGAGGGTTGGTGAGATAATAAAGTGCCATTGTGTCTTCAAAGAAGTAATGAGCAAGAATCAAGGAGGATAAAACCATCTGTGATGGGTATTATAGAAACTTCTGCTAAAAATATCCCAAAGGAGAGCCATCTCTGGAGCTTGAGAAGCATCATTGACTTTTAAAATAGTCTCTTTTTCGAGTCCCTGTTGATCTCTACCCAAATAAAATAATCATACTTGAGTAAATTATTTCTCACACTGTGTCTCACAGAGAACACTGAAATTACTGTGGAGCTGAAAAATTAGTGACAGACATAAGGGACGTGTTACTCTAAGTAGCCTGGAAAGGTGCCTAAACAGTTTAGTGACTTCGTGTGATTAATGAACATGTGTGAGTCAACAGTGGAGGTGGGACCTCTGAGTTCAGTTTCTTTTCCTTCATGCTAATGAGCAAGGAATGGGGACTAGCTTAGATTTAGGAAGTTGATTTAGGGTCTGGATAATTTAAAGTCATGATCATTTAGCCGTAAATAAGAGTTTTGCCACCTTCAACCAAGTGCCAACTTAGACCTTTTTTATTGAGTGACTATTTGGTGGGGATAAGGGAAAATAGCATTAAAATAAATGCTGAAGACTTCTTGGAGAATAAAAACCAGATATTTAAGGGGAAGACAGCTACTTCTTCCTTATCTTTCAAGGGTTCAACTTGAATAACTATAAATAACCATTCTCCCTGCCAGGAGGCCTCCCTTAACTTGTCTAAAATGTTAGTCCCTGATCTTATAATTGCATAGCTCCTTGGGCTTTTCACAACTATAAATCTATAGTCACTTGTGTAATTATTTGTTCAGTATCATTCTGGAGACAAGGGACTGTGTCCATTGTCTCCACCTCCATATTTCTAGCTCCTATCCCTGTATCTGGCACATAGTAGAAATTTAATAATATATGCAGAATGAATGAGTGAATGAATAGCTCCTTCAAAACTACTACTAAAATTTGTTGTTATAATCTCATTCTTTACACATTAAGATTGTTTGAAGCATTCACAGAGATATTGGTCTGATCAGTTCAATATCTTTCAAAGGCTAGAAGTTCTCTAGATGAGCTACTGAAACTAGGGATACATTTTTCCAAAATAAATTCTGGATTTCCAGCTGATAGTATGTATTCGTAGCTGTTTTACAGCACTGAGCAACTCAACTGCATTGGGTTCATATTTTTGGAGGGGAATCCCCATATCAAAATGAGATTCCTCCTCTCACTTGTCAACAAGCCGTCATATTTCCTCCTATGAATCAAGATTTATGAAAACACTATTGGGGAGGATTATCAGAGTTATGGAAACCAAAGATTGATGGTCACTGGGTCTGTCTTACAGGTCATGACTAATGAGTCTTCACTGCAGTTCAAGTTGTAAGCCATTTCCATGGCCCTGATTTCCAGTAAGCAAAGGTCTTGGTTCTTAATGTGGTACCAAACCTATAGAGTGAAAAGTTTTCTTGGAATCTCTCAGACTGCTTTTTTTTTTTTTACCCCTACTGATTTAGGAAGAAATTTCCAGAATAAATTTCAAGGAACCATAAGTAAACAAAGAAGAAAGTTATAAAATTGATAAACTGAGGAAAAATGTGCTTCCCCTCCCTGCTCTCTTTCAGGACATTGATAACAAGGTTTTGAAGGCAAGTTGTTAAATCAGGTGACGGTGCAAACTTTGACCTACCATATCTTCTCTGAGTCTAACTTTGTGTTTTCTCAAAAAGCATTTCTAACTTCACAGAGCCAATATGGGTGAGAGGAAGATGCTTAGGACTGCACAAAGTGCCCTTTGGAAGCATACGCCTTACATAACCTCACACTGTGCCACTATGGAGGGCAGTATTCATCCCATGTGGATTCTAGTGAAGCGTTTTTCCACACCTGAGATGACAACAGAATGTTGCTGTGAAAACAAGTTGATATTTTTCACTTCTGTTTCTATCTGGTTGACTTTGAAATGTCACTTTTCCAGTCAGAAAGTTGTTCACTCTACAGTTGTAGATGTGTGCACATCCCTTCCACACAGCAATGAAATGCTTCATGGTTGATATAATGAAGTGAGGAACGATACAGTAGACTAGCACGGCAACTAGTCCCAGGTCCTGGTTCCGGTTTTGACACTATTTCACCTTAGGCTTCCTATTCTCTGAGTTTTGGGCAAAAATCTTGTTAAGCCTTAGTTTACTTATTTGGGAAAATGGGTAAACTGAATAGATCATCTGGTTTGATCTTTAGAAGCCTTGTGTTGTGTGAGTCTGCAATGGTCAGGCTAGTGGATGATCAGGTTCTTACGGACCATGGCTAAAGATACTAGATCACCCATGCCAAGGCCTGGCAATTTTAGCTGTTTCATCGGGGCATTTCATACACTCTCTCTCACTCTGTTCTCAATCTTACTCTACATCAATAAGAAATACAAAGAAGGAAAATACTGGGGTGCAAGAATGCATATAGTTTGCTTACATTTGCCTTTTATAGCCTGCACTAGTAGGTCTCAGATAGTACTGCTTTATACCATTTAGACAATTTAAACACTTTTCAGCAATTTTGATAATTCTAGACATGTCACTATTTAACCACATTTTCCACTATCCAACCAACCAAAGATTTTTTTCCTTAGCTTGACACTTCTGCTAGACTTTTTTTTTTTTTTTTTATTTTTTTTGCG
>NC_041226.1:17748444-17752685 GCF_002837175.3 Physeter macrocephalus | reverse complement strand
CCATGGCTCACGGGCCCAGCCGCTCCGCGGCATGTGGGATCTTCCCGGACCGGGGCACGAACTCGTGTCCCCTGCATTGGCAGGCGGACTTCCAACCACTGCGCCACCAGGGAAGCCCTCTGCTAGACTTTTTAAAAAGTACTCATTTGAACACAACAGTTTCTAAATTACAATGTTGACTTTACTAACAATATGATAATAACAAATAGTTATAGAATGTTTTGCAGTTCATTTTATCCTTAGAACACATCCCATTAGAGGTGTTCAAAAAAAATTACTGTTTCTCTCTAAGTTTGAAAGACAGTAGGCAAGCATGAATGTTGTATTGATGAAGAGGGAGCAGATCTTTAGTCACCAGTATCTCTCACTTTGGAAATACCCACTTTGTTTTTTTGCAACAATTTTCATTCATTTGAAAACCAAAATTCAAATTTGGTTGAGCCCCAAGATGGTGCTTCTAAAAACTCAGATTTTGATCTTGCTTGGCAGATTTACAATTTAAAGAGAGAGAAAGAAAGCTATTCAGCTACAGAGGTGGATGTGTGCAGATCCCTCCTTTCATACAGAAAGCAGAGAAGGCTGCTTCACAGAGAGCAGAGAGGGCCATACTTGCCCCTACAGCAGTCCCACTCTTAGACCTAAGGAAGCACTTGAGCCTTTCTCCTCCAAGGGCTTCCGAGAATATCACTCCTCAATGAGAAGTGGCCTTACCAATAGTGTCCTCTCTTGCAGTGTCCACCTGGTGTACTGACAGCCTACTCTCCCAGGTCAGCCTTAAGCTGCCCAGGGTGAAGGAACAACATGTCTTGTGTGAATGGGACCACTCTTAACACTCTGCCCACAGGCTCTTCTTATCCTCCCTGTTGGTAGTAGTGTGTGAAAGGCAGGGTATAGCCAACATTGAAAAAGTTCACATTGCAGGAATGCAGAGATTTCAGGCTAGAAAATACAGAAGACATGGTGAGAAGGTGTGTTGTTCTATGTTTATTCTACGAAATTTAATATGACCAGAAAACAAAGTGTTGTCCACATTAGCTTACGTATTCTGGGTAAGACTTGTATCTGTGCTCATCATCCATGAGCCAATAACAACCTTGGAGGAAGTCACTGGAAACCAGGATTCACATGGCTATGATGTAACCAGCATCAAATAAATGCAGGGGCAAGAGCTATAATGTTTCAGTACATACAGGCTCTGAAGAGCCATGGTCTTGCAAGTAATAGCAATACGGCTATTTTTTGTCTCATGGTGGAAGACATGAAATTAGCAGCGTGGGCATAATTGGCAATAAAAACCCTAAAAAGATAGTTCCTGGACTTGAACAGGAAGAGGTGGCACCTAGAGACCATGTGAGCTGATTGGACAACAAACAAGTATGTAAGTAACTCTTCCCTACCCATTACTCCATATCTTTATTGATAAATTACTATATCTCACATGGATCTATGATTTTGTAATTTTTTAATTGAGGTTAAATTCATATAACATAAAATTAACTTCTAAAGACAATTCACTGGCATGTAGTACTTTCACGTGTTGTACAGCCATCACCTCTATCTAAATCTAGAATATTTTTATGACACCAAAAGGAAACACTGTAACCACTAAACGGTCACTCCTCTTTCCTCTCTTTCCCCAACCCCAAGCAACCCTTAATCTGCTTTCTACCACTATGGATTTCCCTATTCTCGATATTTCATATAAATGGAATCATATGATATGTGGCCTTTTATGCATAATCTAGAAAGAATTCATAGAGATGGTGATTGTCAAAGCAGTGATTTGAATGTGAGAAGAAGCAAGACTTTGCCATGAAGGCAGAGAAGGCAGAGGAGTGGCCAAAGTCGCTAGAATAGGGCAGCGAGAGGAAGATGGGGCTTGTAGTGGGAAGAATTCATTTGTGGAAGGCCTCAATGACTGTAACTAGAGTTTTACAGTTGCAGAAGGCAACTGGAAACTCTTGTAGGATCATTAGAAGGGGGACAGGTGGTTTTCACTGCTGTTTGCAGGAGTGAGTGCTGAAGTCAGGAAAGTTGTGATACAGGCTATGACCTAGCGCTATGCCAAAAAGGTTGAAAATAAAGAGGCAGAAGACAGGAATAAATAAGGTTCCCTCAAGGTATGTGGTTATAACTCTGTACTAGTTCTCTACTTAAAGTTTCTTCTAATTCAAGAAAGAATTGAGTATTCTAAGAATCCATTAAAAAAAACCATTCTAAGTGCATGGATGGCTCAAGAAACTCTCTATGCCTATAAAAGGTATCTGCTTTTTCATAATTAACTACTCTCCAGAGTCTCTAATATTCAACAATTCCACACTTTCCTACATTCATATTTTCATTTATTCAACAAATATTTATTGAGCATGTGCTTAAGATCATACAGAGGAGATGCAAGAACCAAAGGTGTGTTTGGACTAGATTCGTGGTTCTCAACAGGGACAGTACCTCTATGGTGGGTTTTGGTACTTTGGGTGTATTTTTGGTTGTTGCAGTGATTGGAATGAACCAGTGTCTCATGATGGAGGTCAGGGATGTTAAGTGTCCGGGATGTTCCCAGAACAGTCCTGCACAATGAAGAATGATCTCATATCTACACAGTTTCCTAATAGCTCAGACATTCAAGTAGGTGGAAACCCTGTTTATAATTATCCAACCAAAATCTAACTCAAATGTATATAATTTTCCAAACTTAGGACTTAAACTAACATATATATACACACACACGAATACTTCTTCATAGTTTCAATAAATATGAGACTTTCCAAGAATGGTCCTACTGTGTATGTTGAAGGAAGATAGTGTTTTGTTTCATTCAGCACTTGACCAAGTATTGTTCACTATTTTGGAAAATGGCATCACCAATGGTAATACTGAACCTTGTGTTTGAGTCTTCATCAATCAGTCTGATTTTCTAACTGCCATGTTTGTAATAATTCTACATATAGTTATGTTGAAGGATAATATTTTTCCACTTTGATTTGAACATTTTTATTTATTTATTTTTTTTAACATCTTTATTGGAGTATAATTGCTTTACAATGTTGTGTTACTTTCTGCTGTATAACAAAGTGAATCAGCTATATGTATACATATATCCCCATATCCCCTCCCTCTTGCGTCTCCCTCCCATCCTCCCTATCCCACCCCCTAGGTGGACACAAAGCACCGAGCTGATCTCCCTGTGCTATGCGGCTGCTTCCCACTAGCTATCTGTTTTACATTTGGTAGTGTATATATGTCCATGCCACTCTCTCACTTCATCCCACCTTACTCTTCCCTCTTCCCATATCCTTAAGTCCATTCTCTACGTCTGCATCTTTATTCCTGTCCTTCCCCTAGGTTCTTCAGAACCATTTTTGTTTTGGATTCCACATATATGTGTTAGCATATGGTATTTTTCTCTGACTTACTTCACTCTGTATGACAGACTCTCGGTCCATCCACCTCACTACAGATAACTCAATTTCGTTTCTTTTTATGTCTGAGTAATAGTCCATTGTATATGTGTGCCACATCTTCTTTAGCCATTCCTCTGTCGATGGACAATTAGGTTGCTTCCATATTCTGGCTATTGTAAATAGTGCTGCAATGACCATTGTGGTACATGTATCTTTTTTTTTTTAACATCTTTATTGGAGTATAATTGCTTTACAATGGTGTGTTAGATTCTGCTTTACAACAAAGTGAATTATTTATACATATACATATGTTCCCATATCTCTTCCCTCTTGTGTCTCCCTCCCTCCCACCCTCCCCATCCTACCCCTCTAGGTGGTCACAAACCACCTAGCTGATCTCCCTGTGCCAGGAGGCTGCTTCCCACTAGCTATCCACCCTACGTTTGGTAGTGTATATATGTCCATGCCACTCTCTCACTTCGTTACAACTTACCCTTCCCCCTCCCCATATCCTCCAGTCCATACTCTAGTAGGTCTGTGTTTTATTTCCGTCCTACCCCTAGGCTCTTCATGACATTTTTTTTCCTTAGATTCCATATATATGTGTTAGACTATGGTATTTGGTTTTCTCCTTCTGACTTACTTCACTCTGTATGACAGACTCCAGGTCCATCCACCTCACTACAAATAAATCAATTTCGTTTCTTTTTATGGCTGAGTAATATTTCATTGTATATATGTGCCACGTCTTCTTTATCCATTCATCTGTTGATGGACACTGAGGTTGCTTCCATGTCCTGGCTATTGTAAATAAAGCTGCAATGAACATTTTGGTACATG
>NC_041226.1:17733032-17748047 GCF_002837175.3 Physeter macrocephalus | reverse complement strand
TGCTTCGTTTGCAAATATTTTCTCCCATTCTGAGGGTTGTCTTTTCATCTTGTTTATGGTTTCCTTTGCTGTGCAAAAGCTTTTAAGTTTCATTAGTTCCCATTTGTTTATTTTTGGTTTTATTTCCATTACTCTAGGAGTTGGGTCAAAAAGGATCTTGCTCTTATTTATGCCATGGGGTGTTCTGCCTCTGTTTTCCTCTAAGAGTTTTATAGTGTCTGACCTTACATTTAGGTCTTTAATACATTTTGAGTTTTTTAATGTGTATGGTGTTAGGGAGTGTTCTAATTTCATTCTTTTACATGTAGCTGTGCAGTTTTCCCAACACCACTTATTGAAGAGGCTGTCCTTTCTCCATTGTATATTCTTGCCTCCTTTATCAAAGATAAGGTGCCCATATGTGCATGGGTTTATCTCTGGGCTTTCTATCCTGTACCATTGATCTATATTTCTGTTTTTGTGCCAGTACCATACAGTCTTGATTACTGAGAACTATAGTATAGTCTGAAGTCAGGGAGCCTGATTCCTCCAGCTCCGTTTTTCTTTCTCAAGATTGCTTTGGCTGTTTGGGGTCTTTTGTGTTTCCATGCAAATTCTGAAATTTTTGGTTCTAGTTATGTGAAAAATGTCACTGGTAGTTTGAAGGGATTGCACTGCACCTGTAGATTGCTTTGGGTAGTATAGTCATTTTCACAATACTGATTCTTCCAATCCAAAAACATGGTATATCTCACCATCTGTTGGTATCATCTTTAATTTCTTTCTTCAGTGTCTTATAGTTTTCTGCATACAGGTCTTTTGTCTCCTTAGGTCGGTTTATTCCTAGGTATTTTATTCTTTTTTGTTGCAGTGGTAAATGGGAGTGTTTCCCTAATTTCTCTTTCAGATTTTTCATCATTAGTGTATAGGTATGCAAGAGATTTCTATGCATTAATTTTGTATCCTGCTACATTACCAAATTCATTGATTAGCTCTAGTAGTTTTCTGATATCATCTTTAGCCTTGTCTTGTTCCTGATCTTAGATTATATGTTTTCAGTTTTTCACCATTGAGAATGATTTTGGCTGTGGGTTTGTCATATATGGCCTTTATTATGTTGAGATAAGTTCCCCTATTCCTACTTTCTTGAGAGTTTTTATCATAAATGGGTGTGGAATTTTGTGAAAAGCATTTTCTGCATCTATTGAGATTATCACATAGTTTTTATCCTTCATTTTGTTAATATGGTTTATCACATTGATTGATTTGCATATATTGAAGAATCCTTGCATTCCTGGGATAAACCCCACTTGATCATGGTGTATGATCTTTTTAATGTGATGTTGGATTCTGTTTGCTAGTATTTTGTTGAGGATTTTTGCATCTATGTTCATCAGTGATATTGGTCTGTAGTTTTCTTTTTTTGTGACATCTTTGTCTGCTTTTGGTATCAGGATGAAGGTGGCTTTGTAGAATGAGTCTGGGAGTGTTCCTCCCTCTGCTATATTTTGAGAAGGATAGGTGTTAGCTCTTCTTTAAATGTTTGATAGAATTCGCCTGTGAAGCCATCTGGTCCTGGGCTTTGTTTGTTCGAAGATTTTTAATTACAGTTTCAATTTCAGTGCTTGTGTTTTGTCTGTTTATATTTTCTATTTCTTCCTGGTTCAGTCTCGGCAGGTTGTGCTTTTCTAAGAATTTGTCCATTTCTTCCATGTTGTCCATTTTATTGGCATATAGTTGCATGTAGTAATCTCTCATGATCCTTGTATTTCTGCAGTGTCAGTTGTTACTTCTACTTTTTCATTTCTAATTCTGTTGATTTGAGTCTTTTCCCTTTTTTTCTTGATGAGTCTGGCTAATGGTTTGTCCATTTTGTTTATCTACTCAAAGAACCAGCTTTTAGCTTTATTGATCTTTGCTATTGTTTCTTTCATTTCTTTTTCACTTAATTCTGATCTGATCTTTATGATTTCTTTCCTTCTGCTAACTTTGGTGTTTTTTTGTTCTTCTTTCTCTAATTGCTTTTGGTGTAAGATTAGGTTTTTTATTTGAGATGTTTCGTGTTTCTTGAGGTAGGATTGTATTGCTCTAAACTTCCCTCTTAGAACTACTTTTGCTGCATCCCATCGCGTTTTCATCATCATTTGTTTCTAGGTGTCTTTTGATTTCCTCTTTGATTTTTTTCAGTGATCTCTTGGATATTTAGTAGTGTATTGTGTAGCCTCCATATGTTTGTATTTTTTACCGATTTTTTCCTGCAATTGATATCTAGTCTCATAGCACTGTGGTCGGAAAAGATACTTTACATGATTTCAATTTTCTGAAATTTACCATGGCTTGATTTGTTACCCAAGATATGATCTATCCTGGAGAATGTTCCATGAGCACTTGAGAAGAAAGTATATTCTATTGTTTTTGGATGGAATGTCCTATAAATATCCATTAAGTCCATCTTGTTTAATGTGTCATTTAAAACTTGTGTTTCCTCATTTATTTTAATTTTGGTTGATCTGTCCATTGGTGAAAGTGGGGTGTTAAACTCCCCTAATATGGTTGTGTTACTGTTGATTTCTCCTTTTATGGCTGTTAGCATTTGCCTTATGTATTCAGCTGCTCCTACGTTGGGTGCATAAACATTTACAACTGTTATATCTTCTTCTTGCATTGATCCCTTGATCAATATGTAGTGCCCTTCTTTGTATCTTGTAATAGTCTTTATTTTAAAGTCTATTATGTTTGATATGAGAATTGGTACTCCAGCTTTCTCTTGATTTCCATTTGCCTGGAATATCTTTTTCCATCCCCTCACTTTTAGTCTGTACGTTTCCCTAGGTCTGAAGTGGGTCTCTTGTACACGGCATATATACGGGTCATGTTTTTGTATCTGAAAGGATACAAAGGATACTGGCTGAAAGGCCAGTCTTTGTCTTTTGGTTGGGGGCAGTCAATCCATTTACAATTAAGGTAATTATCGATATGTATGTTCCTATTACCATTTTCTTAATTGTTTTTGGTTTGTTTTTGTAGGTCTTTTCCTTCTCTGTGTTTCCTGCCTAGAGAAGTTCCTTTAGCATTTGTTGTAAAGCTGGTTTGGTGGGGCTGAATTCCCTTAGCTTTTTCTTGTGTATAAAGGTTTTAATTTCTCTGTCGAATCTGAATGAGATCCTTGCTGTGTAGAGTAATCTTGGTTGTAGGTTTTTCCCTTTCATCACTCTAAATATGTCCTGCCACTCCCTACTGGCTTGCAGAGTTTCTGCTGAAAGATCAGCTGTTAACCTTATGGGGATTCCCTTGTATGTTATTTGTTGTTTTTCCCTTGCTGTTTTTAATATTTTTTCTTTGTATTTAATTTTTGATAGTTTGATTAATATGTGTCTTGGCTTGTTTCTCCTTTGATTTATCCTGTATAGTACTTTCTGCACTTCCTGGACTGGATTGACTATTTCCTTTCCCATGTTAGGGAAGTTTTCAACTTTAATCTCTTCAAATGTTTTCTCTGACCTTTTCTTTTTCTCTTCTTCTTCTTGGACCCTTATAATTCGAATGTTGGTGCATTTAATATTGTCCCAGAGGTCTCTGAGATCGACCTCAATTCTTTTCATTCTTTTTTCTGTATTCTGCTCTGCAGTAGTTATTTTCACTATTTTATCTTCCAGGTCACTTACCCATTCTTCTGCCTCAGTTATTCTGCTATTGTTTCCTTCTAGAGAATTTTTAATTTCATTTATTGTGTTGTTCATCATTGTTTGTTTGCTCTTCAGTTCTTCTAGGTCCTTGTTAAATATTTCTTGTATATTCTCCATTCTATTTCCCAGATTTTGGATCATCTTTACTATCATTACTCTGAATTCTTTTTCATGTAGATGCCTATTTCCTCTCCATTTGTTTTGTCTGGTGGGTTTTTACCTTGCTCCTTTATCTTCTATGTATTTCTCGGTCTTCTCATTTTGCTTAACTTACTGTGTTTGGGGTCTCCTTTTCACTGACTGCAGGTTTTCAGTTCCCATTGTTTTTGGTGTCTGCCCCCAGTGGGTAAGGTTGGTTCAGTGGGTTGTGTAGACTTCCTAGTGGAGGGGACTGGTACCTGTGTTCTGGTGGATGAGGCTGGATCTCATCTTTCTGGCGGGCAGGACCAAGTCCGGTGTTGTGTTTTGGGGTGTCTATGAACTTATGATGATTTTAGGTAGCCTCTCTGCTAAGGGGTGGGGTTGTGTTCCTGTCTTGCTAGTTGTTTGGCATGTGGCGTCAAACAATGAAGCTTGCTGGACATTGGGTGCAGCCTTGTCTTAGCATTGAGATTGAGATGTCTGGGAGAGCTCTCTGCGATTGATATTCTGTTGGGTCGGAATGTGTCTGGTGGTCCAATGTCCTGAACTCAGCTCTCCCACTTCAGAGGCTCAGGCCTGACACCTGGCTGGAGCACCAAGACCCTTCTGACATGGCTCAGAAGAAAAGGGAGAAAAAAAAAAAAAGATGAAAAAATAAAATAAAAGTTATTAAAATAAAAAAAATTTAATATTATTAAAATAAAAAAATTTAAAAGTAATTAAAAAAAGAAGAGAGCAACCAAACCAGTAACCAAATCCACCAATGATAACAAGTGCTAAAAACTAAACTAAGATAAACAGAAAAATTAGAAACTGGTTAGTCACATACAGCAAACCCCAAGTCTACAGTTGCTCCCAAAGTGCACCACCTCAATTTTGGGATGATTTGTTGTCTCTTCAGGTATTTCACAGATTCAGGGTACATCAAGTTGATTGTGGGGATTTAATCCACTGCTCCTGAGGCTGCTGGGAGAGATCTCCCTTTCTCTTCTTTGTTCGCACAGCTCCTAGGGTTCAGCTTTGGATTTGGCCCCGCCTCTGCGTGTACGTCACCTGAGGGTGTCTGTTCTTTGCTCAGACAGGACAGGGTTAAAGGAGAAGCTGATTAGGGGGCTCTGGCTCACTCAGGCCAGGGAGAGGGAGGGGTACCGAATGAGGGGCAAGTCTGCGGTGGCAGAGGCCGGCGTGACGTTGCACCAGCCTGAGGTGTGCCGTGTGTTCTCCCGCGGAAGTTGTCCCTGGATCACGGGACCCTGGCAGTGGCGGGCTGCACTGGCTCCTGGGAGGGGAGGTGTGGACAGTGACCTGTGCTTGCACACAGGCTTCTTGGTGGCTGCAGCAGTAACCTTAGTGTTTCATGCCCGTCTCTGGGGTCCACGCTGATAGCCATGGCTTGCTCCCGTGTCTGAAGTTCACTTACGCAGTGCTCTGAATCTCCTCTCCTTGCATACCCCCAAACAATGGTCTCTTGCATCTCTGGCAGGTCCACACATTTTCCCGGACTCCCTCCCGGCTAGCTGTGGCGCACTAGCCCCCTTCAGGCTGTTCACACAGCCAACCCCAGTCCTCTCCCTGGGTTCTGACCTCTGAAGCCTGAGCCTCAGCTCCCAGCCCCCGCCCGCCCCGGCGGGTGTGTGTTCTCCCGCGGAAGTTGTCCCTGGATCACGGGACCCTGGCAGTGGCGGGCTGCACTGGCTCCTGGGAGGGGAGGTGTGGACAGTGACCTGTGCTTGCACACAGGCTTCTTGGTGGCTGCAGCAGTAACCTTAGTGTTTCATGCCCGTCTCTGGGGTCCACGCTGATAGCCATGGCTTGCTCCCGTGTCTGAAGTTCACTTACGCAGTGCTCTGAATCTCCTCTCCTTGCATACCCCCAAGCAATGGTCTCTTGCATCTCTGGCAGGTCCACACATTTTCCCGGACTCCCTCCCGGCTAGCTGTGGCGCACTAGCCCCCTTCAGGCTGTTCACACAGCCAACCCCAGTCCTCTCCCTGGGTTCTGACCTCTGAAGCCTGAGCCTCAGCTCCCAGCCCCCGCCCGCCCCGGCGGGTGAGCAGACAAGCCTCTTGGCTGGTGTATGCTGGTCGGCAGCGATCCTCTGTGCGGGAATCTCTCTGCTTTGCCTTCTGCACCCCTGTTGCTGCGCTCTCCTCCGTGGCTCTCAAGCTTCCCCTCCGCCACCACGTGTCTCCACCCGCGAAGGGGCTTCCTAGTGTGTGGAAACCTTTCCTCCTTCACAGCTCCCTCCCACTGGTGCAGGTCCCGTCCCTATTGTTTTGTCTCTGTTTTTTCTTTTTTCTTTTTCCCTACTCAGGTACGTGGGGAGTTTCTTGCCTTTCGGGAGGTCTGAGGTCTTCTGCCAGCGTTCAGTAGGTGTTGTGTAGGAGTTGTTCCACATGTAGATGTATTTTTGATGGATTTGTGGGGAGGAAAGTGATCTCCATGTCTTACTCCTCCACCATCTTGAAGGTCCTCTGAAGGATAACTTTTGAAAGTGCTTGTAATTATGACTTTCATTCAGCTATAAAATGAGCCTGTGCAATGGTTAATTTAAACTTGACTAGGGTAAGGGATGTCCAGATATCTGGTAAAAAACATTTCTGGATGTGTCTGTTGAGGGTGTTTCGGGAGGAGATTAGCATTTGAATTGGTGAACTGAGTAAACAGATCACACTCACCAATGCAAGAAGGCATCATTCAGTCCGTTGATGGCCTAAATAAAACAAGAGGAAGGGCAAATATGCCCCCTCTGATTGAGCCGAGACATCCAACTTCTCCTGCCCTGAGACATTGGTGCTCCTGGTTCTTGGGCATTCAGACATGGATATAGACTGGGACTTACACCATTGGCCCCCTGATTCTCAGGCCTTTGGACTCGGACTGAATTACACCACTAACTTTCCTGTTTCACCAGCTTGCAGATAGCAGGTCCTGGGACTTCTTGGCCTCCATAATCACGTGAGCCAATTCCTATAATAAATCTCTTGTATATATTTGTATATATCCTATTGGTTCTATTTCCCTGGAGAGCCCTGATTAATATAGCCTGTGTCAAAGATTCTTATTTAACCCACCAATTAATAGAATGCTGAGATAAATTTGTAAATAGACAAATAGATGGAAACTGATTGGTATCCAAGGGAAATAGTCATTTGTACTCTACTAGACACATTTTACTTTTCTATGGACAAGAATCATTTGCAGTGCTGCCATTTTTTTTTTTTTTTTTTTTTTACAGCATACAGAGTTGTTAGCTCAAACGCAATGAATGAATGATAAAGATATCCCAGAAAAGTGTGCGAAACAGGGCACTCAGTAATCTACACGTTTTTTTGCCCATTGCAAAACCTTATTTTTTTTCCTGATACTGTCAGCTGACTTTGTCTTCTAGAGTGGTTATGCCTGAACATTTACATAGGAAAATGCATGCCTTTTAAAATTATAAATTATTTTCTTTTAATTTTAGTTTACATTATAATTAGAGAAAGGTATTAATTATTTAAAAATTATGCATGTAGGTATAATATATTATCAATGGAGCTCATTTTAGAATACTAAATGAGATGTTAGAAAATATTTGTTATAAAAAAAGGGACATTGGTTCTGTTAGAGTTGAGGACCACTGGATTAAATAGTCTTTAAGGCCCCTTCCAACCTCGCAATACTTGCTGACATATTGATTTCAGGATGTCTAATTTTAAATTGTTTTCCATACTGTTTTTGTGTTGCAGTTGCTCATCACCTGACCTCATAAACCCCAATCTTCAGTAAAAGTCTGTTACTCTGGGGAGAGATGAAATGGGGAGGATGCCCAGCATAGGGGCATGTAGAGCAGAAAAGGGCCAGCCTACTTCAGGGGTAAGAAACAGAAAAGAGAGAGGGAATTTAGGAGCAGAAAATTAGAGCCAGAAGTTGCACCAAGACCCAAGCTCCCTTCCCCTGCAACTCCGGAGATATCGCAGAGCCTGCTGGATTCCCCACAAGCCACTTTATTTATTAAAGAACAGGGTGCCCCTAACCTATTGGAAGACTTCAAAATTCCAGGAGGATGGCAAGCTTATGTACCTGCCCACTGGAAGGGACAGAGCAAAACTTTCTGACAGAGGGCACACATTCCCAATTAACTGGGTTTGGGGAAGAAATATAGAAGACCAACAGAGGACAGAGACTTGGGAAAGAAGTAGTGAGGAAGGAATGTGGGTGAAGAACAATAGGAAGGCCAGCTGGGCCCTTTATGTACTCCAGAGAACAATTCTGCTGTCAAGTTGTAGCTTTATTATGTTAGTATTTTATGATTTACCAAAAAATCTAATTCATTCTTTGGGTTTTGTTGTTTATATTAGGTACTTCCTCAATGTAGGAAAATAAGCTAGGTTCTTCATAAATTAACATCAGCAGAGCCTGATGTGGTTTTATTTCCACACAGTATGACTATTCCTTAGTTGAAGGATTTGCTTCTACTTTTGTGAAACCACAGAGCACTTCATCTCGGCAGCCGTCTTGAGTGTGCATCAGCTGTGTCAGCAGATATCTCTAAGACAGTATTGCTCCCCTGGGACTCCAAGCAGGGATTTTCTTCTTTAAACCCCCATTTTATTTAAGTGCTGGCAACGGGGTTATAACGAGGAACATATTTCAGAACCATTTTCTCCATCCCTATCTATTTCTGCAATCTTTATTTCAGTAAATAAAACCCAGGGTCCAAGTCCTGTTTTCCCAGGACAATTTCACCTCTCACACAATAGTGTGTTTTAAAAATACTAAATCAAGGGCTGTTGGGGGCAACCTCAGAGCACAGAGCAGCACGAGTTGAAGCAAACATTTTCTTTATGGGGACTTTCATCTGTGTCCTTCTTCAGATATAACAGAGGAAAGGTCCAAAACGCTGCATTTTTCTTCACACAGACCCCAGGTTTTCTGACATCTGGAAAAAGTGGTTTGCTATAGGGACCTTCCAGTAAAATTCTCTTTCAGTTGGATTCACATAAGACTATACTGCTTGGTTATAGTCTGGATGATAGTGACACCTCTCTTTTCACTTGGCAGTGCTAGAAGCTATTTGGACAGAAATGAAAGTCCTTGAAAAAGCATTAAAGAAATTGTCATCCTCCTGCTGTAAAGGGGAGTAAAGTAAAGACTACTTGCTTAGTCTCCTTACCAGAGCTGGAAAAGTCTCTTAGCTTACCTGGGTCATCACAGCCCTTTGAACTTGGTCCTGAACTCCTAATTTTAAGAGTTGGCATTTTTAAGGCTTCGTCCTGGGGTACGGGGCAGCAGAGATGCAGGGAAGCCAGGTCTGCAGAGAATAACCTGAGATGACAGCCCTTTTGGTTGGCTTAATAAGGGTCTGGGTAATGCAGAACAATTGTTGACCCCGTTCATAATCCTAAGCCATCAGTCAGCACCTCCCTTCCCTTATCCTAGAAAGAGTTTTCCATAGCAGAGGATTTTGTGGATCTGAGGGGGGGTTGGCAAAAGAATGGAAAAGAGAATGGGAGGAAACTGGAGAGAATAATCATAAAAGATGAAAAATGAACAAGATATATGAAGGCAACCCATCCCTCGCCTGCTGCACAACACTGCTCCCTGAGATATATTTGCCAACTCCTCGTACAGATTGGATTCAAATGAGGCAAATTAGCAGGCTGCCATCACTTTCTTTGAGAAACTGTCAACAGATAAATAGATCTTCCCAATATAGTAATTGCCCTCAAAGTGAGCCTATATTTTCCATCACATCACTGAATTTATATTTTCCTTGGAGTAGCCTAAGCCTTTGTTTATGCCCTTTGAATGCTTGTTTCATATTCACCACTATCATATTTCACTTTAGCAGTGTGATCTCTTGGCCAGGTTATACAGAGTTAAGCCTTTGGAGTAAATCCTTCCAACCCATAATTATTTTCATGCTGCCTTTCATATTTCCTCTGTGAACCATTGTGTTCTTGTGCTTAGGGGCTCTTCCCTGTGCAGGGATAATGATAGTGGAGCTGTGCTTGAACCCTGGTGCCTGGAGCGGGTTTGGTACTCGGGGGTCTGCAGCTCTTTCTGGCTTCCACTCTTGCTTTATGACAAGTTATTAAACCTCTGGAAGTCTAAATTTTCTTACTGGTGATAAAAGTAATTTTTGCCTCTTCCCTCAATTCTTGGTCACTAAGTTCCTTTTCATACTCTGTTAACCTCTACACCCAAGTCTGGAGGCATCTCATTCTCAGAATAATCTGTCCCCACCATGTCTTATGACCCTTTTGAATATGGGGACAAGATTAAGAGCACAGAGAAAAGAGAAAGGACAGGTCTTTTGTGGTTCTCCCACAAAAGGAAAGGGTATGAAGAAATACAAGTTGCAATGTAGAATACAGACAGAATTTGATGTCGGTAGAGTGAGAATTTGAATTTCTTGGAACAAAAGTGTTAACTAAATACAGTGTTTGCATCATAATGTACAGTCTCAAGAGGCTGCACACAAGATCACCTTTTTTTGCATCAGGTTCAGTTGGTGCTTCGTTTGCTCTCATCAGCTTGATTTTCTGCTGCTCTGTTCTTGATTTTTTTCTTTCACCAAACCTCAGGCTTTTTGTACTATTTTTCTCCCATATTTGCTTAAAATTTTTTTTAATTCATGTATATCCTTTGGTTTTATAGAAAGGTCTTGAGAAAACCTGAAAACCATTAGGACTTCGAAAGGCTGCTTGATAAAGATGCCATCCCCGCTCCCATTCCTTCATTTAAAGGAAAAGCTCTTCAAAGTCCTACAGCTATGAAGAACATATTTTTAGGATCCTTGTGGTTACTTTAACATCTGACCTTCCTTTGACATTGCGTCTGTGAAAGACGGGATATCTCCAGAGATAAAAATTTCAGCCCATGCCAAGTCCCAAACAGTTGACCCCGATTCATCTTGTTAGAGTGAAATTCCCCCCTTCATTCACTCACACCCCTTAAGTGGAGCAATACTCAGACCTCTTGGTGCCCCCCTTCCCCAACTCTCCCCACCGCCTCCCAGTTCGTGGAAGCAGAACTTGCTCCTGCATCAAGGAACTGAGCAGTCCTGACGAGGTACTGCATTTTCCTGCCTGCTACCCTGATTTGCCCTCTATCTAGTCTTCAATGCTGATGCCCTGGGAATGAGGCCTGGCCCAGGCCCTGCTTTTGAGAGGGCTCTTCTGAGCTCCCCTCTGCCTACAGCTGCCTTCCAGATACAGGGTCCATGAGCCTACTCAGAGCTTGCACATCCTTTACTAGACTTCCCCTAGAGAGCTGGGACCCAGGACCCTTAATGGCTGCACAGCAGCCCAAGCCCCCTTCCAGGGCCCGTGTGCGATCTGGTATCTGGCCTTGAGGATGAGCCAGTGGGGTGCTGTGTGGGCAGTGAAGGCAGAGCTTGGAAGCGAGGGCTGGGCTTTCAGCTCTCTGTGATGTTGGACAGAACAAAGGGAGGAAAGGGTAATAGGATGGATCACAGGCTAGGAGCTGGGTGACAGGGCCCAGCTTTCCTTAGGCCCCCATGTTCTGGAGTCTGTGAATTCAAAATGTGTACTAGGTCTTCCAGGTGTATTTATTAAGATGGAGGAGTAGACACATTTCACAGTTTATTAGCTTGCTGTGTCACTTTTAAATATCTAGACCTATACTAAGCGTGCCTCCATTTACATTCCTTGTCCTAGGCCTACTAGGACCTGTGTCAGGAGCAGGCCTGTTCAGGACTGCAGCTTGGAGCAGTCTGATTTTGTTGCTCAGGGTGAAAACTATCAGAGAGGGATGCTTTCTGCTGAATAAAAAGGGAAACTGGAGGCTGAATTCCCTAGCCTAGCCTTCCAGGGGTTCCTAGAGCTTTTCCATCGAAGTGTTTGCCCCCTCTAGGGAATGTGGCTCTCTGGGGAAAGAGCTGCAATAGTTCCAGAATCTGCCAGCTGTGGGGAGATGTCACTGGCACATAGTTTCCTGGTGGCACATCAGTGACCTTGCAAAGCTGACTGGGCAGCAGAGGTGGGGGGCAGGGACTGCTCTATTTTCTTACAGTCATCACTCAGACTGAACCAAGCACATCACTTTACACCCGTGCAGTGTAGGGAACCAGCCTCCCTTTCTCTATTTAGCACAGACATTGGTGCTGTTTTGTTGTTGTTGTTGTTGTGTTTTTTTTGCGTACGCGGGCCACTCACTGTTGTGGCCTCTCCCATTGCGGAGCGCAGGCTCCGGACGCGCAGGCTCAGTGGCCATGGCTCACGGGCCCAGCAGCTCCGCGGCATGTGGGATCTTCCCGGACCGGGGCACGAACCCGTGTCCCCTGCATCAGCAGGCGGACTCTCAACCACTGCGCCACCAGGGAAGCCCATTGGTGCTGTTTGATTCCCAAAGCACTGTTCATCTAAAGCCCAAGTCACTTGCATCCTTTGAGGAAAGGGTTAAATATCACCGTGCTCTTTTCCCTAAGTTAATCAAGAAGTAACATCTTCAAAATGGTGATTTCCTTTTGTAAAACCCCCAAATAATATTATTAAACATTTTCATGCTGATGAAATAAACTTTTCAAAGTAATATGGAAAAAATGATTTCATTTAAACACCTTTTAGCCAAAAAAACATATGCTGCTGGTTAAGCAGTGCAGGAGTAGAGACTTTTGCAGGGCTTCCCTGTGTGTCTTGAGGTCTGTGGTTCAGCATGGGCTCTGACATTGACTTGGGACTTGGCTGGAGTAGAACCCAGCAGGCAGGTGGGCCCATGTGTCCTGGTAGGTCCCCAGAACGCAGGCAGGTTTGTACAGGAGAGCAGAGAAGTGACTGAGTGTACATGTGCACGGCTGTGCAAACTTTTCTGCAGAAGCAGCCTTCTAAGCCGCGCTGCAGCCTCTCAAGTTTTCAGGTGTCCAGAGCACTGACCGATTTATGACTAACGCACGCGTTTTTGTGTTCAGGCTACCCACAGATTCAGGACCGTGTATACCTGCCAAAGAAGAAGAACCTTCTATCTTCTCAGTAATTGCTTCATTTTATAGTCTCAGGAAATCTCATCATAAGTAAGCAGTGTGCTAGGAACCTTAGCATTAGCTACTAAGGTTTAGCTCCTTTGCAAATAAATAAGAGAAAGTGAAAATACAAACTCCTTCCAGCAACCCTGAATAGGCCTGTCTGAGAAATAGTTATGCATTCATGTAATAAATATTTATTACGAGCCTACTATGTGCAGTCAGTGAGAGCAAAAGGTGTGAACCAGAGGGATCAGAAGGGTGGGCTGAGCAGGGACAAATGGAATGCTGGCCTCTTGTCCTGGCTTTGGACATATTGATTCACCTAGTAACTGTCTTGATGAAAGTTACTTATATCCTCTTGCTTCTGTTTCCACCAACACAGTCATGTGGTTTAAGTGTGCTCAGTGTCTGCTGCACACACTGGTTATGAACAAAGACAACAAGGCTCAACAAAGTTTAACACACTTTCTTTTGTTTAACGAACACTTATATAGCTCTTACCAAGCACTGTTCTAAGCACTTTACAAATATTCATTTAATCTTCATGACAACCCTGTGGGGCAGGTATTATTATTCTTTGCATCTTAAGCGTGGAAAAACTGAAATACAGTGTAGCTAAGTATCTTGCTCAAGGTCACATAGCTAAGAAGTGGTGGAGCTGGAATTGAAACCTAGGCAGGGTGACCAGTCATCCTTATTTATCCAGTACTGATGGGTCTCTTAGAATGGAATTTTCAGTGCTAAAACTGGGACAGTCCTAGAACAAACAGAGGCGATTGGTCACCCGAGAAGTCCAGCCTCAAATCCGTGTCAGTTGTTAGAACTCATTACTTCCTTAATTCTTCAGAAGTCATTGGTTAATGGTCAGCTTAATTTTCAAGGACTCCCACCTGGTTCTTGTTCCTGGAGGGTGGGGACATGAGACTGGGAGATGTGCGTGTGGCCTGTTGAGGTTCTGGGAAGGGAGAGACCCTGCATGTTTTGGAGCTGGCACTGATTCCATCAGTTTTTCCCACATCAATGGGTCCAGATGTACTTGATCCTGAGAAAAGTGTCTATACTGTTCTACTTTGCTTCTTTCAATCACAGAACAAAGGGAATAATGACTGAAAAGATAAATGTAATTGGTATTGGTCAGTTTTGATTAATTGCAAACTGTACTTTCAAATATACAGTCCTTCAGACCAGAAGTGATCCTTTCCAGAGATAGAGTCATCTTGGGCTGCCATAACAGGCAGAAATAAATAATAATTATTTCTCACAGTTCTGGAGGTTGGGAAGTCCAAGGTCAAGGTGCCAGCAGATCCAGTGTCTGGTGAGGACCCACTTTCTGGTTTGCAGATGGCCATCTTCTTGTTGTACCCTCACATGGTGGAGAGCAGGGAGAGGAAGCAAGCTCTCTCAAGTCTTGTCTTATAAGGGCACCAATCTCATCATGAGGGGTCCATCCTCATAACCTCATCTAAACCTAATTACCTCCCAAAGACCCCATCTCCATATACCATCACACTGGGGATTAGGATTTCAACATCTGAATTTTGAGGGGACAAGAACACTCAGTCCATAGCACCTTCCTGCCCCTTCCTCCCCAGCCAGTGCTAATGAGCAATCTGGAGAAGAGGACAGTGCATTCTCTGACCAGACTACTTGTCCATTGTGGGCAGACATGTCCACACTGGACCCTACAGGGCTTTAGCTCTTTGTGATGGAGAAGTTGCCCTCCCCAACCCATACCAAGGTCACAGACCCCTTGCTCTGCAGGCTTCACTGGTGCCATATCATTAACAATGCCCAGAGGAGTTAGAGCAGAGCAGGATTTCAAATGTCCCAAATACTGTGCTCAAGAAAAGAATCACTGTCTGGTCATAAATTCCACATATGTTCTCAATAGATAACCATCTTCTTCTTATTTTCCAATGTTCTTTTGTGCCATAGCACTCAGGCTCAGGTAGCCTTGGGTATGAATCCCAGTTCTCTCACTTACTGTTGTATGGTTCTAACTGAAACTTAGTTTCCTTCTCTCTAAAATGGGGATATTCATGCCTACCTCACATGCCCAGCTACAATCTGGGCAATGCACCTAGCTTAGTGCCTGACCCATACCTGGTACTTAATACGTGGTACCGTGAGGAACTTCCATACAAGGAAAAAGCCTGAGCATCCATTGGTAATCCATATGCACATTATGTTTAGCAATTAAAATGTAAATTTTTTTTTTTTTTTTTTTTTTTTTTTTTT
>NC_041226.1:17710269-17732904 GCF_002837175.3 Physeter macrocephalus | reverse complement strand
GGGATCTTCCCGGACCGGGGCACGAACCCGTGTCCCCTGCATCGGCAGGCGGACTCTCAACCACTGCGCCACCAGGGAAGCCCTGTAAATGTTTTTTATTTGCTCTGATTTGGTAATATATTTGCATAGGAGAGGTATGTAAACATATACAGTGAAGTCTGTCTCTCAACCATAGTTCCTAAACTCCTCTTAGTTTCTCTCTTCAGAGAAAAATGTGTCTTTTCAGAGCTATCTTTGGCTTACAAAAGCAAATACATACAATAGTCCCCCTTATCCGCGGTTTTGCTTTCCATGGTTTCAATTACTCGGGGTCAACAGAGGTCTGAAAATATTAAATGGAAAATTCCAGAAATGAAAAATTCTTAAGTTTTAAATTGTGCGCCATTCTGAGTATTGTGATGAAATCTCTCTCCTACCCTCTCTGTCCCACCTGGGATGTGAATCATCCCTTTGTCCAGCATATCCTGCCTGTTAATCACTTAGTAGCCGTCTAGGTTATTAAGTTAACCATCTTGGTATCACAGTGATTGTGTTCAAGTAACCTGCATTTTACTTAATAATGGCCCAAAGCACAGGCATAGTGATACTGGCAATTCGGAAATTCCAGAGAAACCGTCAAGTGCTTCCTTTAAGTGAAAAGGTGAAAGTTCTTGACTTATTAAGGAAAGAAAAAAAAATCTTATGCTGAGGTGGCTTAGATCTATAGTAAGATCAAATCTTCTAACCCTGAAATTGTGAAGAAGGAAAAAGAAATTCATGCTAGTTTTACTGTCGCTCTTCAAACTGCAAGTTATTGCCACAGTGTGTGACAAGTGCTTACTGAGGATGGAAAAGGCATTAAATCTGTGCAATAAGATGTTTTGAGATAGAGACCACATTCACATAACTTTTATTACATTATATTGTTATAATTGTTCTGTTTTATTATTAGTTATTGTTAATCTCTTACTGTGCCTAATTTATAAATTAAACTTTATCATGAGTGTGTATGTGTAGAGAAAAACAGAGTATATAAAGGGTTTGGCACTTCCTGTGCTTTCAGGCATCCACTGGGGGTCTTGGAAGGTATCCCCTGCAGATAAAGGGAAACTACTGTACATACTTTATGCTGTCCCCACCTTTTGTACACACAGGTTTTTGTTGTTTTTTTTTTTACTTAGAGTACCTTGGAGATTGTTGAGTGCAGAAACTGTGTTTTTATTTATTTACAGCTCTGTGGTATTCCATGGTATGGATGGCATGCATACAGTCTCCTATCTGTAATTTCTAACTTAAAAGAGAATAAAACCTGAAACCAAAAGTTTTCCTAAGTTTGTGGCAAACTCGTTTTGCTGGAAAAACATAATTCGAATTGACATGAGTTGTTTCTCCCACTATGTATGAATATTCATAGTTTTTCCACAGAAATATTAATGGATTTGATTACTGAGTGTTGCCTGAGAACCCTCTGGGGTGTTACATAATATATAGTACCTGCACTGTATTAACTTTCTGAATTTCAAAACATTCTGACATGCAAACCACATCAAACCCTAGGGTTTCAGATAAAGAATTGTGGAGCTGTACCATAATTCGTTTAGCCCCCTGTTGCCTGCCACTTGGATTTTTAAAATACTTTTTGCTATTGCAGTATTATAGTAAGTAACTTTGTACATATGTCATTTCACATGTGTAAAATAATATACATAAGAGAAATTCTTAGAATTGTGATTGCTGGGTCGAAGAATAAATGCATTTGCAATTTTGACAGATTTGGTTAAATTGTCCTCCATAGAAGTTGTATACCTTTTTACCCCCATCAGTCTATTTCCCCATTTTCCCAGAATATAGAATTATTCTTTTTCATTTTTCCCGTTTGAATAAAAGTGAATATCTTCTCATACTAAATATGCAGGGCTATATTTAGTTCCTTTTCTGTGAATTGTTCATCTGTTTTGCTCATTTTTTTTACATTGGATTATTGGAATTTTTCTTATTGATTTGTTGGTGCCCTTTATATATAAAGGAAATGAACCCTTTTTGATATAATTCACAATTTAAAAAAATTTTATTGAAATATAGTTGGTTTACAATGTTTTTTTAGTTTCAGGTGTACAACAAAGTGATTAAGCTAAATATATATATATTCTTTTTTTACATTCTCTTCCATTATAGGTTATTACAAGATGTTGAGTATAGCTTCCTGTGCTAAAAAGTAGGTCCTTGTTGGTTATCTATTTTATATATAGTAATGTGTATATTTTAATCCCAAACTCCTAATATATCCCTCCCCCCTCCCCTTTGGTAACCATAAGTTTGTTTTCTATGTCTGTGAGTTTATTTCTGCCTTTTAAATAAGTTCATTTGTATCATTCTTTTTAGATTCCACATATAAGCAATATCATATGATATTTGTCTGTCTCTGTCTGGCTTACTTCACTTAGTATGATAATGTCTAGGTCCATCCATCGTGCTGCAAATGGCATTATTTCATTCTTTTTTATGGCTGAGTAATATTCCATTGTGTATATATATATATATATATATATATATATATATATATATATATACCACATCTTTATCCATTCATCTGTCTATAGACACTTAGGTTGCTTCCATGTCTTGGCTATTGTAAATAATGCTGCTATGAACATTGGAGGTGCATGTATCTTTTCAAATTATGTTTTTCTCCAGATATATGCCCAGGAGTGGTATTGCAGGATCATATGGTAGCTCTATTTTTAGTTTTTTAAGGAACCTCCATACTGTTCTCTATTGATAATTCACAATTTTTTTTTGGATTGTTTTTGTCTCTTGACATTCCTTGTGGTGGCTTCTGCTATTGGGTTTATTTATTTGTATATTCATTCATTTATTGATTCTCTCCACAAACAACTTTCCGTCAAGCTATGTGTTTTTATTCTGTATTTTGCATAATCTATTCCAATTTTTTTTTTATCAGAAGGGAAAAGAGAAAAGGAGGGTGAACAGCTATCCATATGACTCAGATCTTAGGAGAATCAGGAAATTGATAGAAAACACTGAACATTTTCAATTCAGCACTTAAACTGAGTGTGTTTTTAAAAAATTTTTGTATCTATTATAACAATAGTAACTTTCATAAGTTAGTAACAATAGTAACTTTCAGTGCATAATAAGATACATTTTGGTTCTGAAAACAAATGTTTATTTGTCTCAGTCAGAAAGTACAACTGTCTGAACATCCCGGAACCATGCCTGTCATCTGGCCCCTGCTTTTCTTTCTCAAAGCACATTCTGCTTGTATGTGTGCATGTGTGCATATGTTTTGTTTTCAAAAATGTCACTCCTGTCCTCATTTGCCTTTTGCAAAAGTCATTAAAGAGCAAATTTGATTGGTTATACATGTGTTTTATAAATATATCAGGCATTGAAGACTGTTTATCATATTTCCAAAGAAGAGACCGGTATTTGAAGCAAATACTTCAAGACAAATGAGACTTCTATTGAAATCATTGAATTAACTCCTCAACTATTCAAATGAAAACATTAAAATTAAAGTGTGGTTAACCACCTGACATTTCAGCAATATTGTTACATATGCTGTAGTAAGGACATAAAACTGAAATTTAAGAGGGAATAGATCCTAGTATTATCCTACAGAGGTGCCTATTTTATTAAGGCTCTGTTTGTTTTCTGCTCATCCTGTAGTTCAATTTGCATACACTTTGGGTTCATGTAGCCATCATCTTCTCTTTCATTTTAAACCTGTGGTTAATTTTCAAGTAAGGGGGCCCGAGGGCTGAGGCCCGAGAAGGGCTGGGGGTGGTCAGGAAGGGGCCCCTGCAGAAGGCAGCCCTCTGTTTATTCAGAGCACAGGTGCAGGGAGGGTGGTGTGCCCCTGGGGCTTCCCCCAATCAATCACCCCACCTGGGCCACTGGGCATCCCCTCGGGGCTGCTGTGCACAAAATGTAGCCTTTCTCAGTGGCATCCCAAACAGGCAGAGGGGTCAGAGTTCATGGAGAACAGGACTTTTACTACTTGGCTGTTTTTAAGATTTTATCCGAAAGTTAAATTGGGGATAGTGTCCCAAGTGGTAAAAATCTAAATAGTGTCTCTTTCCTCTCCACTTTTCCTTCTCCCTGGAGCTGTTCCAAAGGTACCTTCGACTTCCTGCCTTGAGCCTCCCCACTCCATTTGAGGAGATCACTGTTGTTTTTTTCCTCCTGTGAAACTCCCGCTTAGCTTCCAGCCTTTGGAAGAAGTGCCTAATATTTTCAGCAGTGAAAACCTGTCTTTGCAAGCTTCAGAAATAGAATGTTCCTCTAGGAATAAAGAGGTGAGATCATAGCCTATTCTGAAGCTGGCAGCCTCTACCCAGATAGATGTTAGAGGAGGAAAAGGTGAAGAACTATGCAATATACTGCAGGGAACAAAGGGAGCTCTGAAAAATTATTAATTATACGCTTCCTCAGGGTAAAACACTGTATTAAGGATGGGGCAGAGAGAGAAAGAAGTAGAGATTCAGTTTCTGCACTTCGGCTTACAATCTAGTTGGAGAGAGAAAATAATGGCACATTAAAACAGGAAACAATGAATCGGGTAGCTCATGGTTTAAATCCTAGCACTGCTAGTGAATAGCTGTGTGACCTTGGCAGATTGCTAAACCTCTCTGAGCTTCTAGTTCCTCATCAGTAAACGAGATAATCATAGCATCTACTTCACATGATCTCCCTGAGGATTAAATGGGATAATGTATTTAAAGCACATCACTTGGCCTTTAGCGATCCTCAGTGGATGTGAATGTTCATTGGTTCAAACTAAGTATACGCCAAAAGAGTAAGGCAGACACTGGGACCTCCAGGAATTCAGCAACGAGCAACACCCGCCACGGATACAATGATCGGAGAGAAGTCTTCATGAGGGAAGAAGGATTTGGCCTGGGCCTTGAAAGAAGTGAAAAACTTATATATGTGGAGGGAAGTGGATTGAAAATGTTAGCTTGGTGGGTGCAAGTAGGTACTGTTAGAGCTCTGGGGTGGTGTGGCTCTCCATTTTATGTGAACAAGAAGAGCTACACCATTACCATTTTATATACTGGGGAGGTGGGTCTTCCAAATAAGACTTTGTTTGAAGTAAGGATTCTGTTCATTAAAAACAAATTGACGATAACTCATGAGAACCTACTGTATAGCACAAGGAACTCTACTCAATGCTCTGTGGTGACCAAAATGGGAAGGAAATCTAAGAAAGAGGGGATATATGTATACGTAAAACTGATTCACTTTGCCGTACAGCAGAAACTAACACTACATTGTGAAGCAGCTATACTCCAATACAAATTTTAAAAAAATTGAAAACCAATGACTCAATGAAAAGCAGTTGGTTAATGAGACAAAACAGTGTCTGAAAAGATCATTTATATTCTCTAATGTTTGTTTGAGGGGTCATTCAGTAAACACCTGCATGTGCTGGGTAAGGAGAAGACACAAAGGTAACTGATACACTAGTGGGTCCTGCTCCCAGTTTCTGCTTACAGGGCAGACAGTGCTGGACAGGCAGACAGCCTGCATGAATTAAGTGATAGCATCATAAGCAAAGGGCTACTGGAGCCATCAAACTTGCCTGGAATACAATGGAAGGGTCCAGACTGAAGGGTCTGGAAAGGATTCATCATTGGGGTAACAGGTGAGCTATGTGGCTGGGCCATGCATGCTGCCTCTGTATGTAGGATACAGAGGGGTGCCTTGCCCCCTCCAAAGATATACTTGGGGACGCTCCCCTCTGTAGAAGGGATAAGGTAGGCAGTGTGGGAGAACAAAGGGAAAAGTTGAACTCAGGCAATGGGACCCCAAGTGTGAGCAGGGGAGCCAGTTATGCCTTTGCTCAGGACCTGTACCTGCAAAATTGGAAGTTCATTTGGACCCTGACTGAACGTGGGGTAGGAAGGCAGGGCAGGGCTCTTTGGGAAGACTTGAGTTAGTGATGGTTTTCTAGAACTGCTCTGACTTAGCCTTTCTGCTTTAAAAACCATTTCTTAAATACTTGTGCTAGAAGGAATAGTCGTCTGTGGGTAGAAATCTGAGTGCAGGATGAGAGGGGTCTACTGGTCAGATGAGGGGACTCAACGGTGTGAATGAAATTAGGCCCACCTAGCTCCTTGTAGGGACTTCATTTTCATATAGCTGCAGAAGGGCATGTCTGGTATATCTTTGGATGCCTTGTGGAGAATGGGTGCATAATAAACTTTTGTACCATGGAATAAAATGAAGCCAAATGGGGCATAGCTTCATAATTAAATTTACAGATGAAACATGATAGAGATAGGATCTCAGAACCAGTGACAATTGAGAAACTGCCCCAAAGGGATGGAGGGGAAAGGGACTAGCTGCGTGGGCAGGAAATAACAACTGGAGGTTTGACCTTGAACAATGGAAGGGTAATTCACCTAGGGTGACATAATTGAAAACACAGATATTCAGCCTAGAAAAGGCACATTGAAATCTAAAACGTTGATAAGGGCTTGGGGAAGTTAAGTAGCAAATTGGTTTGCAGATTAAATCAGGACAAGGCTGCAAAAGCTGAACTCCGGTGAGGGGTCTGCCAGACTTGTAGCCCTGCTTGGCTCTACTGTGGACACTGTGGGCTGGTGCAGGCAATAGAAAGGCTGGGAAATCATGAAATAGGAACACGGGCCTCCCAAGATCAGTGTCATAAATACACATAGAAAGGTAGGTGAGAGATGATGTCTGGGAGGCCGTTGGTTGGTGAAGGTCTGAATGTGACAGAGATTATGTCTCGAATAAAGTAGGAACAGCACTTTGTCCTATTTGAAATATGTGTTGGGAAGAGGTGGGGTTGGGAGGCTTCAGAGAGGAGGCTGGGGGGCTGAAATATGTGAAGAGGAAATTGGTCAGGAAAGGCTCTCCTTAGCATTGAGCACAGAATGTGGCACATGGTAGCCCACAGTCAGAGTTATTAGATGAATTCAAGTTAGCTGTAACCAGCCCCCTGCCCAGGTGAATAATACTGAGGGCTCTCCAGTGGAGGTGTGGATCCACTGGTCATCCTGGGGTTCTCCAGGTGGTCCCAAGCTGGCACATTGTATATTTTTTTAAGAGTTTCACAGTGTCCAAGTCTATTGCTTTGGGCGTGAGTTAACTTTTTAGAGTTTTATGTCTTTTCATTAACTCTCATAATAGTAGCCTCATTTTTAAAATCTTTTTCTTTTTGTAGTAAACAAGAGTATGGAGATTAAATAGTGTCTTTGGGCCCACATGTCAAAACAATCTGAGAACCAACAATTGAGAAAGTGCCAGTGATCCAATTTAGAGGCTGATTATCCTCCCAGTTACGCAGGCACAAAAGGACTGTTCGATTTCTGTCCCCCTCCTTTTGCCACTCATGTTGGTGATTCAGCCCAGGGGAGTCTACCTCCTTAAATGCCTTCGCGGCCGTCCCCTTCTCTCCATCCCACAGCACTGACTGTTTCACCTGAGGAGATGCTGTGGCTTCATCCCTGCTCTCCAGGTCTCCTGTTGCACCGTCCCCCGCTCTCTGAAACCGGGCTTTGACTGGGTTACTCCCCTTCTCAGAAATCTTGAGTGACCTCTCGTTGCTTTTTTAAAGGTATTCTCAAATCCTGGTCTGTTATTCAAGGCTCCCATCACTTGCCTCTCCTACCTCTGCAGCTTCCTCATCACTCCACTTCCGGTACCTGAGATAATGCTTCCCTCCCCAGGTCCTAGGCTTTCCCCAGGGACAGCATCTTTTTTCCAGGCTTCCTTCCCCCTAGCAGATCTTCCCTGTCCCACCTCTTCCCTCCCTCTCCCATATCCTCTGGTCAAAACCTACTAATCTTTCAAGGCACAGTTTAGACACACAAGTCTTCCTAGTTCCTCCAGCATGAGACTCTCTCTCCCTCCTTTTGGCCCCCATGACACTTGCACTTTATTTGACCATCTCATGGGAGATAGATGGACCAGAGTTGCTGTGTTGTTGTGTTAAGAG
Source organism: Physeter macrocephalus (assembly GCF_002837175.3). Taxonomy (NCBI): domain Eukaryota; kingdom Metazoa; phylum Chordata; class Mammalia; order Artiodactyla; family Physeteridae; genus Physeter; species Physeter macrocephalus. The sequence goes on along the minus strand of NC_041226.1, from coordinate 17,724,935 downwards.
CACTTGCTTTAGAGTTCAAAACCATGTAACGTCAATGAGTTTAAGCTTCCCTATCTATGAAATGTGTGTGCCATGCTTAGCAAGGTGGCTGTGATGATCAGCAAGAACGCGTGGCACAGGGTGAGGGATCAGTAAATGACAGCTATTGTTACTACATACTAACTAACCTAAAAGTGAGATATGTTAGGTTGTTACATTTATACACGTTCATGTCTCATCTTAAGCCTTATTCTGGGCGTTCCCTCGAGGCAGAGCTCTTGACTCACTCGTCTTTGTACCTTCTGCAGCACCTAGCACGTCACTTCCCATCAACCAGGTCCTCAAAGGGTGATTGTTGATAGGCTCGATGACCGAATAAACAGAAATGTAACCAATGGCACTACATGGAATGCTCTCTTGGGGCACTCATCTTGTCGTTTGACTCAGTCTGACCTTTGCAGTTAAACTAAAGTGACTGCAAATTGCAAGCATTTACAGGCGCGCTGGTGGAAGCACAAGCATGCTGATGAGCAGGTTGTAACCTGGGGGATTGCCTGCTTGGGTTATACAGTAAACTAATTGACTTCCATGCCTTATTTCCTCCCTTTATTTGACTAATCCGAATCCACCCAGCAGCCAACACATGGAACAGAGCCCTGGAAATGCAGGCAGGTTTCCTTCTTCGGGTCCTCTGGGAGCTTCACTACCACAACCATTATTAACTGGCTGGAAACAATTTAGCATCTGGCTCCAAAGAGGTAGAAGTGCATAGAATATGGAAAGGGCTGAAAGTACATCCCATGCTGTCGTTTAAACAATATTCTGGCTCTAAAAGGAGCAAATCGAAACTGTTCTTCTAAGAAAATGTGACTTTAGTCATTTTTCTTGAAAGAGCCCAACGTTTCTAGTCTTTTGATAACAGAGACTGGGTCTAAAGGGGAGAGGTCATTGCATAGAACAAGGTCTGTCCAGAAGAATTTTCAGGGAGGCTTTCATTCTGAACTGTATTTTCCCACCTCCTCCCCTTATCATGTACCCTCATGCCCTTCTGGTACCACCCTCGGAACTTAGTTCTTGTTTTCTCCCCTGGGCCATGCATGCCTTTCTCTTGGGGCTGGGTCCTGTAGTCAGACCCTTTCTACTTCTCTCTCTCACTTTCACCCTCATTTGCTCCCAAAGTAGTCCTAAGTGCTCACCTGTTACCCATTTTGTGAATACATGTGCTTTAAAATTTTTTGTGCGTGTATGCAGGTTTTTTGTGTGAAATAAGCTTTCAAATCCTTTGGGTATATACTTAGGAGCACAATTCATGGGTTATATGGTAAGACTGTGTTCAGCTTTGTAAGAAACCGCCAAACTGTCTACCGAAGTAGTTGCACCATTTTGCATTCCCACCAATAACGAATGAAAGTTTCTGTGGCTCTGCAGCCTCACCAACAATTGGTATGGTCAGTTTTTTGGATTTTAGCCATTCTAATCTGTGCGGAGTGGTATCTTGTTGTTGTTTTAATTTACAATTCCCTAAAGACAAATGATGTTGCCCCTCTTTTCATATTGTTATCTACTGTCTGTACATCTCCTATGGTGAGGTATCTGTTTCAGATCTTTTGCTCATTTTAAAATTAGGCTGTTTGTTTTCTTATTGTTGAGTTTTAAGAGTTCTTTGTCTATTTTGGATACAAGTTCTTTATCAGTCTGTGGCTTATCTTTTGATTTTCCTAATAGTGTCTTTTACAGAGCAAAAGATTTTAATTTCAGTAAAGTCCAACTTATCCATGTTTCATTTCATGGATCATGTTTTTGGTGTTATATGCAAAAACTCACCACCAAATCCAAGGCCATGCAGATGAGCTCCTGTTTTCCTCTAGAAATTTAAAAGTTTTGTATTATGAGCCTATCTTCTTATTTTAAAAAAAGGTTTTGCATTTTACATTTGGGTCTTTGATCCATTTTGAATTCTTCCTTGTGTAGGGTGTGAGGTCTGTGTCTAGGTTCATTTGTTTTGTTTTGGTTTGGTTTTTGCATATGGTTCTCCATCAAAGAGTGCTTCTAATGGTGGAAAGATTTGGGTCCCATCTGATCTACCTTCATTCAGTGTCAGCCCTGGAAACTAGAGATGTTTTTATGTATCCATCATTTTCTTTCAAGTAATCTTCCCCTAACCTGCCTTTAAAAAGTTAAAACAAAAGCTAAATTGAGTAATCATACCTGTAAATTCATACTGGGGCATTTTCATCAAAGTGACATCACATTTAAATATTGTACTGGAGAAATGGTCTACTTTCAGGGAAAATTTTTTCTACTGGTTTGTAGGTACAATTTGAAGATTTTAAACCTTGGAAAAAAGAATTAAGGTCCAAACTCACTTCCTCTATCCATTCTCAGCTTAAACATTTCCCAAAGTTCTGAAAAAAACAGAAAAGGTCTGCTGTTAGTACTGAAGAGGGAAAAGATGGTTGCTCAAAAGTTGTCCTCAAGCTTCATACAGAGTAGAATGCCTAGTGACAGGCAAATGTTTTAACTGGCAAGATTCTGAAGCTTTTTCAAAATAAGACGAAAAGACAAAACAAGGTTGGTTGGGAGATAGTTTAAATAAAAAGAATATAATGCTAAGCAAGGAGAGCAGAAAGTCAGGAACCCAACTGAAACAAGGATAGTCAGCACCATCGGAAGGACTTACTGAAGTAAGGGAAACCGAAAAACCAAAAAACCACTGACAATATAGAAGTGCATCCTTCTAGAGGAAAACTCCTGTTTCAAAGGAAACCAAGCTATGCTTCACTGTACCTATTGTCCTTAAGTGAAAAGTGAAATTGGTGTTCCAGAAAGATGTAATATATGACATCTAAAATGGCAGGAGTTAGTTTCTTTGGTACCAATTATTCACTTGTCTGGATCTCCTCATTCTTTACACACTGAGAGCAAAATTGTGCCAGTCTTGGGATCTTAGGTCACTTGGGTCCATGTTTACAATAGGCCCCAAATTCTTGTTCTTGGAATTGTTAGGTAGAACCTTGGTGCTTACGGTTAAGGTTCTGTGGCAGAACCCAGGGAGGGAAGATGTCCCTCCAAGTTCATATTTTATTTTTAAAGAATCATGTTGGGGATCTTGCAGATCAGCATTGTTTACCTTCTACTTTATTGATGAAGAACCTGAGGTTCAGGGAAGTTATGCTATTTTCAAGGTCCAATTTTACACCCCTCTTGCATATATTAAGAAAATTGCTGTAATAGGTTTAAATATTGGTCTAAAGCAACCAAAAACAGTGTGTGAATGAATGTCCCTAAATCCATGTGTAGTATAAAAGTGTATTCCAACCAAGTTAATTGTATGCTATATGCAGAGAAAAATAGACTGAAAGGATATACACCAAAATATTTACAGTGGTATTCTCTGGGATATGGGATTATAGGAAATTATTATTTTTCTTTATTCTCTTCTCTGTTTTCCAACTTTTCTACAGTGAATGTGTATTACTTTTTTAAACAGAAAGGTAAGCATTAGCAACTTGGAAATGTATTTTATTATAAATGGTTTATTATATTTATTATAAATGGTTAAGATGAGATATTTTACATTATGTGTTTTCTTTTTTAAATTTTTATTGGAGTATAGTTGATCTACAATGTTGTGTTAGTTTCAGGTATACAGCAAAGTGAATCAGTTATACATATATATGTATCCACTCTTTTTTTAGATTCTTTTCCTATATAGGCCATTATAGAATATTGAGTTCCCTGTGCTATACAGTAGGTTCTTATTTGTCATCTATTTTATATATAGTAGTGTGTATATGTCAATCTCAATCTCCTAATTTATCCCTCCACTCACCCTTACCCCCTTGGTGACCAGAAGTTTGTTCTCTACATCTGTAACTCTATTTCTAGAGTTAAAATGTATTTTATAAAGAAATAAAATTGTACACGAATGTTTTCTACCCGAAGTAGTGGAAGACAACGAAAGGAGGCTGTGGAATCAGTAAAAGCCAGCATCTCCCAGGGGAATAGACACAGGCTGTTTTAAGGTATCTTTCTGAAGATGTCCAGATCTAATAGGAGAGGGTTTCAACCAGGAGTTTAAGCCACTTGAATATATGGCAAAGACAGAGACTTCAAGGTCCAAAGAATGAAAAGCTAGGGAGGAAAGAGCACCGGAGGATAAGGATGGTACTGTAAGATGCCTCCATGTGAAAATGAAGGTGCTAAGAAACGCAAGACCTCTATATCCACAGGTGCAGAGCTGGCCCCAATCGTGCATCACTGGGTGCTCACATCTGTTTGAGTGAACAGTAAGGTGTTACTGGATAAAATTCATGTTCTGTGCTAGTCATAATTTACATTAGCTCTCCTTCTTCCATATCAAAGCAAGTCTACCTTGCTTTCATGCCCAAAGTCACACAGTTGGGAGATAGTAGGAGAAGGCTCCCAACTGTTAGTTCCATTCCCTTCCATCACTGCATGCATCCTCCCTTTTAAGTCACTCGATTTTCTATGTACAGGTTTTGTGCCTAAAAGCAAATTCTGAATTCTTAGAGGCCAAGTTTAGTCTTAAGTATAGGTAGGGTTGGATTAGGTGGTGTAATAAAAGGCCAAAAAGTCCATTAATCCAAAAATCTCTTTTTCATGTGGGAACCTAAATGCTTGAGAATTTACCTTAGGAAATAACTCATTCCTTTGGGCTAAAACTATGGGTTTCATGGAGTTCTTCATGTTAAGGCCACATAGCAGAAGTACCACATAAGTAATAAGAGTCATGGGGTTTCATCTGAGCCATTATGAGCCATTGAGCAAGTAGTTCAAGCTCCTTGAGCTTCTGTTTTGTCATCAGTAAAAACTTTTGAATACCTCTTAGTCATCAGACTGTTCACCGGATTTCTTGTCCAGCATTACTGCTACACAAGGAAGCAGCTTTGGAGGTTCTAATGGGGGAAGATTAAGAAAAGAGCTCTAGCTCATGGGCCGCTCTTCACTGGGTTCAGAGTCGGTGGGGGATTGAAGAGGGAAGCCGTGGGAGCTGGGGGTCCAGAAGAGATGGGAGGGCTCCACATGGAAATGCAAGTCAGACCACGTTTGTGTTGCACTTCTCACAAGGACGAGACTGTCTTTCTTGTCCTCCCCTTACCACCTAGCACATAGTGCTATGTGGTAAATGTCCTAAATGTCCTAAATGTCCATAGTGCTAAATGTCCATTCCTTTTGCCCAGAGTGATTCTCTTCATTGGAAAATGTTAAATCTGTTAGACCGTCTCACATCAATTACACCTAGAGCCTGACTACAGGATTAGAGGAGCACGTGGGTCAAACCCACGCTACATAAACCTCAGAAGTTAAGGGGATATTGGTGGGATTTCTCTCCTCTTTCTGAGGACACCCCTGATCGACCTTTTGGAAGTACCTGTTGTTCTTTAGTCCAGCCCTTTCTTACCTTGTCCTTTTCTAATCTAATCCATAAGGAGAGTCTACACTCACAAGTACATATAGATTGATTCAGGCCCTTAGCGCCTGCTACGTATCACGATCACCGGGTTTCACTGGGTTCCCATCCTGTGGTGGAGCTAAGTTTGCCAGTGGCTTGAAGGGGCAGAAGGAAGGGCAGTCAGATCTGAGATGATGGAGAAGCTGGATAAGTACCCTTCAAGTAAAGGAGTTGTCTGGCTTAGCTGGACTCTCATGTGCTGTCGTTACGTTAGTTTTCAGCCAGAGAATCAGAACCTCCCGAGAAACACATGGTTATCAATTAGTGCCTTAGGCCAAGGGGGGCCTATTTCCTTCCTGCTGGAGCTGGATTTTTATATTTACAGAAAGTACTCTAAAATGTGTGCCTTTCTTAAAAAGTTTAATTCCCTGTGTCCTAAGAAGGGGAAAAACAAACAAACAAACCAAAACCTCTGCCATTTAAAAAAGGAGCCCAAATATTGTTTGATGTTACTAGAACTGAGACTAATGGTGAGTACTTCTACTCATGGTAGTGTGGCAGATATGGTTGTTCATTAGTATTTCTCTTCTCCTGGTGATTTTCCATTAATCTTGATTAAAGGAAAATTCCAGCTTGTGTGGTCAGCTTTCTAAAACATGAAAGTCCAGTTGGTATACATTTTAAAATTCATCAAATTATGAGGAAAAATGATGCCTTTAGCATTTTACGTTTTCTTAGGTGTTTCTTGTAAAGCTTTTGGATGATTACAAAAAAATTATTCATTTTAGTATAGCTTTGTCAATATATGTATATCTCAATTTGGATTTCAATTTTATGCAGTCTTGTATACATTTACAAAATATAATAACTTTTTTACAAAATATAAAATATAACAAGCATTTCTTTTTTCAATAGGTATTCTTCTAAGGCATGCATTTTATGGCAGTGCAATATTTTATTGTATAGCTATAGCATAATGTATTTAACCATTTATTTAATCCAACCCCCATTGGACTGTCTCCATTTCTTTCACTATTATAAATGAAGCCACGATAACTATCTCAGCATATATTTCTTTTCCTCTGGTTCAAAAGAATAATTTCAGGTTACCTCAAATTATTTTCACTAGACACATAGATATGAACAGATTTTCCAGTGGTATTTGCCAACTGCCATCTTCTTTTGTATATTCCTAAGATGTTCACTGCTTGCAGGGGTGCTCCACCATTATTCTTTCTGGATATCTCAGTAAACTAAGATTGGAGGCCAACCAGGGTGGTACTGGAGGTACTGCAGCAAATGCATGAGAAAGGAGGGATATTGAGCCAATATTTATATTTCAAATAGCAGCAGCAGCTCCTTCAAGTTCTGCCTGTAACTGAGATTCTTATTTTACCCTGTCAAAGACTTGAGCCAACCATAACTAATGCAGGACATTTTAATTATTAGTATCGGGATATATTAAGTACCTGTTTTCTTAATTTCTCTTACCATCTTATCAATCTCTACTTTTGCGACTGGTTCCAAATGGTGTTTCCAAATCTCTGGCACTTTGCATTTCATGGATGAAATGGAAATGAAGATGATATCAGCAGTGATGGAATGGAATGAACTTTTCATCCAGCTGAAAAAGCACCATGAGCTACTGAAATATAACAGCATACATCATAGTCAAGTTGTCAAAGGGGGATATTTCACAGCTATGACCTCACAGGTATAAAACATAAGCCATGTAATGTGTAAGGAAACCCAAGACAACCTTTCCAGATTTTTTTAACTAAGAAGATTACCATATGGAAAATAACTTTAACTAGTTATAATAATCTAATTTTAAAAATACTTGGAAATTGTATAGACTTTTCCATTTTCAAGGGCTTAAGTTTCATATTTATTACCTATAGCAGCAAAATGTTATATTATTTGTTATCTTCACATCACATGTTCAGCCCCTGAGTGTCCAGGTAAGGCACCGAGTTTTTCACACTTTTAATGTTTGAGGTCCATCCCTGTCTGCCTTATCCTTCATTACTAACTGGACCACAGCAGCAGGTGGGATCCGGTGAGTTAACTCCCAGGCAACAGTAGAGCTTTGCCAGCAGCTGTCAAAATCAGCCCAGGGCAGGCTTTATCAAAAACTGTCCTTTTGACTTTCCTCACACAAAACTCATATCCAATTCGAACAATTCATCAAGGACTTTTGATGGCAGCTCTGTGAGTTTCTGAGGTTACTTTAGAAATCCCATTGTTTCCTTTTATTTAAGTGTCTTTGTTTTTCTTCAGAGTAAATTTGATGACATTTTTTTCTTCTTTGCATCTCAGCTTTCTTATTTATGATTAAGAAGGCTGATGGCAAAATCAACAGTGCTGGAATCATTTGATGATTTATGTAAAGACTCTCTCTGATCACTGTCAGCATTCTCACTACCACTGGATGAGTACTCTCTTTCTTCCCCATTTTTGAAAAACACAAGTTGATTTAGGTGACCACTAGTGGGGAGGGACAAAGGTGAACATTATCTGGAAATTTTTGTACAAGAAATATCAAAGCTTCAGTGAAATTTTCAATTTTCAATGAGCAGGTTTTTTCCACATAATGAGCAGGGTTTTTTCCACCTATGTGTTGCAACATAGACATTCGCTGGTGACATGCTGTCCTGAAGGGTAGATCATTCCCATTTCAAACCTTGTGAAAAGTCCAACACCCACACCAAGATATGTACAAGTGTCCAAGGAGTGTACATCTCATGATGACATTTGATCTACTTCCAGTCTTCATTGCATCTTGTTTTCTGTTCTGTCTTAGTTTCTGCCTTTGCCATTGGCTCCAACATAGAATGCATCCTTTTCCATGATTTCCTCCAAAAACAAAAACCCATTTAGGAACTTAGTTATGTAAGACTTTCCTGAATGTTTGGGGGAATTGGAGGGGGTTTATAGTGAACAGTGACTGGCATTCCTGGTGATAAAAGTCCCCTGGCTCCTTTATCTCTTCTCTTAATTTTTCTCTTTGCTCTTTCGCTCTTTCTCAGGAACGCTCACCCTACTGCTGCCCACTAGCATGTCCCATTTTCTCATGCAAGGCCACTGTCTTCCTCCAATTCTTTCACAAATGATGCTGGGCCAGATGTATCTCTTGGCCCATGCAAGGATTTCATTGAAGTTTTGACACTCTTATACAACAATTTCTAGACAAGAAATTCATCCTTGTCCCCATGCACTCTCTGGAGAAAGGAGGGAACAGAGCTCTATTCTCAATCACGAGGCACATTTCATGAGAGTCAACACTGAAGACCTATTAAGTATTTACTCCACGAATCTTACTTTGCTTTCTGGAATTTTTGTCTCAGTCTCCCACAATTTGTTCTTTTGTTAGTCCAGTCCCTCATAGATAATAATTCCTCAAACATTGAGACAAAATCCCTTTCCAGATTAGTAGACATGAGGATCCTCAGTATATACATTGGAAACCAAGCTGGATACACTTGTGCAGAGTAAATCACCGCTTAGCTCCCCAGTGGGGATCTCATCAGTTCAGTGACAAAATGACTGATGGAGTCGGCCAGAAAAATGTGCATTTTTGCTGTCCAGTAAAATAATATATAAAAATACATCACTTTTCATGGATGTAAGGGAAGTGAACAATTCAATCTGGTTAACCTATAAAAGCAGCAAACTCTTATGTGTAATCATGAAGTTATTGTTTTTGAAAATGATCTATTGGCTTGCTATTACCACTAAATTGAACAGGAATGAAGACAAGATTTGTGAGCTGTAGCTGGAGTTGGGGAAGAGCAGAAAGGAGGAGGAAACTGAGATGACTGGAGACGAATGTCTTACCTACAGGAAAAGCCCAGCAGTGCTATTAGCATCCCCATAATTGTTGCTAACATCTACTCGCACTTCCTATGGGCTCCACATGCAATGTCTCATTTAATCTTAAATCAGCCCATAAGAGAGGCTCTATATTTGTCTGTCATAGAGAGGTTAAGTAACTGGTGCTCAAGGTCACCCAGACAGTAAGGGCAGAGTCTGACTCCACAGCTGGTGTCCTTGACCTTCACATTATATTGCTTCCCTGGAAGGTCCAGGAGGGAATTTTCTTTCCCCCATGAATGTGTATAAGAATTCCAATGGCTGTGACCAGTAGGATACCTTTTGTGGATCACAGAGCATTGTCTTGCCTTACAGAGGATACATGCAGTACTCATCACTACGTGTGTCGTTTTAGCGCTAATAAAAGCTACTTTCTTTATTTTGACACCCACTGCATTCCTATTAGGTAGGAAAGGAAGGTATTATTCAACCCATTTTACAGATGATGAGAATGAACATTCTAGAAGCTTTTGCATCTTAAAAAGAAAGGAGGCTTGGAGTAATTCAGAGCTTTATTCATGCACTGACCCTACCATTAACTGACTGTGGTGCCTTGGGCAAGTCATGTACCCTCCATGGGGCTCATTTTTCATATGTAAAGAGGAATATTAATACCTCCCTCTAAGGCTATGGTGAGCAGTAGAGATAATGAGTTTAAAAAAATACCTGTCCCAGTGTCAGGCACACAGTGGGCTTGTTCTTTTTTTTTTTTTTTTTTTGGTGGGCTTGTTCTTTGTGCCCAGAAGGTTCAGTGTTGTCTTTCTCTTGGGTTTGAGGGAAAATGGGGTCCTTAATTTCCAACCGTGATGGCTTCCAATAGGTCAGAATCAGGAACTGGGCATTTCCTCACATGTCCCATGGAGAAGGAAGGTAAACTTCCCAATTCAGTGAGCCACCCAATTGCCACCCATCTATTCAGGGAAAAGGAGAGGAGAAAGCATGGAGAAGAGGGAGGGAATATTCCTCCAACCAGGTTGATGGAAAAACGGAGATAACACATGTGACGGCCCTGAGCACGGAGCCTAGAATAAATTAAGTGCTTAATAAATATCTGTTCCTTTCCTCTGTTTTCCTCACTAAAATCTAAAATTTAGGGCCCTGTATTAACTTTAGTACGTGAGTCAATACATTCGCTCTCCATGTAAACCATTCATGCATCTCTGAGAGTTTAGTAGAATCCCCCTCAAATCAGGTAAGGAGCTGTGGACTGTGACTCTCTAAGAATGTCCATATGCCTTTTCTCAAAAACATTATTGCTGTAAGAAGTGCCATTATCTTCAGAGTTTCCCACATTAAAAAAATAGTTTTAATGTTTTTCTCCCCTGATGCCCATCCGTTCTTTTTTTTTTTTTTTCTGGAGTAATTTGAAGCAAATCCCAGACACTTACACATTGCACTTATAAATAGTTCATTATGAATTACTAACAGATAAGGACTTTAAAAAATAACTACAATACCATTATCTCACTTGGAAAATTAATAATAATTCCTTACTATAATCTAATACCCATTTTCCAGTTTCCTCAATTGTCTCAAAAATGTCTTCTTAGAATTGACTTGCCTAGATTATATTCTTTCCTTTTAAATTTCATTTCTCTTGTTCTCTCTCCTCCCCTATTCTAGAAACTCTTTAAAGGATCTTTCAAAGATACATATGGGATGGTGAAACAAATTAATTCCAAAATAAGTGAGAAAATATGGCAAAGGGGTGAATACAAGTAGAAAAGACAGATGGAGCCAAGATTGGGTGAGGACACAAAACACCTGCTGTGAAGTTGCATGAGCCACCCATTTCCTTCTTCATTTTCTAGCAGACATTACAAAGAGGACACATGTGCATTTGTGGGATGCAGAGTCGATAGCACACAATAAAACTGCTTAGGAGAAGCAGGAGCCGAGAGACATTTTTCCTGGAGATCCTGACAAAAGGGACATTGGGTAATCTGAAAACCCATGTTCTCCATAGACCACCAGGTTCTCTTGAAATACAAGAGCAATGAATGTCACAAGGATTTTTAAAAATAGCATCCTGAGTATTCTAGTGGTACATCTGAGAATCAACTCCCTTAGAGCATAAACATTTTGGGGGGTTGAGTCATGACCATGCCCAGATCCCTGTAACAGCGGCCTGGCTGATCTTTCCTGGAGTGGCTCCCCACCTCACCCCGCCCAGCCTGACTGGCCTGAAGGCCCTCCAGGCTGACCTTCCTAAGGGACTGCTTTAAGACTGTTGCTCCCTTGCTCAAGGCTCTTTGGTTTTTCCTTATCGTCCACTGCACATTCAAGTTCAAGTTTCTCTACTGCAGTGATGTTTCTCAACTTACTCTGCTGGTGTCTCAGATCCTGAGGAAGGAAAGAATTTGAAGAAGGAAGTTTCCTTAAGAGTTTTAAAAGCTTCAGAGAGGCAGAGGAAAATGAGAGCCTAGAGAGGCCCATGGAGTTGGTCACTAGATGTCCATGGAGTGATCGTTAAGAGAACATTTTCTGAAAAATGGCTGGAGGTCAGAGGAGACCTAAATTTAGGACCATAATGTTTAGCACTTAAACGCTCTTTGCTTGTTTCATGTAGGCTTTAACTTTGTGATCTCAGTGCCCGGATTCCAGTCCCAGACATGTCACTATTAGGTCACAGGTGGACAAGTGACCTAATCTGGGTGTACCTCAGATTTCTCATCTGTAAAATGAGGATAATGCAATAATACATCTCTAGAAGGTACTTACAGAGAGACTGAGTGAGCCACACAGAGGAAGAATATGTTTGTGTTACCTGTCATCCCCCACCAGGTTGAGGGCCATGCCTCTTTGTACCTAGCACAGCAAGTCTCTTTTTTTTTTAACATCTTTATTGGAGTATAACTGCTTTACAATGTTGTGTTAGTTTCTGCTGTATAACAAAGTGAATCAGCTATATGTATACATGTATCCCCATATCCCCTCCCTCTTGCGTCTCCCTCCCACCCTCCCTATCCCACCCCTCTAGGTGGTCACAGGGCACCGAGCTGATCTCCCTAGCGATGCAGCTGCTCCCCGCTAGATATCTATTTTACATTTGGTAGTGTATATATGTCAGTGCTACTCTCTCACTTCGTTCAAGTTTACCCTTCCCCCACCCCGTGTCCTCAAATCCATTCTCTACGTCTGCGTCTTTATTCCTATCCTGCCCCTGGGCTCTTCAGAACCATTTTTTTTTTTTTTTTAGATTCCATATATATGTGTTAGCATACGGTATTTGTTTTTCTCTTTCCGACTTACTTCACTCTGTATGACAGACACTAGGTCCATCCACCTCGCTACAAATAACTCAATTTCTTTTCTTTTTACTGCTGAGTAGTATTCCGTTGTGTATATATATATATGTGTATATATATATATATATATATATATATATATATATATACATATATATATATGCCACATCTTCTTTATCCATTCTTCTGTTGATGGGCACTGAGGTTGCTTCCATGTCCTGGCTATTGTAAATAGAACTGCAATGAACACTGTGGTACATGACTCTTTTTGAATTATGGTTTTCTCTGGGTATATGCCCAGTAGTGGGATTGCTGGGTCATATGGTAGTTCCATTTTTAGTTTTTTAAGGAACCTCTGTACTGTTCCCCATAGTGGATGTATCAATTTACATTCCCACCAACAGTGCAAGAGGGTTCCCTTTTCTCCACACCCTCTCCAGCATTTACTGTTTGTAGATTTTTGAATGATGATAGATATAGATAATTCTGTTGATTTGAGTCTTCTCCCTTTTTTTCTAGATGAGTCTGGTGAGTGGTTTAGGAATTTTCTTTATCTTCTTAAAGAAAAAGCTTTTAGTTTTATTGGTCTTTGCTATTGTTTCCTTCATTTCTTTTTCATTTATTTCTGATCTGATCTTTATGATTACTTTCCTTCTGCTAACTTTGGGTTTATTTCGTTCTTCCTTCTCTAATTGTTTTAGGTGTAAGGTTAGGTTGTTTGAGATTTTTCTTGCTTCTTGAGGTAGGATTGTATTGCTATAAACTTCCCTCTTAGAACTGCTTTTGCTGCATCCCATAAGGTTTGGGTCACCGTGTTTTCATTTTCATTTGTTTTTAGGTATTTTTTGATTTCCTCTTTGATTTCTTCAGTGATCTCTTGGTTATTTAGTATTGTACTGTTTAGCCTCCGTGTGTTTGTATTTTTTCAGTTATTTTCCTGTAATTGATATCTAGTCTTATAGTGCTGTGGTCAGAAAAGATAGTTGATATGATTTCAATTTTCTTAAATTTACCAAGGCTTGATTTGTGACCCAAGATATGATCTGTCCTGGAGAATGTTCCATGAGCACTTGAGAAGAAAGTGTATTCTGTTGTTTTGGGATGGAATGTCCTATAAACATCCATTAAGTCCATCTTGTTTAATGTATCATTTAAAGCTTGTGTTTCCTTATTTATTTTCATTTTGGTTGATCTGTCCATTGGTGAATATGGGGTGTTAAAGTCCCCTACTATTATTGTTTACTGTCAATTTCTCCTTTTATGGCTGTTAGCATTTGCCTTATGTATTGAGGTGCTCCTATGTTGGGTGCATAAATATTTACAATTGTTATATCTTCTTCTTGGATTTATCCTTTGATCATTATGTAGTGTCCTTCTTTTTCTCTTGTAATAGTCTTTATTTTAAAGTTTATTTTGTCTGATATGAGAATTGCTACTCCAGCTTCTTCTGATTCCCATTTGCATGGAATATCTTTTTCCATCCCCTCACTTTCAGTCTGTATGTCTGCCTAGGCCTGAAGTGGGTCTCTTGGAAACAGCGTATATACAGGTCTTGATTTTGTGTCCATTCAGCCAGTCTATGTCTTTTGGTTGGATTTAATCCATTTCCATTTAAGGTAATTATCGATATGTATGTTCCTATTACCATTTTCTTAATTGTTTTGGGTTTGTTTTTGTAGGTCTTTTCCTTCTCCTGTGTTTCCTGACTAGAGAAGTTCCTTTAGCATTTGTTGTAAAGCTGGTTTGGTGGGGCTGAATTCTCTTAACTTTTGCTTGTCTGTAACGCTTTTGATTTCTCCATCAAATATGAATGAGATCCTTGCTAGGTAAAGTAACCTTGGTTTTAGGTTTTTCCCTTTCATCACTTTAAATATGTCCTGCCACTCCCTACTGGCTTGCAGAGTTTCTGCTGAAAGATCAGCTGTTAACCTTATGGGGATTCCCTTGTATGTTAATTGTTGCTTTTCCCTTGCTGCTTTTAATATTTTTTCTTTGTATTTAATTTTTGATAGTTTGATTTATATGTGTCTTGGTGTGTTTCTTCTTGGATTTATCCTGAATGGGACTCTCTGTGCTTCCTAGACTTGATTGACTATTTCCTTTCTCATGTTAGGGAAGTTTTCAACTATAATCTCTTCAAATATTTTCTC
>NC_041226.1:17708118-17710144 GCF_002837175.3 Physeter macrocephalus | reverse complement strand
AATGTTGTCCCAGAGGTCTCTGAGACTGTCCTCAATTCTTTTCATTCTTTTTTCTTTATTCTGCTCTGCAGTAGTTATTTCCACTATTTTGTCTTTCAGGTCACTTACCATTCTTCTGCCTCAGTTATTCTGCTACTGATTCCTTCTAGAGAATTTTTAATATCATTTATTGTGTTGTTCATCATTGTTCGTTTGCTCTTTAGTTCTTCTAGGTCTTGTTAAACGTTTCTTATATTTCCTCCATTCTATTTCCAAGATTTTGGATCTTTACTCTCATTACTCTGAATTCTCTTTCACACAGACTGCCTATTTTCTCTTCATTTGTTTGGTCTGGTGGGTTTTTACCTTGCTCCTTCATCTACTGCATATTTCTCTGTCTTCCCATTTTGCTTAATTTACTGTGTTTGGGTCTCCTTTTCGCAGGCTGCATGTTTGTAGTTCCCATTGTTTTTGGTGTCTGCCCCCATTGGGTAAGGTTGGTTCAGTGGGTTGTGTAGGCTTCCTGGTGGTGGGGACTGGTGCCTGTGTTTTGGTGGGTGGGGCTAGATCTTGTCCTTCTGGTGGGCAGGGCTGCATCTGATGGTGTGTTTTGGGGTGTCTGTGACCTTATTATGATTTTAGGCAACCTCTCTGCTAACGGGTGGGGTTGTGTTCTTGTCTTGCTAGTTGTTTGGCATGGGGCATCCAGCACTGGATTTTGCTGGACGTCTGGTGGAGCTGGGTCTTAGCGTTGAGATGGAGATCTCTGGGAGAGCTCTCGCCAATTGATATTACGTGGGGCCGGGAGGTCTCTGTTGGACCAATGTCCTGAACTCGGCTCTCCCACCTCAGAGGCTCAGGCCTGACACCTGGCCGGAGCACCAAGACCCTGTCAGCCACATCGCTCAGAAGAAAAGGGAGGGAAAAAAAGAAAGAAAAATATATTTAAAAAATTAAAAAATTTTTTAAAAATTTAAAAATTATTTTTAAAAAGTAGTAGAAAAAACATAGAGTAACCAAATCAATAACCAAATCCACCAATGATTACAAGTGCTAAAAACTATACTAAGATAAACATACAAATCAGAAACAAGTCACTTGCAGACAGCAAACCCCAAGTCTACAGTTGCTCCCAAAGTCCACTTCATCAATTTTGGGTTGATTCGTTGTCTATTCAGGCATTCCACAGATGCAGGGTACATCAAGTTGATTGTGGAGATTTAATCCGCTGCTCCTGAGGCTGCTGGGAGAGATTTCCCTTTCTCTTCTTTGTTCGCACAGCTCCCGGGGTTCAGCTTTGGATTTGGACCCGCCTCTGTGTGTAGGTCGCCCTCAGACTTCTGTTCCCTTCCAGACAGGACAGGTTTAAAGCAGGGGCTGATTAGAGGGCTCTGGCTCACTCTTGCCAGGGGGAGGGAAGTTTTTGGTAGTTATAATGGGCATGCGGGGTGATCCTGGGGTGGCAGAGGCCGGTGTGATGTTGCAACAGCCTGAGGCGTGCCTTGTGTTCTCCTGGCGAAGTTGTCCCTGGATCTCAGGACCCTGGCAGTGGCGGACTGCACAGCCTCCCAGGGGGAGGGCGGGGCAGGGGGGCGTGTGGCTAGTGACCTGTGCTTGCACACAGGCTTCTTGGTGGCTGCAACAGCAGCATTAGCATTTCATGCCCATCTCTGGTGTTTGAGCTGATAGCCGTGGCTCCCACCGGTTTCTGGAGCTCATTTAGGCAGTTTTCTGGAGCTGCCTTCTGTGGGCAGACAGGGAAGGAATCCCCTCTCCTCGCGAACCCCAAAGCAATGGTCTCTTGCCTCTTAGGCAGTTCCAGACTTTTTCCCGGACTCCGTCCCGGCTAGCTGTGGCACACTAACCCCTTCAGACTGTGTTCACGCAGCCAACCCCAGTCCTCTCCCTGGGATCTGACCGAAGCCCGAGCCTCAGCTCCCAGCCCCCGCCCGCCCCGGCGGGTGAGCAGACAAGCCTCTCGGGCTGGTGAGTGCCGGTCGGCACCGATCCTCTGTGCGGGAATCTCTCCGCTTTGCCCTCCGCACCC
>NC_041226.1:17696660-17707776 GCF_002837175.3 Physeter macrocephalus | reverse complement strand
CTTTTTTCTTTTGCCCTACCCAGGTACGTGGGGAGTTTCTTGCCTTTTGGGAGGTCTGAGGTCTTCTGCCAGCGTTCAGTAGGTGTTCTGTAGGAGCTGTTCCACATGTAGATGTATTTTTGATGTATTTGTGGGGAGGAAGGTGATCTCCAAATCTTACTCCTCGGCCATCTTGAAGGTCCAGCGCACAGCAAGTCTTAATGTTTACTACAGTCTGCATCTGCTTCCCTTTCATTTTTCTAAAAATTTTCTCCTATCTCTTATTAGTAAATCTCTGAGAAGGACGTTTTTCAAGAGTAAAGCAAGAGAAACAATTGTTAAGGTTAGTTCTTTCACATTAAAAACTATATTAAATAGGGTTTGTACCCATTAAACACTAACTACCCCACTCTTCTCCCCTCAAACCCTGGTTTGAGGGGAGAAGAGTGGGGTAGTTAGTGTTTAATGGGTACAATTTCATCTCTGGACGATGGAAAGTTCTGTAGATGGATAGTGGCAGTGGCTGCACAACAATGTGAATGTACCTCATACCACTGAATTGTACACTCAAAAACAGTGAGAATGGTAAAGTCTATGTATATTTTATCACAATATAAATACTATAAGATATATAGGCTAAGAAAGAATTACAATTTAATTTAATTCAATAAAAATCCTAAAAAATGCATAAACAGTTACAGAATTATAAAGTTTCAAAGGCTTACTGACTCACTGACTCTCCTGAGGAGCAATTTGGTCAGTGAGAAGCTTTTTCTAGAGTGGCCACACGCCTTGTGTTGAGGTACAATAAAAAGGTACGATAAAAACCCCAGCTTACACCAGCAGATGGGCCCTCTGGTACCATTGTGAGATGTGGAAATGGCACTGGTTTGAATACATTGGAGATTCCAAACTTTATTGTCTGAAATTCTGTTTGCATTCAGCCATGACCCATGTTTCCATGAGATCATCTTTCATCAGATCATATTATTTATGAAATCCAATTTTGGAAGAACTGGATCCAGAATCATTCTTTGGCCACATCAAGGTCTTCAGTGGGATGGCAGAGTCAAGCCATCTGGCCCCACTTTTCTTTTTGAAATCCACTGAACACGATTAAAATAACAATAGTTCTTGAAAATTAGCAAGGAAAATATACACGAAACTTGAAAACAGCCCAACTCCTGATTAACACAGTCAGGTTGGGCTTGGTTAAGAGGGGAGGCTGAAAGGAAAGCTCAGGTAACACAGAGTCTGCCTGAAGTAGGCCAGGTATTCTAAGGAGAGAAATCAATGGCTTCTGTGAACAGGGTCTGGCTAGGTAGGTGAACTTGGGGGCATCCCTGAGCCTTGTGAGAGGATGCAGAGCTTAAAGAGGAAAGGAAGAGACATGCCATCTTTGCTAAAAGGCAGCATGGAAGAGTGGGCGATGGCCTTGCAGCTGAAGGGAGATAAATGGCTGAATGCCTCCGTGTTGACCATCATGGCTGGCCAAGCCTACTTCCTGTCAGATGGGAGACAAAACCACAGGGCAGAGAGAAATCCAAGCAGATGATTGACCCAGCTCACTTCTCTGTACTCTCTGCCTTATCATATTTTAGAAAATAGTTCACCTATGTAAGAACAGTCCACATAATAAATTGAGTAATCTAACAGAAATATGAGTATTAATGCAAAAGGAGTTTGTGTGGAATATGATGCAAATATACTGCAAAGAATAAATAAATAAATGAGAGGGACATGGCAAAAGGCAGATTAGCATTTCATAAAATTTTGCCATAATGTAGATAAAAATTGTAGAGAAACACCTTTCCATTAAAAATGATAAATATGGCTTTTCTGAAGCAATAATTCAAAGAAGAGCTATACTGGCTCAAGTAAGAAATAGTTAAATTACAGAAGTGATTTTTAAAATAGAAAACATAAGGCTCTGGAAAGAAATAAAGAGTAGATTTAGAAAAAATAAAGGAAAACAAATAAGAAAGAATATTTAAATATTTAAAATGATTATTGAGAATATTATAGATATGGAAAGCAGGAAAAGGAATTTCAGCTTTCCCATGAATTGTGTCTCTAATAAAGAAAACAGAACAAATATAACAGAATAATTATTTCATCAAATAAGTAAGACCTAAATCCATAGTTTGAAATAGGTGCAGCTGTTCCAGGAAAAAAAATAAGTAAGAATCAGCAAAATCAACACTGAAACATGGCTTAGTAAAGCTGCTGGACTTCAGAGATAAAGGATAGAATCTAGGCCTTAAAAAAAAACATCAAACAGAAATAAGAGGAAAAATATAACTTTGGTTATAGAATTTTCTTAGCAATATTAACTACTAGAAGATGATGAAAAAAAATGTTGCCAAGTCCTCAGAAAATGTGTGACCCAAGAACTTTTTTTACATAGTCAAATTGTTGTTTGATATTTCCAAGCATGCAAGAATGCCAGGAAAAAAGAACTTCTGTGTCCTTTCTTTAAAAAAAATTACTTGAAGATGCCAATCAAGTTATGAAAGGAATAGCTGTGGTGGTGAGAAGAGCAAGTACTGAATTTAAGACATGGAAGCAACCTAAATGTCCATTGACAGATGAATGGATAAAGAAGATGTAATATATGAATAATGGAATATTATTCAGCCATAAAAAATAATGAAATAATGCCATTTGCAGCAACGTGGAAAGACCTAGACATTATCATACTAGGTGGAGTAAACCAGACAAAGACAAATATCATATGATATTGTTTATATGTGGAATATAAAAAAAGATACAAATGAACTTATTTGCAAAACAGAAATAGACCCATAGACATAGAAAACTAACTTATGGTTACCAAAGGGGAAAGTAGGGGGAGGGATAGATTAGGAGAATGGGATTAACACATACACACTAATATATATAAAATAGGTAACCAACAAGGACCTACTGTATAGCACAGGGAACTATACTCAATACTTTATAATAATTTATAAGGGAAAAGAATATAAGAAAGAAAAAAATACATATATGTAAAACTGAATCACTGTGCCTGTACACCTGAAACTAACATGACATTGTAAATCAGCCATACTTCAATAAAATAAAAAATTGGGATAACAGGCTTAAGGCTAAGCAAGTGTAGGAATTATGACTACAGAATACAATGTAATGTAGAAATAATAATAATAACAGTAAAATAATAGTAGTAAAACAAGCAAAAAATGAGAGGTAGGGAGAGGGAAAAGCAGTGTAAGCATGAGTTCCTCATCTTTGTAGCACGATTTCCAAACTTACCATTTAAAATGATAAACCAAGTGATGGAGGTGTCAGTGTATTAGTTTAAAGTACAAAGGTAACAACCAGAAGTATTATTGATGATAATAATATAAGAAGCCAAAATTGAGCAGTGTAGGATAGGCAAGATGGAGTAGGTGTAAGTGTAGTAATTGTCTCATGTTTTGTAGTGGTGAGTCATCAGGTACTATATAAAAATTTTAAAATATGATAATACATAAAATTATAAAGGTAACCATTAAAAGATCCTAGAACAGACTGTAAAGCTTTAGAATTATCAGAATGAAAATACTCACACAATAAAGAAACCAAGGACCATGTAGGAAAAAATACATATGTGCATGTCTTTAATTTGTATGTGTGCAACATTATAAAGGAAAAATGCAATGAAGGATGATGGAATTGTGACCAAACATTTCTCTCATATCCAGAAGTGTGAACCTATTGAAAGAAAAAAACTCTAAGCTTAGATCACAAAGCACAGTCCAAATACATGCTATACTCAGACAAAGGTAGCCAAAATCATGCCAGGCAAATGCAGCAAAATAAGCAGGGCTCCTGATACTCGTTAGTTCAGGGCGAATTAAGACAAAATCATGAACGGTAAGGAAGGACATTTTATAATAGAAAAGGATATAATCCATAATGAAGCTCTAATTTTCACGAATTTTTATGTATCAAATATCAAAGCATCAAAATTCATAAAGCAAAAGCTACTGGAAATATAAAGAGAACTAAGGAGGAACTTGCTGACAAGAGGAAGCTTGATTCTCTTCTCTCATCCCGTGAGAGTAGGAAAAAAAAGTGAGAATAAACCGGGTTTGAACGACATAATTAATAAGATAGATCTAAGCAGTAGACACACACACATCTATTTTTCTAATTATATCACCGAAATGAAAAATACATCTTCTTTTTAACTCTGCAGCATTAAAAAAAAAAAACTACAGTAAAGTAATCCTCAATAAATCCCACAAGCTGAAAAGGTGTTAAACAGGACGCATTCTCCTAGCTTAATGAAAAAAACATACTATTGACAAAAATAAACAACAAAAACTCTATTATCCAGAAATGTAAAAGCCAAACAGAAAGAGAAGAATCTCCCGTGGAAAAACCATGGATAAAGGCATTACTCATCTCATGCCAGTGAGTTGTTATGTCACCTGTTGGGCTTGCTACTTCATTGACTAAGCTTCCCTGCCACCCCCAAAAAAGGCGGGAATAAAATTAATTTCTTCAATGTGCGTTTTCTAAACTAGAAACTTAAACATGTACAAGTGCTCTACTATGTTCATCCTAATTCCTTATATAGGTGTGTTAAATTTATTTAGAATTTAATTGCACTTGCCACATGTAAGAGAATAAACCATCTTAAAATTCCTTTTTTGAATTACTGCCTTGGGTTTAAATAAACAAGCTTATTTCCTTATGTATTAAGACACTGCAAGTAGCCAATTGGAGCAGGCTGACTTAGGAAGCAGACAAGGTAAGGCTGTCATCACCAAGGTGGCATTGCCATTGTACAGACTCTGGAATCTGAGGCCAGAACTCCTGGGTGAGCCTGCTCACATTTTTGTCTGTACTTGGCCTGCCTTGGCTGTGTGCTGATGAAATTTCTGCTCTCCCCTCCTGCCCTGCAGCTGTACAGACATTCTTTGCACCTCTAGGCTGTGTTCTGCTTTGCCCACACCTGGTATCTGGAAGCCTTAGGAGCTTGGAAACTACCGATAGCCCACTCCCATTTTCTTGGTGAATATCTAGCACCTGACCCACACGACAGCCTATTGGATGACCAATCTGTCATGAGTTTGTGCTTTCCTGACTCACTCAGAACTTTGCCTCTTCATTTATCTGGAAGGGGTCTGGTACCTTGCTGGCAGAGCTAAAGTGTAACTGTGATCCAGAGACACTGTCCAGATTATCTCCTCCAGGGACCTTCATCAAATATTTAATAGTTATCCTCTTCTCATGCAGCTTGGCTTGTGCATACACTACTCAGTTTTTATATTAATTTCCTTTCATCTTTGTTTATATGTAAATAATTGGTAAGAAAATAATATCTGATTGAGAAAAAAAAATAAGCACATGGCCATTGAAAACTCACTTCATTTCTGTACAGTGTACTAGGTCCCAATTCCTTTGTCAAAACCTGGAGTCCGGGAGGAGATTGGAGCACAGTCTGATAAAATTTATAGTGTTCACCACAATATTCAAACCAGCCTTCAATATTTGGGGGAAAGTTCTTTGTAGCAAAAGCATCCTGATGCAGCATTATGTGTGATAATGATGAGAGTCTATTTTCTTTACAAAGGCAACAGATCTTGATATTTTTCTTCAGGGGCACCATCAGTGCAAATTAATTCACATATGTCAAGCATTAACTTATGCTTTCAAAAAGGAGGCACTGACAGGATTGAGCTCATCAATTCCTTTGTAATTGTTTGCAATGGTTCACCAAAGAAGATTTCTTTGATCTGTTTCTCCTTTATATATATCACAAACATGGAGGCTCACTACAGCCGTCAACCTCAGATGACTCAGATGAATACCTACTTTGAGAGGACTAATGTGGCTATCTTCCACAACTTGCTCTTTAATGAATTCTAGAAAAGATCACATCATTTTCTCAGGAACCTGAAGAGAGGGTTCTTTTCTGCATTTGCTTCCAGTACTATTTTTGGGAGGAATCCCTTTCAATGCACAAGATTCCACTAATTTTTAAATTATTGTATGAAATTTCCTTCTCTTGCCACACAAATATGCAATAAGACAGGAAACTCAGAATAAACAAGGGCTCCTCAGGTGCCAAACCCAAACATTTCAAGACATGCTGAGCCTACAATGCCTTGTCTTACCACACAGCAATGGAGCTAGAAAAGACTAGTGAGGTTAGGGTGACCAACCCATCCCAATTTGCCCAGCACTTTCCCCATTATCAAGCTGAAAGTCCGTGTAACAGGAAACCCCTCATTCCCAGGCAAACTGGGATAGTGTTTATGTCAAAAGGACCCATGAGCCAACTTCAATAGCCTCCATGGGACAAAGAAGGATAATTTGAACATGAAGATAATAACTATAATATATTGAAATACATCAAATACATATAAATCCATGAATTCATAATGATACTAAAAAAATAACGAAAACACAACTAATTGGTCACCACTGGAGAGAACCAACTCCTTATTTTGAAAATCAAGCATTTATCTGGCCTTTCTAAAATAAACAGTATTTTTGAGTATTAAAATTGTAGATGAGGGGAAGTTTTTTTCTGTAAAAGTATTCCAGCTAATACATGAGATAAAAATTAGAATACTCCCATTTTGCAGCCCCTAATGAATCTAGGCATTGAGCGTAAACAGCTGCTAATTTCACCAAAAGAGAGACAACCAAATATTATATACAACCTGTTGGAAGAACTAACACCACCTATGAAGAATTCGTCTAGATCTAATTACAGGAAACCCAGAGAACACAGGGCCATGTTAAACAATATCCAGGGATGCAATCAGCAAAACACAAACTGTGGTAAATTCTACAGGACAAATGACCAGTTTTCTCCAGCCAGTAATTGTATGAAAAAAAAAAAGATGAAAGCAGAATGTAAAAATTAAAATAAATTTAAGAAATATATAACCAATTGCAATGTGTGGACATTATCTGGAAAATGATTCAAACCAATAAACTATTAAAAAATAGAAATTTTCAGATAATTGTAAATTTAAACACTGATTGTATAGTTGATGATGTTTAAGAATTATTTTAAATTTTTAAGTGTGATAATGGTAGCCTGGTTTTATTTGTTTTAAATGAATCTTTATGTTTTAAAGATATGTACTGAAATGTTATGAATAAAATGATGTAATATGTTATCTGGGATGTGCTTCAAAATAATACACTGTAGGGGTGGGGGAATGGGTTACAATGTAAATGAAACAAGACTGGCTGAGTTAATAATTGTTGAAGTTGGGTGAGAGAGGTACATGGGGATCCTCTACTATTGCATCTATTCTTGTAGATTTTAAAAATTCTTCATAATAAAAAGGAGAGCGAGAGAGGTAAATTATTGGTGAGATTTTTTCATTTATGAATTTTATTTTTTAAAAAACGTTTATTTATTTATTTATTTTTAGCTGCGTTGGGTCTTTGCTGCTGAACGCAGGCTTTCTCTGGTTGTGGCGAGCGGGGGCTACTCTTTGTTACGGTGTGCGGGCTTCTCATTGCGGTGGCTTCTTTTATGTTTTAAAGATATGTACTGAAATGTTATGAATAAAATGATGTAATATGTTATCTGGGATGTGCTTCAAAATAATACACTGTAGGGGTGGGGGAATGGGTTACAATGTAAATGAAACAAGACTGGCTGAGTTAATAATTGTTGAAGTTGGGTGAGAGAGGTACATGGGGATCCTCTACTATTGCATCTATTCTTGTAGATTTTAAAAATTCTTCATAATAAAAAGGAGAGCGAGAGAGGTAAATTATTGGTGAGATTTTTTCATTTATGAATTTTATTTTTTAAAAAACGTTTATTTATTTATTTATTTTTAGCTGCGTTGGGTCTTTGCTGCTGAACGCAGGCTTTCTCTGGTTGTGGCGAGCGGGGGCTACTCTTTGTTACGGTGTGCGGGCTTCTCATTGCGGTGGCTTCTCTTGTTGCGGAGCACGGGCTCTAGGCGTGCGGGTTTCAGTAGTTGTGGCTCGCGGGCTCAGAAGTTGTAGCTTGTGGGCTCTAGAGTGCAGGCTCAGTAGTTGTGGTGCACGGGCTTAGTTGCTCTGAGGCATGTCGGATCTTCCCGGACCAAGGCTCGAACCCTTGTCCCCTGAATTGGCAGGCGGATTCTTAACCACTGAACCACCAGGGAAGTCCCAAGATTAAGTTTCTAATGTCACATAGCTAGAAAGTAGATGAGCCAGGATTTGAACAAACAAAATTTTAGTCTAGAGTTGAATTTCTTAAGTTCTCTCTACTATCCGAAAAAGTATCATGAACGGTGGGTATTAATTAAACAATGACAGAGAGCTGAACAAAAGCAACTTATCACTTCTCATCTCCCTAGTGATAGTCATTTCAGTCTAAAATGTCAGATGGGCTCTGTGTAAATTTTAGAAAACTGAGCTTTTTCTACATGGTTTGGCTGAGCTACAATAATGCTTCTATATTTATTTTTCTGCAAGTTCTCTTTCTCCAAGGAAGAACATCCCATTTCCCTAGAGGATGCATACATTCCTACTAAAGAATCTCTCAGGAGACAATAATTATTTTCAAAGGAAAGTCATTCTCAAGCCTTTGCTTCGTCTAAAAGATGAAACTTTATTTCAGTCATTTCATGCTTCTGTGTTTCACTTAAGGATTTTCTAAGTCAATTCATGGTTGACTTGTTGACTTCCCTCCTGCTTCTCAGTGGAATTGTATCAAAATTCTGAGAGCCTTAAGCCATCAGGGCATGGGGAAGGGACAGGAAAAAGTATCTAGTCTTGTTTGCCATCTATCCATGGGGAATCTGCTGCTGTATCCTTAGCCATATTGGTGTTCAGACATTGGCAGATATACACATGTAAGAGCTCTATTCCCCCATCTAGTCTCTGTACAAAGTCCAATCAGATTGCTTTGCATCTCACTTGGCCCGATGGTAGGGATCCTTCAGGTCCACTGACACTCACTGAGCACAGCTCCCTTGGATGAGCTTCTTCACCACTGAAGCTGTGTCAGGACCCACTGCCCAGTCTAATCTAGTGCTGCTCCATCCACTCAGGGTAGGGAGGAGATCTGTATCTTTACTGCTTTTCTAGGTTCCGCTTAGGAAACGAGACACAGATCTCTACTCTCATGTCCTCCAATTTGGCAACTGTTCCATTGTTCTTCCCCTTGCAGATTTTGACCTCAGGAGAAGACAGAGTGCAGTATCCCTTATCAGACTTCCTTAGTATTGCTTTCCTTTTACTCTTTCTTCTTCCTCATGTCCAAGGAAATTTTATCTAGTATCCAGTGGGAAGAAAACTCACTCTGTCTGCTCATGTAATCTTCCAACTCTTTTGTCTCACATCTGGACCTCAGATTTCGAGGCTCAAAAGCTAAGAATTAACATTTAATTTTTGTTCTCTACAGTCAGCTGTGACCTTCGTACAGGCAATAGATTTTCCATATCTAGCTGGCTAAATACGGCAGGGTCATGGGTTAACAGGGAATACGCAAAATAGACCATAGCCGCTGACACATTAAAACACTGTCTTGTCACAAGTACCATTCAGTAATGGTACTGAATGGGCTGCAGCAGAAGTCCATAACATCTGGAGGGCTTTCTCTTTACATAGCTACTTCTGAAGGAAAGTGGTTTCAATTGGTTCTTTCCAGCATAAGCTGCTATGACATGCCATTTTCTTTTTAAGTGAAACTAAAGTCTTCCAATCTAGGTAGAGATGATTAGACCAAAGAGCAATTTATTGGACACAGGCTACTGCTTATGAACTGAATACGAGGGAAGATGTCTTGGAGGTAGCTGGGCAAGGTATTTGACCAATAAGTTCAAATATTGACCAAATAGTCAACTTATATTGGACAGGTACAAACTGACCCAACCAAACTTCCCCTTTATGATTAATAGTTGCTAGAAAAACAAAGAGAAGACAGTTCCGTTGAGCTAAGGTAGCCATCCCAAAGAATGCTGAGTAACTTGTTGGTAACCAGAACTCCCACTGTATACTGCAGTGTGGGGAATTTGGGGGTACAGAAATGCTTGTGTGGTTGAAGGGGTTAACTCCCATGCTACCTCATGTTCTCAAATATACTTGCATTACTGCTGTATCACCTAGGTAACCTAGCATGCATTTTCCCTGGGTCTGTAAAGAAATTGATGACTACTACAGTTCCTACTGTCTTAGTTCTGGCTACTATAACAAGAATACCATAGACTGGGTGGCTTAAACAGCAGAAATTTATTTCTCACAGTTCTGGAGGCTGGAATCCAGCGATTAGGGTGCCAGCATGGTGGGTGGTGTTCTGGTGAGAGCCCTCTTCCTGGTTTGTAGACTGTCTTCCTAAGCCCTCTTGTGACTCTTTTTAAAAGAGGACTAGTCCCATCACGAGGGCTCCACGCTAATGGCCTACTTCCCTCCCAAAGGAATACCATCCCACTGAGGGTTAAGATTTCAGCATATGAATTTCGGGAGAACATAAATATGTAGTCTGTAACACCTACCTTATAGGATTTGAAATAAATGAAATAAAGTATATAAACTTCCTACCACAGTGCCTGCAGCATACTAAGTAGCAGCCTAATACATTTAAAATTTCTTATTGACTACTGTTGATTGACTCATTAATTTATTGCTACTGTGGATTTTTTAGCTGAACCAGTGTCACTAAAATATTTTCACTATATTTAGAAATCCTCAAGAGCCTTAAGAATCATTATTTAGTGATCATTATTAAACATGTATTAAAAAGTTATGTTTATTTGCTACAGTACTAGGAAACTCAGTGGCAAAAAGTTTTGCATTTATTCTTTATGAAAGTTATGAAGTCCCTGAGATTAGAGAGGATAAGCAAGAAACTCTTCTCCTCTCAAGATTTTCTAATCTCATGAAACAGGTAATTATTGTTGCTTCCTGAATTGAGAGGAAAAAAATGTTACATGATTTGCTAAAAATTATTGCAGACCTGGTGACCATCTGGATCTCCTGACTGTGTCTGTAATATCCTCTCCAGAGGGTGGCACAGTTTCTGTAATAACGTGCCTTCGTAATCTATTGCTGTGTAATGAATCACCCTCACACTTAGTTGTTGTTGTTAAAACAACAACATTGGGCTTCCCTGGTGGCGCAGTGGTTGGGAGTCCGCCTGCCGATGCAGGGGACACGGGTT
>NC_041226.1:17661441-17696443 GCF_002837175.3 Physeter macrocephalus | reverse complement strand
GGCCCGTGAGCCATGGCCGCTGAGCCTGCGCGTCCGGAGCCTGTGCTCCGCAACGCGAGCGGCCACAACAGTGAGAGGCCCGCGTACCGCAAAAACAACAACAACAACAACAAAAAAAAACCGTTTATTAACTCATGGTCTCTAAAAGTCAGGAATCTGGGGGCAGTTTAGTTGGGTGCTTCTGGCTTAGGCTCTGTCAGGAGGCTGCAGTCAAGATGTTGGTCAGGGCTGAAATCACATCAAGTTGAAGTGAAACGATTTGCCTTCAAGCTCACTAGTGCCTCGTGGGCTATTGGACTGAGGGCCTCCGTTCCACATTGCCTGTTGGCTAGAGGCTTCCCTCATTTCCTTAGTGTGTGGGTATCTCCATAGAGCAGCACCCAACCCAGAAGCTGGCTTTCCCCAAACTAAGTGACTCAAAAAGAGAGTAAGAAACAGAGTGACCCCAGACAGAACCTTAGTCGTTTATAACCTAATCTTGGAAGTGTCTTCCCTCACTTCTGTCATGTTCTTTTTGTTAGAAGCAAGTCATGGAATCAGGCCCTGCTCAAAGGGAATTACACAAGGGCATACATTCCAGGAAGTGAGGTCATTGTGGATCATCTTGAAGCCTACCTCCCACACAAGGACACATCTGACACTGTCCCAGGCAAAGAAAAGGCTGGGCCTTAAACCTCTGTGCCACAGCTGCGTTGCTTGAGGGGTTTTTCTGACTATGTGGAGAGTTTTAGTGTGAGGACATCACATGTCAAAGAGAGAACTTACAATGGATCTGAAAGTAGATCTAACACCATGTTGCTAAATTCAGTTTAACAGAGATAATCAGAGTGGAGGGTCAGTAAGGGGGCTCTGCTTCTTCCATGTTAATAGTCTCAGGCCTGTTTAAACCCGCTGGCCATTCAGCAAATGTCACTAAATTTTTAGGGATTTTTGTTTAGAAAACAGCTCCAACCCAGAAGACAATGTGGGGGTGTCCTTAGAGACTATCCATATTTCCACATTTACAGATTTCTCACAGGAGGCAGCTGTCACAGAGAGTATTAGAAGAACCTGCATCATACCAGGATCAGCTGCCTCTGCATTCACTAGGAGCCTCTTAGTAATATATGATAATGATTTTGTCTTTTAAACCTATGGTCTTCTTGAAATATCTCTACAGTAGTACCTATACTTATCATAAGATTATTCACAGAAGATACTTTGACACAAACACTTCTTCAGCCTTCCGCAGTCTTTGAATCTATGACCAAGGCCAACAATGCACAGAAAGGAAATACATGTGGCTGGTAGTGCATAGGGTCAATGGGCAGCAGGTCTCTACTTCCTGCAAGGGCCATGGGAAGGAATGGGTGAAGAAGGGTTTCAGTTGGGAAAGAACAACAGGTGCCATAGGGGAACAGACACTCCCACATATTGCCAGTAGGAGGGTATGTTTTTACAACCTTTATGGAGGTCAATTTGGCAATATACATTAAAATTACAACATGCTTATACCCTTTGATCCACTTGAAGGAATTATCTTAAGAATACATTTGCGCATACGTGTGAAATGATACATCTAAAATGTTATTTATTGCAACTCTGTGTGTAGTAGCAAAAGCCTGGAAATATTTAAATGTTCATCAGTGGAGGAATGGTACAAAAAAATAATGGCATGTCTTCATAATGTAAAATTATATAGCTGTAAAAAAACGTATGAAGCTGTCCACACAAAAATCTGGATGTGGACATTTGTAGCAGCTTTATTTATAATTGCCAAAATTTTGAAGCAAGCAAAATGTCCTTGAGTAGGTGAATGGATAAACTGTGATACATCCATACAATGGAGTATTATTCAGGACTAAAAAGAAATGAGTTATCCAGCCATGAAAAAGCATGGAGGAAACTTAAATGCATATTACTAAGTGAAAAAAGTCAATCTGAAAAGGCTACATTCCATATGATTCCAACGATGTGACATTATGGAAAAGGCAAAACTACAGAGATAGTAAAAAGATAAGTGGTTGCCAGGCATTAGGGATGAGGGAGGGATGAAAAGGAAAAGCACAGAGCACTTTTAATGCAGTGAAACTACTATGTATGATCCTATAATGGTGGTTAGGTGTTATTTTACATTTGTCCAAACCCATAGAGTGTACAACATCAAGAATGAATTTGAACTATGGACTTTGGGTGATAATGATGTGTCAGTGTAGGTTCATTGATTGTAAGAAATGCACCCCTCTGGTGAGGGATTCATGATAGTGGGGTCAGTTGTTCATGTGTGAGGGCAGGAGGTATATGAGAAATTTCTGTAGTTTCAAATGAATTTGCTGTGAATCTAAAGCTACTCTAAAAAGTTAAGTCTATTAAAAAAAGTATGAGGATGCTCTTTGTGTAGTAACATGGAACATCTTAAAGCATACTGGTAGACAAAAGCAGGGTCTTTCCTGTGAGATCATTCAGTGGAAAAATAACTTTGAGAGGTGGGGTACCCGCCTTCTTAATGTAGCTCAGTGGTGTGGGGAGGTATTTATATAATTTTCCACCTGGACTTATTTGCCTTTCCTAATATGCTATAATATTTGGGGAGAAGGACTATACTCAAAAACATACCTTCTCTTATCTTTTTGGTTTTTTTATGGTAAAAATACTTACGAGATGTTCCCTCTTAAAATCTTAAGTGTACTATATATTGTTGACTGTAGGTATGATGCTTTAGAGCGGGTCTCTGGAGCTTATTTATCTTGCTTAACTGAAACTGTATGCTTC
Organism: Physeter macrocephalus; assembly: GCF_002837175.3. Taxonomy (NCBI): domain Eukaryota; kingdom Metazoa; phylum Chordata; class Mammalia; order Artiodactyla; family Physeteridae; genus Physeter; species Physeter macrocephalus. The sequence goes on along the minus strand of NC_041226.1, from coordinate 17,693,692 downwards.
TCATTTATGCCCCTTATGGTTACTCCTCATTTCCTCCTCTCCTCAGCCCCTGGCAACCACCATTCCACTCTTTGATTTCATAAATTGGACTATTTTAGATACCTCACATAAGTAGAATCATGCAGTATTTATCTTTCTGTGACTGGCTTATTTCATTTAGTGTAATGTCCTCAAGGTTCATCCATGTTGTTACATTTGGCAGAATTTCCTTCTTTTTTAAGGCTGAATAATATTCCATTGTATATTAATACCAAATTCATCTGTCGATTGACAGGATGTTTCCACATCCTGGCTATTGTGAATAGTGCTATAGTGAACACAGGAGTCCTAATACCTGTTTGAGGTCCTGATTTCAGTTCTTTTGGATAAATACCCATAAGTGGGATTGCTAGATCACCTGGTAGTTCTATTTTTTTATTTTTTGAGGAACCTCCATACTGTCTTCTGTATGCTATACCATTTTGCATTACCACCAACTGTGGACAAGGGTTTCAATTTCTCCACATTCTCACCAATGCTTGTTGTAAAATACACTTTGTCTTATTTTGGAAGTGTTGTTTAACAGCATCTTCTGTTGAGAAGTACAGATGTATGAACTCCAAAGGGCTTCTGTGGGTGGCTCAGTATCAGGTTGCAAATCCATAGTACATCCAAATTAGCCAGTTTATCTTGATTCAAAAACAAACAGTTCATTAATCACACCATAACCTCCTCTCACCCTGTCTCCCTATTGCCAGCCTGTAAGGGAAGCTACATATTTATTTATTGAACAAAGCAAAGCTCCTGGTTCCAACTAGTAGAAGAAAAGGTCAAATTGCCAAGCCATGATGTAATCAAAGGCTAATGGTGAATAACTCTGAGGTCACATCTATGGTATAGAATTATTTGGAAGAACAGGGGGGTCTTAGGCAGTTAGAATGCCTTTAATGACATTGCCATGGAAAGAATGTGAGCGTGTTGGCAAAGTTAACTGTATGGGGACTGCTTTTGGCCATCACCTCAGAGGGTCCAAACAGGCCTGAAATTGGTGGGAACTCAGAGCTAGTGCCCTTTAAAAGAAAAGAAAAAAAAGGGGGAGGTAGAAGAATGGAACTGTTGTTTCTGGAAGATACGAGCAGAAATTGTCAAACTCTGATCCTCTGGTTTAGGAGAGAAATTGTAAGAAATGGGAATGACCTAACCCAGAAGGCAAAGAGCATATTCCCACTGGCTCTGATGACCCTAAAAATTCTTTCCAGATGCCTGACTTCATGGAAGGGGAGAAGAAGTGCCAAAGAGGAAAGTGGGAGGGAAGGGAAGGTAATGAACCACCAACAGAAAATAACGGGAGGAAAGTACTTTATATTTCCTCTGAAGAAATCATGTTATTTTTAGTTCTCACCAGAATTTGATCAGAGAAAAATTTTTTTTCTGAAACAATAGATACAACTATTAATGGTGTGTAATTCCATATCAGCTTCCACTCTTACCAGAGTAGGGAAAGTGAGTCTCTCAGTATTGACTGAGTCCCTGAGTCAGGTGAGGAACAAAGGTGAAACCAAGGAACCCAGAGGACCTAGTGACAGACCCCTGTAAAACAGGGTTTCTCTGAGCACGAGCCAGCTGGCCAGACATGTGTCTGCTAGGGCTTCTCTGTTCACGGCCAGACCCAGCCACATGGGTTATAGTGACCAGCTGTGGTAGGGCCAACCAGGGGCCAAGGTAACCAGGGATCTGGCCTTGAGCCAGCCTGGTACTTGAGCTTTCTTCCCCTGGAAGGAAAATGAGAAAATACTGCTTATATTAATGTTGAGTATTTTTTAATAAGCAAGCTTGATTTTTATCATGTTATAAAATGCTTGTTCCCAAGAATTCTCTTACACTCTTTAGGTGCGTGGTGTACGCTGCTATGTCCATTTGATGCCCTTATGCCGAGAAGCCAACAGTTCGATTTCACGGGCCCTAGGAACTTTCACTTTTGCAGGCTTCTTTCTCCCCTCCCGCTAAATTTAAATTATATTTTAAAAATATGTTTTAAATTTATTTTTAAAAGTTAGATTGTATAACTGTATTGTATAAAGAAAAATATATCCATACTATATACCATCCTTTTCTTCAACCTAAAAGTTTATTTTTCCCATCTGATTTTAAAAGAATTTAAAACATTTTTCTGGGTCCTTAAAAGTATTGTGGCCCTAGCACTGAGACTGCCATGCCTGATGGATAAATTGGTTCCAGATGCCAGCCTAAACCTCATTGTCACATTAATGCCTCCAGTGGATATGGTAGTAGATGGCATGGTTCTGAATTCACTGTAGCATTGTATACCAACCAGCTGGCATGTAGAGATGCCAAATTATTTGATTTTTTATGCATGTATTCAGATCAGTGTTATTTCTTATTTCTTGTATCAGCTCAGGGCAGTTCAAATGTCTTTTTAACTTCACTGCTTTCTGTATGTCCCACAATGGTATTCAGGGAGATGAAAAGTAAGAAAAATAGGATTCAAGCAACAGAGCCATTCTGAAACTCGAGGGAGAGGGAATTGCTTACAGTTATCTTATGGATGATCTGAAAATCGAATGCAAAGAGTCGGTAATCATTCAATTCGTAACAAACATTGCTGATGAAAAGAATCAGTAGAGAATAAAATTGACAAAGGCTAAACCTGCACAACATGAACTTTGTTGTTGCCAAATATGGATAGGAAAAGTAAAATCTTGGCAAATTTTGGATCTGCAAAATTTGACACAGGAAAATTGGATTTTATAAAAATAAAAGATACAGATCAAAATTCACTTTGGCAAAACTATAAAATATGATAAATCAAAAAGTAATCGATGAATAAATCCTTGAAAAGGTGAAAAGGCAAAATAAAAAATTAATCCTGATCCCAATAACTTTTATAACACAAATGCAAAATATAAAAATATAACTGCATAGTATAGACAATTTATCATATATTAAAATATGGGTAATAGAATTCAATTTGGAAAAAATAATCAATGTGAGTAAAATTCTAGTTAAAATGTTGATAGTCATGAATATGTACTCAATACATTCTTATAATTTAAATGACGGAAATAACCAAAATTCAGAGTTAAAATGGTATAAAAAGATATAGGATGTCCCAAAAGTCTTAGTGCAGTTTTAAATTATTAAAACAATTTACTTTAAAAATCTATCTTCGGGGCTTCCCTGGTGGCGCAGTAGTTGCGCGTCCGCCTGCCGATGCAGGGGAAAAAAAAAAAAAAAAAAAAAAAAAAAAAAAAAATCTATCTTCCTGCAATAAAGTTTAAAATGTTTAATTTAGTTATACATCATATATTATTGTAACTGCCTAAGGATGTTCTAGAAGGATGGTCCCAAACAGATACCAGTGGTAACCTCTGGGGAGGGATGTGGGACCACACGGAACAGAGTTTATGAACTTTTTGAGTTTGTAAGAGTTTGAGACTTTTTGCTTTTTATTCTGTATGAAGTTGCACTAGCCCCACGAGCCGGCTAGGACCCAAAAGAGGCAGATTCTGTCTTTAAAAAAAATCTCTTTGGCTGCCCATTTCTGGTCCTGCTTTTCCACCACATCAGTAGCACTTCTAGTGTCTTCATCACTTCCCTTCAACCCTTTACGCACTTAGCCTCGCTCATTTTCTGGAGTTGCAGCAAATTCCCCTTCAGCACTTTTTTCTCTCTCTCATATGGGAGTATCCATCTTGCTTTATGGTCAGAAAATATATACAACTTTGTGGAGTAGGTAAGATAGGTATTGTTACACCAATTTACAGATGAGCAAGTGAGAAGAGTATAAAGTACTTCTCCCAGTCATAAGACTGGGTTTATGACCCACATTCCCAGCTCAGAGTTCCCTCTATTGTAAGGTTACTCTTCTGAGCTTTTAACCTGGAAGGTGTAATATATATAATAAATGTGCTACTTAAAAAAAAACAGATCCACAGTCCACTTCCTAGATCAATCAGCTACAATGGATCCCCATTGCCTAATTAAAATAGTCCAACTATAGATGTATTGGAAAAACAGGGACTTAGAAGAATTTGGAAAAAATTATAGTGCAAATATAATGCTTTTCTAAATAATTCCTTTACATCTTCAACTCCCTTTTAGGTCTGTGTGATTATTTTGCAGTTCACTAATTATAAAGGTGTACTTAGAGATAACAAGGAGAGAGTAAGGAGGACAAATGAATGCTCTTCTCTCATTGCTGAAAAGGATATGCAGGCTCTAACATAGCCTCCAAATAAAACTCCGATTCTCTTAAGAATTAAGACTGCAAGGAAGTCTTGAACTTCTACAGTCTAGAGAAGAGGGGGACCCAGCACCCCACTCTGCCTCCTGCTGTGCTCTTTCTGGATTTCCCTTGCCCCCTGCATTTAACCTCCATAAGTGCACTTGTCTGGCCCTAGAGTGTGTGATGGGGCACTGTTGAGTCTGTGCCTAATCCACATTTCAGCAGTGAAGCTGCCAGCTGCTTCTCAGTCTAGGAAAAGTAAAAAAGTCACTTTGAGTTGGATCTCTTGTGTTCTTCATGAAGACCTCTTGGTTAAGCAAGTATAAGGTGAGCAGACACTCCCTGCTCCAGGAAAAATGTAACAAAACCTTTTCTATCACCTGTATTAGTTGCCTGTTAGCATGCAAAGCTCTGGGAAGGAGTGGAGCAATTTTTCACCACCTTCGTTATCACTACTTTAATTGAAGAAGCCGCTATGGACTAAAGCAAATGCCTTCTCACCAGTCTGCCAGCTTCTATTGATACTTTTATTCCTCTACAATTTGTCCTTCATGCTATACCCAGAGCAATCTTTTTAAAATGTAACTCACGTTCAGTTACTGTTTTGCCAAAGCCCTCCAGTGGCTTCCCACCACATTCAAAACAAAGTCTAGATTCCTTTCCCCGTGGCCTACAGGACCTTCCTCATCTCCTGTGACTTTGAACCTTGCTCTGTCTACATTAGCTACTAGCCTTCTTGCATTCCTCACATATCAGTGTGGTTCTGCCCAGGCCTTTGTGCTTGCTGTTTCTCTGCTCTCAGCACTCTTCCCCAGATCTTCACATGACTTGTTTTCTCAGTTTATTTATGCCTCTGCTCTAAGCTCTTCAGAGGATACTTCCTGGCCATTTTATTTAAAGTGGAACCCATCCACCACTACTACTTTAGCCTGACTTTGTGCCCCCATGGCATCTATTTCTACCTGTCATTACGTTATTTGTTTGCTTATTATCAGTATCATAAACTAGAATGGGCACACTCTGAAGCCAGGAATTTCGTCTTAAACACCCCTGTATCTCACATAGAATACTGTCTGACCAATAGTCAGCGTTTAATAATATTTGTGAAAGAAGGAAAGAATCTTGACCTCAGTATTATAATTTTTATACATTTTCTTTCTCAGAAAACCTGAAGGTAGCTTTGATACATCCCTTCAGAAGATAAGACAGTGTTTTTCCTCAGCTGTTTACTTGTCAATAATTGTCAGACCTGTTTCTTTGAGGTTTGTCCAAGTCACCATTCTCTGTGGATAATTGTGGGCAGCCTGGACAGAGAGCTTCCACTCAAGGTCGTCTAGTCTAGTCCTTGACTTTAGATGATACACTATTGCATTGCCATCTCTAACCTGAAGTTGGAGTTCTCATTTGATTTTACCTGAATTACTTTTCTTTCTGGATAGAATCTGGTTAACTCCCCATTGTCTCTATGTTGTTCCTTTTTCCCCCAGTTGATTTCTCTCAGTGAGAGCTGACCTGATCAGCAGGTGGGGATTTAGAGCTATTCACCCATGCCTTCTTGACTTTCCGTTTGTGTCTGTCTCCACTTAATGAAATTACTGTCCTTCTTCTCAAGAGGCAATTAAAATGCTTTGATTTTTCACCAATAAATGATATTCACCCAACTTTTTGGAACTCAAAACAGAATAACTTGCTTGAGGAGAAAGTGGTCCAGTCCTTGCCTTAAGAGAAAGAGAATAACCTTCCTTAGGCTTCTCTCCATTTCCACACTCCTATGAAAACCAGTGTTAACAGTTGGTGTATATTCCCTTAATAACTTTTTTCATGCTCATGTAAGTATACACAGAGAGTTGTTATTTGATTAATTTCATAAAAGTTAGTATCATCCTATGTACATGACTCCAACTTGCTTTTCTCCCTTAACATGACCTTACGGATGGCTCTCTTCTAAAATCAAGTAAGAGCTCCGACACTGCTTTTTAAAGTAGCAAAATATTCCTTGATTTAAATATTGCCACAATTTATTCACTCATTTTCCCATTGAAGGTCAGAATTTTGCCTTCTGTGTGTTCACCGTTGGTTGACAAGCCCCATTCCGTGACTATTGCCCTACTGAGCATTTTAGATAACTTGATTTCCTGCTGAGGGTTTCTACAGAAATTCCAACTCCTCATCAGAAAATGGAGATTTGCTTGAAAAGATTTAGGTTATTTTTCTAGTGCCACCCTCCTTCCCTTGCCATTGATCTCATGCAATAATGTGGTTAGAAATTGTGAGGTGGTGTGGAGTGTTTAATGGGATAAAGACTTTGCATGTGCTTGTGGACAGAAAATAGGCACACAGAGAAAGCCCTGTACCCAGAGGTTGGGGGCCAAATTCCAGTTTTAATCCCAGTATCTAATTAACTGTGTGATCTTGGTAAGTCATTGGTGCTTTTAGGGTCTTAAGTTCTTTCAGGTTCAATTAGGGAGGTAGGTAATAAAATGCTTCTCAATCTAGGGAACTTTTGCCATCAGAGTATGCAGCAGCTGAGGGTTCCCCAGGATATGGGAAATAGGGAGCATGTTTCTAAGATATGTGGTTTAAAACTTTTTTAAAACAACATTGTAAGTCAACTATACTCCAATAAAAATTTTAAAAGATTTTCTATATTTAAACATTCATGCACATCTTATGGCATACAGTGAAAAATCTATATGAATAAGACCAAGACTTGGGACCCAAAAGAAAATCTCTAGTTGTAGTCGGCTGTCATGGCGATTGCTCTTTCTTTTCATCATTTTTACAAAACAATGCACTGAGCAGAAACATCCTACCAAGTTCCCTCCAACTCTAAAAATGGTGAGGACAGGACAGTATTCATTCCAAGTGCACCTGTCTCTCAATTCAGGCAGTGGATAAGTTTCTGAAAAAGGTTGAGAAATTTTAAATGACCAGGTAAAAGAGTATATTTTAGTGGCGCAGACTTCTTAAATCAGTCATACCATGTTGCATTAATTAGAATAATTTATTCATTTAACAGATACTTATTGAGTGTCAGCTCAAGGGAGGAGTGAAACAGGAGGAAAAGCACGTGAGGGACATGTGAGGCCTGAGGATGAAGTGTGCTTAGAGGCCAGTGTACCTGCAGTGAGGGAGGGGAAGGTAGTAGGAAATGATGTTGGACAGGAACCAGGTTCTGCCTGGGCCCCACCCTGGACCAATTTAAACCTAATTGATAGGGGTAGCACAGGTATATGTATAATTTAAAGCTCCCTAGAGGCCTTAGATGCCCACTAGGAGATGAGAATCACTGATGTGGGACCTTGTTGGCTTTTACACTGAGTAAGGTGAAAGTCATCAGAAAGGCGCTTTTTTTTTTCCCATTTATTTATTTATTTATTTATTTTTGGCCGTGTTGGGCCTTCGTTTCTGTGCGAGGGCTTTCTCTAGTTGCCGCGAGCGGGGTCCACTCTTCATCGCGGTGCGCGGGCCTCTCACTGTCGCGGCCTCTCTTGTTGCGGAGCACAGGCTCCAGACGCGCAGGCTCAGTAGTTGTGGCTCCCGGGCCCAGTTGCTCCGCGGCATGTGGGATCTTCCCAGACCAGGGCTCAAACCCGTGTCCCCTGCATTGGCAGGCAGATTCTCAACCACTGCGCCACCAGGGAAGCCCATCAGAGAGGCTTTTAAAAATAATTTTTTATTGTGGTAAAATACATATAATATAAAATTTACCATCTTAAGAATTTTTAAGTGTACCGTCTAGTGGAATTAAATACACTCATAATATTGTGCATCTATAACCACCGTCCATCTCTGTAACTCTTTTTATACTGTAAAACTGAAATTCTGTACCTATTAAACAATAACCCCTCATTCTCCTCCCCCCTCAAACCCCTGGAAACCACCATTGTACTTTCTGTTTCTATGAGTTTGACTAGTGTAAGTATCTCATGTAAGTTGGAATCATACAGTACTTGTCTTTTTGTGACTGACATTTCATGTAGCATAATATCCTTAAGGTTCATCCATGTGGTAGCATGTGTCAGAATTTCCTTCCTCTTTAAGGCCAAATAATATTCCACTGTATGTATATACCACATTTTACTTATCTATTCTTCTATCTATGGGCCCTTGAGTTGATTCCACTACTGTGAATAATGCTGCTATGAATATGGGTGTACATGGGTGTATGGACTCTGCTTTCAATTATATTGGGCATATACCCAGAAGTAGAATTGCTGCAACATATGGAAATTCTATTTAAAAATTTTGAGGAATAGCCATATTGTTTTCCATAGTGCGTGTACCATTTACCTTCTCACCAGCAGTGCAAAGGGCTCCAAGTTCTCCATATTCTCATCAACATTTGTTATTTTCTGTTTTTTATAGAAGCCACCCTAATAAATGTGAGGTGGTATCTCATTGTACTTTTGATTTGCATATTCCTTATTATTAGTGATGCTGAGAATCTAGTCATACTCTTATTGGCCATTTGTATATCGTTTTTTCTCCAAAAAATATGTACTTATTCAAGTACTCTTCCCATTCTTGAATTTTTTTGTTGCTGTTGTTGAGTTTTGGGGTTTTCTATATATTCTGGATATTAGCCCCTTATCAGGTATATGATTTGCAAGTATTTTCTCCCATTCTGTGGGTTGCCTTTTTACTCTGTTAATAGTGTCTTTTGATGCATAATATTTTTTAGTCTTCATGAAGTCCAATTTGTCTACTTGTTCTTTTGTTGCCTGTGCTTTTGGTGCCATATCCAGGAAATCATTGCCAAGTCCAATGTCATTAAATTTTGCTCTGTGTTTTCTTCTAAGAGTTTTACAGGTTTGGACTTCCATTTAAATCTTTGATCAATTTTGAGTTAATTTTTGTATATGGTGTTAGATAATGATCCAGCTTCATTTTCCGGTATGAGGATATCCAGTTTTCCCAGCACCATTTGTTTAAAAGACTGCCCTTTCCCCATTGAATAGTCTTGGCAGCCTTATCAGAAATCATTTGACAATACATGTGAGGGTCTCTATTTTATTCAATTGGTCTGTACATCTGTCTTTATGCCAGTACCACATTGTTTTGATTACTGTAGCTTTGAAGTAAGCTTTGAAAAGAGGAAATGTGAGTCCTCCAGCTTTGTTCTTTCTCAAGATTGTTTTGTCTATTCAGGATCTCTTGAGATTCCATTTGAATATTAGGATGGGTTTTTCTGTTTCTGCAAAAAAAAAGTCATTGGGATTTTGACAGGAATTGCATAGAATCTGTAGATGACTTTGCGTAGTATTGACATCTTAACAATATTAAGTGTTTCAATCCATAAACGTGGAATCTGTTTCCAATTATTTATGTCTTCTTTAATTTCTTTCAGCAATGTTTTGTAGTTTCCATTACATGAGTCTTGGTTAAGTTAATTCCTAAGTATTTTCCTCATTTTGATACTATTGTAAATGGAATTATTTTTATAATTTCCTTTTCAGATTGTTCATTCTTAGTATAAAGAGATGCAACTAATTTTTGTGTGTTGACTTTGTATCCTGCTACTTTGCTGAATTTATTTAATAGTTCTAACAGAATTTTGTGGAATCTTTAGGGTTTTCTCCATGTAAGATCATATCATCTATGAACAGAGATATTTTTACTTCTTCCTTTCCAATTTGGATGCCGTTTATTTCTCTTTATTGCCTAATTTCTCTGGTTAGAAGTTGTAGCACTATGTTAAATAGAATGGCAAAAGCAGACACCCTTGCTTTGTTCCTTATCTTGGAGGAAAGGATTTCAGTTTTTCAACATTGCATATGTTGTTTGTTGTTGCTGTTTTTAATATATATATATATATAGCTTTTATTATGTTGAGGTAGTTTCCTTCTATTCCTAGTTTGTTGAGTGTTTTTATTATGAAAGTATGTTGAATTTTGTCAAATGCCTTTTATATCAATTGAGATAATCATGTGTTTGTGCCCTTTCTTTCTGCTAATATTACGTATTACATTGATTGTGTTTTGTATGGTGAACCATCCTTGCATTTCAGGAATAAATCCCACTTGACCATGGTGTATAATCCTTTTAATTTGGTTATGAATTCAGTTCTCTAGTATTTTGTTGAGGATTTTTGCATCCATGTTCATTAGGGATGTTAGTCTATAGTTTTCTTGTAGTATCTTTGTCTGGCTTTGGTATAGGATAATGCTGGCTGCATGGAATGAGTTTGGAAGTGTACTCTCCTTTTCAATTTTTTGGAAAAAAGAATTTTTGAGAGATATAGGTATTATTTTTTCCTTAAATGTTTGGTAGAATTCACTAGTGAAGCCATCAGGTCCTGGGCTTTTATTTGTAGAAAGATTTTTGATGACTGATTCAATCTCCTTACTTGTTATAGATCTATTCAGATTTTCTATTTCTTTGTGGTTTAGTCTTGGTAGGTTTTGTGTTTCTAGGAATTTGTCCATTTCAGCTAGGTTATCCAATTTGTTCTTCATAGTACTTGCTTTTACTCTTTTTATTTTTGTAGAATCAGTAGCAATGTCCTCACTTTCATTTCTGATTTTTAGTCTTCTCGCTTGTTTTCTTAGTCCATCTAGCTAAAGGTTTTATCAATTTTTTGTTGATATTTTCAGAGAACCAACTATTGGATTCATTGATTTTCTCTATTTTTCTATTCTCTACTTCTTTAATCTATGCTCTAATTTTTATTATTTCCTTCCTTCTGCTAGCTTTGGCTTTAGTTTGTTCTTCTTATTCTGGTTCCTTAAGTTGTAAAGTTATGTTGTTGATTTGAGACCTTTCTTGTTTTTAATGTAAGTTTTTAAAATAAAGCTTACAATTTCCCCCTTAACACTGTTTTTGCTGTGCCCCATAAGTTTTGGTATGTTTTTCTTTCATTTGCCTGTAAGTGTTTGCTAATTGCCTCATAATTTCCTCTTTGATTCATTGGTATTTTAAAATGCATTTTTAATTTCCACAAATTTGTGATCTTTCCAGTTTTACTTCTGTTGTTCATTTCAAACTTCATCCCATTGTGGTCGAAGAAGATACTTTGTGAAATATCTGTCTTTTAAAATCTGTTGAGAATTAATGTGTGGCCTAACCTATGGTTTATCCTGGAAAATGTCCCATGTGCACTTGGGAAGAATGGGTATGCTGTTGTTGGGTAGAGTGTTCTTTACATGTCCGTTAGATCTAGTTGGTTTATTGTGTTAAGTCCTCTTTTTCCCTTAACTATCTTCTGTCTGGTTTTTCTCTCCATTATTGAGAGTAGGGTATTGAAGTCTCCAACTATTATTGTAGTGATATTTCTCCCTTTGATTCTTTAAGTTTTTACCTCATATATTTTGCTAATCTGTTATTAGGTGAAAAAATGTTTATAATTGTTATATCTTGCTGTATTGAAACTTTTATTAATATAAAATGTCCTTTTTTGTCTCTTGAAAACTTTTTTGGTTAAGGTCTATTTTGTCTGACATTAGTATAGCCACTCCTGCTCTCTTTTGGTTACTATTTTCATGGAATATCTTTTTCTATCCTCTCACTTTCAATCTATTTTAATCTATTTTTGTCTTTGGATTTAAGGTGAGTCTCCTATAGACAAACCATAGTTGGATCATATGTTTTTATCCATTTGGCCAATCTCTATTTTCTGACTGGAGATTTTATCTATTTCCAAGTAAAGTAATTACTGATACGGAGAGCCTTACTTCTGTCATTTTGCTGCTTGCCTTCTAGCTTTTTGCTCCTCATTTTCTGCATTACTGTCTTCTTTTCTGTTTAGTTGATTTTTTTTGCAGTGAAACATTTAAATTCCTTTCTTATTTCCTTTTGTGTATAGTCATAGCTATTTTCTGTTGAGTTTGGGTATTACATTTAATATCCTAAAGTTATAACACTCCAATTTAAATGTATACCAGCTTAACTTCAATAATAGTTTTTAACACAGTAATCATTTAATAGTTTTTAACATACAAAACTCCTACTCCTTTACAACTCTATCCTCACTCCTTTCAGTTGTTGATGTCACAAAATTATATCTTTATACATGTGTGCCCCAAAATATAATTTAAGAATTCTTTTAAATGTATTGGTGTCTAAAATTATGTAGAGAACAAAATGTGAGGTTACAAACCAAGGGTGTAATAATATTAGCTTTTAGACTAACCATTTTTTTTTAATATCCTAGTCTCTTAAATCATGTAGAAAACATAAAATGGACTTACACACCATTGTTACAATAATACCAGCTTTTATAATTACCCATGTGTTTACAATTATTTACATTATTGAGAGACATTTCTTCATACAGTTTCTAGTCTTTCTAGTGTCCTTTCATTTTACCCTGTGGGACTCCCTTGAGCATTTCCTTCAGGGCAGGTCTAGTGGTAATGAACTTTCTCAGCTTTTGTTTATCTGGGAATGTGTTAATTCTTCTGCTCTTGAAGGGCAGTTTTGTTGGATATAAGATTCTTGGTTGAGAGCTTTTTTTCTTTGAGCACTTTTACTGTATCAGCCTACTGCCTTCTGGCCTCCAAAGTTTCTGATGAGAAATCTACTGATTATCTTATTGAGGATCACTTGTATGTGATGAGTTGCTTCTTTCTTGCTGCCTTCAAGAGTCTCTCCATTTGATTATAATGTGTCTCAGTGTGGATTTCTTCAAGTTCATCTTACTTGGAGTTCATTAAGTTTCTTTAGTGTTTATATTCATGTCTTTTGTTAAATTTGGGAAGATTGTAGCCATTGTTTTTTCAAATATTCTCTCTGTCCTGGGGCTTCCCTGGTGGCGCAGTGGTTGAGAATCTGCCTGCCAGTGCAGGGGACACGGGTTCGAGCCCTGGTCTGGGAAGATCCCACATGCCGTGGAGCAACTGGGCCCGTGAGCCACAACTACTGAGCCTGCGTGTCTGGAGCCTGTGCTCTGCAACAAGAGAGGCCACGATAGTGAGAGGCCCATGCACCGCGATGAAGAGTGGCCCCCGCTTGCCACAACTAGAGAAAAAGCCCTCACACAGAAACAAAGACCCAACACAGCCAAAAAATAAAAAAATATATATATATATATACACAAATATTCTCTCTGTCCTTTACCTTCTCTCATCTTCTGGGACTCCCACAATGCATATTTTGGTCCATATGATAGTATTCCATACCCTTAGGCTCTGTTCACTGTTTTTCACTCCTTTTTCTTTCTGCTCTTCAGACTCAACAATTTCCTTACTCTATCTTCAACTTTACCAATTTTTTCTTCTGCCTGATTAAATCTGCCTTTGAATCCTTCTAATGAAATTTTTATTTCACTTATTGTACTTTTCAGCTCCAATTTTCTTTTTGGTTTCTTTTTAGGTTTTCTACCTCTTCATTGATATTCCATTTTGTTCACACATCATTTTCTTGACTTTCTCCACGTCTCCCTTTCATCCTTTGAACATCTTTAAGATGATTGATTTAAAGTGTTTGTCTAGTACAACTGCCATCAGTTTCAAGGACAGTTTCTGTTGACTTATTTTTTTTCCTTGAATGGGTCATACTTTCTTATTTTTTTGTATGCCTTTTGAGTTTTTGTTGAAAACTAGGCATTTGAATCTGATTACATGGGAACTCTGGAAATCATATTGTCCCCTGTCCCCTGGGTTTGCTGGTTCTGTTATGGTTTCTGGGTTTTGTTTTGTCTTGTTTTTCAATTGTTGTAGTCTGTCTCTATGCCAAGGATCATCCTGGTGTTAACTTAAGATCATCTCAGGTCTTTTCTGAGCCTATGCCTTTCCCTGGACATGTGCATTTACTTTCGAATTTTCCCCATATATGCAATTGTATTTGAATGTCCTAGCCTTAATGTCTGGCTCCCAAAAGGGGGAAAAAGAGAAAAATGAGGAGGAGGGGAAGGGTTCCAGTTCTTTAAAACCCCTGTAAGTTACTTTAGCCATAAGGGAAGAGGCTTGCAAAAATGGGGGGAGGTGCAACAACAATGGTTGCTCTCCTCTTTGTCTGCATCTCTGTGATCAGAAGCAGCAATCAGCTATCAAAGCACAGATCCCTGACATTTGGTGGACAGGGTACTTTTTGCCCGCCCTGGCTCCTGCAAGCTGTGTGCAGGCTGCTCCAGGAACACATGCACAGCTGCCTGCCATGCAGCTGGGGGTAGAGGATAAGTAGCTGTTACTGTAGTATGAGCTGAAACTGACCGAAATTAATTACAATTTACTGTTCAAACCTTTCCCTGGAAGTTGCAAGCCAGACTCCAGAGTTCCAAAATAGTTACATCAGACAGATTCTGCCTGTGCATTTGTTGTCTAGATGGGGAGACAGATTTCTGGTGCTTCCTACTCTGCCATCTTCCCCAAATCCACTCCCATTGCTGAGTTTTTAAACAGAGCTCCTCTATGTCTATGAATCACTCTGGATGCTGCATTAAGAACTGACCACAGGGAGGCAGGGGTGGGTAAAGGGGGACCTGATAGGAGACTACTCCAATAATCCAGGTGAGATATAATCATACTTGACCACCATAGGGTTGTTGTGTTGATAAATATTTGAATCTGGATGTATTTTGAAGGTAGAGCCTCCAAGATATGCTGCTGAATGAGAGGCAAATAAAAATTTATGGAAAAGAAAGTGAATATAAGAAATGCCTATTTTTGAAATGAACAAAAATAGTCATGGAATTGTCCCAAGAAGCCACAAGTAACATTAGTTTTGACCATTTGCTCTGACATTCCCGATCTTCTTCATTAAAATTCTTACCACCATTTTTGGTCATGGGCACTGGTTTTGCAGACCCAGCCCTTTCTCTCCTCTGAACTGCATTAGCATGACCTGGTCTTACCGTGTATTCTCATGGATGAAGCCTGTGACCACCCTTTTCAATGGGCCTGAAAACATCCATTTTGGCTCCAAAGATGAAAGCTGTTTTCTGCTTCTCAAATGAGGGCCTCCCAGAGATGATAGCCGATATTTTTGCAGTAATAGCTTTATTTGGAAACACACAAAACCACCTGGAAAAATAGTATAGCCTGTTGGTAGCTCTCCTGAACTACTCTGCTAGCATCAGAACCTCTAAAATTTTAGCAAGTGTTTTAAATTGTATAATTCTGAAATTAGTATGTCTTTCCAAAAAGGAGTTGGCCTACACTCTTGAAGACTGTAATATGTGACAGTAAAACACATCACTCATCTGCTTTCTCAATCTCTGGTACTCTCTACCAGGGGGCAGTTTATCCTTGAGAACCAGAAAATATCTTTGAGATCCTTCAAATCAATGAGGAGCACTGGAGAGAAGGGAGAAATCCCTTACATGTGACAGACATTTTAGGAGATGTAGTTATAATTATTCTTGTCTTCAGACTCCCAAAAGTACAGTTCAGTCAACATTGTGAATCACGGAATTCTCTCACCGGTAAGCCCCCTTTCAAGGGTGTTAAATGTCTTGCTTGGCACTTTGTTTTATTTAGCTAACTTTTCAGCCTATTTTAACACGTGGAACCTCCTGAAACATGAGCCGGAGAGCGTACGAATCTAGCTCCATTTCGTTCTGGTCTGTCACTTTGGTGTTAGCATTTTCCTCACTCTTGTTTCCAGTTTGAGTTATGAAACCATTTCAGTTCAGTTTTAATAACCTCCCTGGCATGGCAAGCTCTACAAGAGCTGCCAAACTTAATACGTTGACTCCTTGTGAAGAGGGCAGCAGCTCTGGCCAGTGGAGGACGGGAGGTGGATTTTCTATAAACGCATCCGTTTTCCATTACAGCCCTTTCTGATTTGGTAGCAGACTGCCAGGTGCAGCTGGTTTCCTCTTCTATACACAGTCATTTTTGACTTTGGTTTCTGAATTTCCTTGTCTTCTGACTCACCCATGATCCTCTGACTAAATAAACTACCTCGTGATCAATCTTCCTGCCCGCGGAGTAGGTCCCAGAGCTCAGCAGCCATGAGAGAGCTAGCTTCACCCTGCACAACAAACCTCTGATCAGTGACTTCCATGTGTGTTTGTGGAGGCTTCCACGACCACCATAGGGAAACAGCTGCTCTGGTGCAGAGAGAGCGCCATCTTTGTGGAGTGAAAGCAGGATTCTATTCTGTAGATGGATTTCCACATGAGCTGCAGGCATACCACTGAAGGTGTACCCGTGAGAACTTTCCCCCCAGCCACTCCTCTGCAACAAAACAAAGGTCAGGCTAGGAATTTGGGTCCCTAGTCTTCAATCTCATCCTTTCCTAGATTCTGTGCTTATTTAAGATGCAGACACACTCATCTCATTGGATAAAGGACATGAAAATATTCATTTCTTACAAAATGTGCAATAAACTGTAGATTTCATGGGCAGGTTTATAATATAGAGATGCCTTGCTTTAAGCCGATGAAATGCATGAAATTCCAAATTTATAAGCAAATAGAAAGGTTAAGCCAGTATAGAATTATTTGCTTTACAAGAAGCGTGGCAATAAGAAACTTTAAGTAGCTATTCTCTATAAGGGCAATAATATACCATCATTTCCATATTCAGATAAGGTGAGCTACTCCTATAACAAGAGTATTTAGTAGAAAAAATAGGTCAGGGACAGATCAAAAAGGCTGGCCAAAACTGGTGTGTAAATTCCCATTTGGGAATGTGGCCACCTATAATCTCCTTTAGAACCTCAGCTTAATCTTATTATACTTCCACTACAATTCTCTTGGGGAATTAAGTGCTGGGGGTTGAGGGGTAAGGTGTCCTTGGGTTTTAGTTGCTTCTTACCACACATGTGTTTGTGGCCTCCGAAAGCAGAGGCCTCAGAGCAGAAACCTCAGAGATGCAAAGTCACTGTGTGGAAAGAGCGCAGACATCTGGGCGTCTTATCACCTGGGAGTTCTCAGTCTTTTCTTCTGCTACCGCCTGTGATGGGTGATGATTTATTCCCATGGGCATAGACGGCAGGCTGCTGCATCAATAAAATAGACCAGGAGTGTAGTGCAGCTCTGCAGGTGCTGGCTGAAACCCCACCGCTTTCTCCCCTGCTCAGGAAAGTGACTTAGAGTGCAAGGGAACAAAAGAAGCAGCATTGGAGGGGTAACTTGGGATGTACTCTTACTGCTTTTACGTTTATCATCTAAAAACTTTGGTATCTTCTAACTCTTTTTGGTAACAGTTTGTTTGTTATAAACATCCCCCCCTGAGATTTGCTGGTGCAATCTGCCATTATAAGGCTACAGACTGGAGGCCTGGAAGGGATTCGTCTGTCCTCTGAGCATCCAGAGTCCAAGAAGTCAGGAACAGCCTCCCCTTTGGACAGCTCCAGGTCCTGGCAGACCTGCTTAAGGGATGGAGCTACAGAGAGGAAGACAGAGGGGGAAACTCTTGTAGGACCTGGAAAAACCCCTCTTATGCTTTTGAGTCAGATCCTCCCATGCAGGTAGATGCTCATCTTTCTGATCCAGCCAGTTGTTTTTGTTTTGTTTTGTTTTTTTTCCTTTTTCTGTTGCCAGTGGTCTTCAAAGGCACAGCCCTTTTCTGAAACATCACAGGACCTTCTAATTAGCAGTCTCTGGCCGTGTAGAGTTGCAGCTTGTTTTATGTGTCCCCAAATAACTAGGCTTTTGCAAGTTTTTAAAACCCAAAGTTTGATTCAAAGATATAGCCTTAATTTATTGGTCCCAAGTTAAATGAGCACAAATTCTTTTGTAATATTGGAAATTATTTTTAAATTTAATAAAAATGTTCATGGAACTATTTTTTTTCCTTACTGGAAAAATAAGATATTATAGCAACAAAAAAGGATCTGTAAAAAAATGAAAAATCTCTTGTTATTACAACTTTTCTTCTCACTCCTCCCCTGACCACTGGGGGACTTAACAGAATTCAGGTTCCTTGAATGGGAACTATTCTGGAGCCTGGTGTGGGGCTGGTCACTTTGATTCATCAAGGTTATATGTTAGTTAGAACAAATGGAAAAGGAGAAATTACCTCTTTATCCAAGGAGTGTCCTCAAGAAAGAAGAGTCAATGGGGACAACAGGGGCTTCTAAATTTGGCTTTGCAGAGTCTCTTGTGGGCGTGGGGTGAAAAGTGGGGAGGGAGAAGGGAGCAGATATGGATTGAATGTTTGTGTTCCCCCCAATTTATACGTTGAAGCTCTAACCCCCAGCGTGATGGTACTTGGAGGTGGGGCCTTTGGGAGGTAATTAGGGTAAGATGAGGTCATGAGGGTGGAGCCCCCATGATGGGACTAGTGTCCTTAAAAGAAGAGGAAGAAACCAGAGTCCTCTCTTTCTCTCCACCAGATACAGCAAGAAGAAAGTTATTTGCAAACCAGAAAAAGGGCTCTCACCAGACAACTTGATCTTGGACTTCCTAGCCTCCAGAACTGTAAGAAATAAATGTTGATTGTTTAAACAGTGTGGTAATTTGTTACAGTAGCCTGAGGTGACTAAGACAGGAGGAGAGAAGGTTGAGGGGAGCAAATTCAGGTTTTTTCTTCCAACTAGAGAAACTCCACTTTCAGAAAAAGAGGAATTATCTTTTTTTTATTCAAAATGCTGTGTGTGTGTGTGTGTGTGTATAGACGTTCTCCGGGCTTATTATTTGATACCAATGCTTTATTGTCATTTAATGCCAAGTGCAATTTAAAACTTGGGGGCGAGAAATGATTATACTCTAAGAAATTGCCCAAATTTCCTGTCTCCTAAGATTACTAACTTACAAAGGAGGGAACAGAGGAAAAAATTGGATTAAAAAAAGTTACAAGTAATGAAAGAAGACAATTCTATCTTTTTTTTTTTGGTATGGGCAACTGCACTTGATATTGTGAAATCAAATGATATATACCTCCAGGAACTCTTCCAGAAAGAGCTACTCAGTAAGGGGAGCTTCATCATTAGTGCATTCGGACATTACAGCTCTGGTATGTTTGCAAAGGATCATACATAGTCATGAAAACTCAAGAATAGCAAAGTCAATGAGTGTATTTAGAAGTGTGTATTCCTCTCCTGTCAAAGAATCTCTCTGTACATGAATGGCAGTTGTGTCCTCGATTTGAGTAACTGTTTCTTCCAATCAAACAAAATTCAAGCTAACAGACCCATAGATCTTAGCAGTACAGACCATCCTGTAACAGAACGGAAAGAGATGTTTTTGAAAGCTTGATTGTTAGTGATGCCCATTAGAGTCTTTCAAGTAGATAAATAGTAGAGCATATGTACCCATAAGTACAGATTACAATGGCACGCAGTGTTATCATTCTGGAAAGAGGGAATTAGACGAGGGAACCTCTTCTCTGTGCTAGAAACTCTTCCTCGAAATGCATGTAGTCTGCTAACTGAGGAGATCTGGCTTTTATAATAAAAAAGGTACCTAATAACACAAACTCTGCGCCCAACAGCCTATTGTTTCTGGTCGTTATGAGAGACATCAGCAATGAGACTCAGAGATGGGATGGTGGTAGGAACATGGGCTTTGGCATTTGATTCACCCAGATCCAAATCCCAACTCTCAACAGAGTCATCTGAGGAAGTTAGGAAGCTGCTCTGAGTCTTGTTTTCCTCCTTTGTAAAATGAGAACAAAATGACACATCTCACAAGGTCAAGTGAGATATGAAAATCATCCAGCAAAAAAATGCCTTGCCCTCAGTAGCCACTCATATATATTGGGTTTCTTCTTTTCTTACAGTCTGAGAAAGGATGTGTTATCTTATCAGGGGACAGGAATCTTGGGTGATTCAGCTAGGCTTCCCTTTTGATATTTTTCTGCATGATCCAGAATGCAAGGCCAGTACCTGGAGAAGTGTGTGGACATGTCCAGGTAGAATGTTAATGATAGGAGCTGCGTGGAAGTTGTTCCCATCTAGCGTCAATGTGAGTTTCCCATCTCCAGGTTCCGCTGAAGCGCATGTGGTGCCTGAGTGTTTACCTGCCTGGTAGTGGCTCTGCCCATCAGCAGTGATGAAACCTTTAATGAAGAAGTTTTCAGAAGTCCTTTGAATTCCATTTCTTGGAGATGAAGTAGGGAAAAATCAGTTTTCTTGGAAATTATTGCCATCTGGCAAGAACTTTGAAAATTGTTGGAGACATTGAAATTGGCTTGGAATTATCAAGCAGTTCTACTCTGTTTTAAATATTAGGCTTCCTGATGAGATTTCATTGAAGAAAGATTTCTGTGGCTCCAGAGAATTTGTAAACCATTGGCCTAGTGTAAGAGAGCCATAGTCTGAGAATGAAGAACCCTGTACTAAACTGAGTCCTGTCACTCACTTGCTGTGGGACACTCTACTTTTGTGTGTCACTTTCTTCAGAGTTAGAACAGGGAAAAGATCATATATTGGGGGCATGACAGTAGATTGTTTTTTAAGCCTAAAGCAGTATCTACATCACAGAGAGATCATCTGAATGCCCCAAGTTCACTTTTTCCTCAACAGAAGGTTTGCTGTTGTTTAAATTATCTCAATATCATAATTACCTTGATGGCCCGTCTCAAAACGCAGCTGAAATTAATTAGTCCATTGTGGAAAAACAGAACATCTTTTTGCTTTCTTATGTTTTTTAACATTAGGCAATAAGAAGTTTCCTAGCTCTTTCCGTTAAAGAAAGGACATTTATTTTTATATAAATTTGTTTTCCCGCCAATTCCAAAACAATATTTTCATGGAGCAAATCCCAGGAATAAGTAGAAAAAACCTTCCCGAGTTCAGACTAATCAGTGTTTCCTGTGAGTTCATCAATCCAATTCAACTGAGGGTGAAAACCACCTTTGTTCAATTAGAGTATGTGGAACACCATGCCCTTCGCACCTGCTTTTCTAGTACACACAATGTGCAAACATGAGGCCAGACAGGCATTGCAAATTTACACTGTGAAAACATGTATCTAAATATTCTCACAACAAGAAATATTTTCCAGAGCAATGCTTTATAATTAATGAGAATGCTTGTGAGCCTTCATAAGAACATTGTGCAATAAACATAAATATTTGATTACTTAATAAATGTAAATGTGATACGAAGTATAACAAACACTGATTTAAAAGCTGACATTAATTGCCAATAGAAACTTAATCATAAGCTATTAATTTACTATAACATCTGGGAGTCTTGATTAAAATTCCAATAACCCAAAGAATTGTAACCTATTACACTCAATATAGAAAAAGCAAATAGTGACCATTTCAATTGTAAGCTTTTGTCTTACTCACCATGCACAGCTCTTACCAAATGTTATCCTACCATGAGATAACTTTCCTATTTTTTGAAAAATGGCAGATAGAACACAGTGTACGGCAGGTTTCTATAGAAGCAAGATTTGGAGCTGAAAGGAGTGTGGAAGCTTCATAACGATTTGCATCATTTATATTTTTATTGAAATGAGGATTTGGTTCAGGAAGAAATGGTAACAAATTGGGCTGAAGAGTCCAGTCATGGGGAACTCTAAAGTGGATTCCAGTCTTTATTGGGAGGAGAAAAGGAGGCAAGAAAATCACTCTCCTCATGCTTTACCCCTAGGCTACCAGCCGCAGCCCATGAAAAAGATCTCAGCCTCTACCCTTGCCATTGGAGACCTCCTTAACACTTGCCATTACAGGAGTCGCTAATCTGATTGGTCAGAATTTGAAAGTGATCAGACCACATTTGCAGAGGGCATGGTCTGCAAAGGGGCCACCCTTCTGCTGTTCTACCTGTGCCTAGGTGGGCCATTAGCCTCGAAGTCTGCCCCATAGGCACAGGCATGTTTCCTCTCTCCCTCTCTCTGTAGGACACCTCACCATACAGAATCCAAGATTTAGATTCAAGGTGGAAAGCCTCCCTCTCATTTGCTTTGGTTTCAAGTCCCATTTTCCTATCCAGTTTACCTGAAGTCTTGCCTTTTTTAGTTTTCAGCCACTTACCCAGATTAATGTTGATATTTCATGTTCCATTTCTCTAGTTATCACTATTTGTTCTGTCAAACCTGAGTGGGAAAGAGAGGCAAGTAATCGTCAGGGAGTATTTTGGGGAGAGAAGGGGCATAGGGTACTTAAAAGGAGTCTTCTTCAGTTCTCAGAGCAAAGAAAACAAAGACAAAGCATGCCAAGGAGAGACATCCTGGAAGGATGTTTTCTCTTCCCATCCCATCTCTTCTGTATTAGCCACCTGCTGCTGCCTGTATGAAGACTTTCTGGAGGTGACAACTGACAGAAGCAGAGCTGCATCTAGTGCCTGAACCATTACATGCTCAGAGACAAAAACAAGTGACCAGGGAATGAATAACTGGGAAAGATAAACTGAATGCAATGTTTTGTTTTTCAAAATAACATTTTGTTTCCTGATTTGATGTGTATGTGGAAAATAGAAAAAAAGCATAAAAAGGAAAGCAAATATCATCTCCGTCCTACTAACCAGGAATAGTGATTTTCTGTTTCCGAGTTCCACAAGGCCACCTTCTAAGCTGTGGGCTGCCCCGCCTGGTTCTGCTTAGACTCAGCTGCTGGTTGGAGTACAGGTGTTAAAGACCTCATTAGCACACTTTTGCTACTCACTTGGAGAGCTAAATACTCTCAAGTGACTCTTAAGTTCTTCCAGCACAATCCATTTCTGCAGCTGGCAAGTCAAGAGTTTTAGAAGTTTGTGTGTCTCTGCGGCCTTCTCTTGAGCCATTCTGATTTGTCTTTCAAAAAGGACACATATGTAACTGCACTGTGTTAGGCCCAGCTGTTCCCGATTTCCCTGCTCCAGCTTCCTTCCGCACACATATTACTGGTTTCATTTTATTTGTGGGGCAGGGAGGTACTATCATTTTTATTTCTTTCCCACCACTGAACAGAGAAACAGAACAAGAAGCAATGGTTTAAAACCATTTCTTTCTTCACAGCTCCAGTCTAAACTGTCCAAGGAAATTAAGTCCCCATGTGCTGGGGAGTTGTATTTCTGGCTGAAATGCAAGTAGAGGACAGGACCTTTCTAACTGTTGAATAGGGCACAGAGAAGCCAGAATCCTAGACATGGTATTGGGTCCAACGTGCTCCAACATGCATGTGCCCATGGGTGTGGTGAACATGCTTTCTCCTTAAAGAGCAGGGTGAGGTCTGAAGGCTACAGTTCAAGTAACAGAACAAAGTGATTTTTTTTCCCACAAATGTATTTTCTTCCAGCATTTTAAGCAATAGATCACATTGTTATATTGTTTCTTTCTAATCATTCCTCTTCTGTCTCCTTGTCAGCCTTCTCTTTCTTCTCCTAAGTATGGATGTCTCCAGGGATCTATTCTTGATTCTTTGTCTTCCTCCTTTATAAACTCCCTCTCAGGGAACTGCTAGCTCACCTGGACTTCAGTTAGCACTGCTCTGCAAAGGACGCCTAGACCCTCCCTGAACTTTCCTGAAAAACAGTCTAGCAAAGCTAAGAGTGTGCATTTTCAAGTCCCAGAGCTACACTATTGCTGTGTGTCTTTGAAAAAGTTTTTCAGTCTCTGGGCCTCCATTGCTCCATCCATACAGTGGTGAGCAAAGCATGAGACAGTACTTGAAGGCATTTACGTATTAGTGAAGGTGTGTTGGTCGTAAATTATCTCAGGAGAGTTTGTCTGTTTGAAAATGTCTGTATTTCATTTTGGTTAAAACCAACTTAGGGTCCCTTTATCTTTTGAAAAAGTCATGCACGCACATGGAAAATTTCAAAATTACAAAAGGGTAGGCGTACATGTAAGTCCCTCTTAACTTTTATCCTTCAGCCACCTTCCAGAAGAAACTACTTTTTCATGCCTCACCTTTTTCTAACTGCTAAGAAAATTCTCTTGGAATATCTCTTGAAATATCTTGTTGGATATACGATAATTTATTATTCATTAGCCAATGTGTGGATTTCAGGTTAATTCCAATCTTATTATTAAAATCAGGGGTGGACAGGTTTGAATATAACTGAGGATAGATTCCTAGAACGGATATTGATGAGTGAAAGGATATATGCAGATTCTCTGATTAGGTTTTTTGAGCTATAATTTACACACAATAAAATTAACCCTTTTAAGCGTGTAGATCTATAGGTTTTGACAGATGCGTACAGTTGTACAACACCACCAAAATCAAGACAACAGAACACTTCTGTCACCTCAAACATTTCCCTTGTGCCTAGTGACTCCCTGGAGTCAGCAGATGGTTAAACTTTAAGGAATTTTCAAAGCCCGTTGTTAAAAACAGCCATTATTTAAAATTAAATTACATAAACTTACAATTCAATATAATTCTATTTTTTAAAAGGTAATAAGGACTAAAAACTTGTTGCTTCCTCATTATTTTACACTGTACTATTATCTGTGGCTGTGTAGTTATTTATACCTATTTTATGTGCATGGTGGAAATGCCATATATAATGTGCTGCTCTGCATCTCTTCCCAACTCCATGTTCAGTGTCATCACTTTGGGAGGTTAAAATTGGCCATGATGGGAATATTTACACTAGAGAAACTGGCAAATGCTACAAACCAGGGAGTTTTTATTTGGAGAGCTTGAACATTTACCAGCATACTATGTTCACACCCCTTTATGCCACCCCCAGCCCCTGGCAGCAACTGATATATTTTCTGTTCTTATAGTATTGTCTGTTCCTGAATGAAAGCAATCATATAGAATGTAGTCTTTTGAGTTTAGCTTCTTTCATTTAACCTAATGAACTTGAGATTAATCTATGTTGTATGAGTAGTTGTTCCTTTCATTGCGAAGTAATATTCTATTGTATGAATGGATATACCACGGTTTGTTTACCATTCACCTGTTGATTGATATTTGAGATTTTGCAGTTTGGGGTGATTATTAATATAGCCATTTTATATATTAACATATAGATTTTTAGTGAATATTAGTTTTTGTTTGTCTTGGGTAAATACCTAGAAGTGAGACTGTGTGTTCATATGAGAAGCATGTGCTTTACTTTATAAGAAGTTGTCAAACTGATTTTCAAAGTGGTCATACCATTTTTCGTTCTGACAAGTAATGTGTGAGTTCTAGTTACTCTTTATCCTTGCTAACTAACATTCATTTGGTCAGTTTTAAAATTTTAGATATTCTAATAGGTTTGTAGTGGCATCTCATTGTCACAGGAGCATTGGTCTGACATAACCTATTACAAGGTTCTTACAAGTAGAATCTTTTAATTTTTGAAGAATATTTTCACAAAATACATAAATTATAAATTGACTGTTGTTTGCTTCAGGAACTTTGAAGATATTATTCCACTGGTTACTGGCTTTTAATCTTTACATTGTGAAAAGTCAACAATCAGTTTTATTATTTCTCCTTTGAAGGTAATATGTCATTCTCTTCTGTACCTGTTTAAGAGTTTGGTTTTTGTCTTTGGTTTTCAGAAGTTTTATTATTATGTGCTTATATGTGATTTGTTTTTGTATTTATCCTGCTTGGGGTTAGTTGAACTTCTTGTACCAATGGCTTGGTGTCTTTCATCATTTAAAAAAATAATTTACAACCATTATCTCTTCAAATATTACTTCTTCCAAGACGTTTTCTTTTCTACTTCTGGGACTCAAGTTACCTGAATTTTAGACTTGTTAACCTTGTATTAGGTTCTTTTATCTATTTTGTCTACTTGCGTCTCTCTACACCTCCATCTAGATATTTTCTCCTATTTTTCACTAATTGTGTTTTAAGTCTTCTGTTAAGCCTATCCATTGATATCTTAATTGCAGTTACTGTTTTTTCCATTTAGCTCCATTTTCATATTTGTAATAATTTCTATTCTTTCTGAAACTCTCCCACTTGTTATTTAATTCCTCAAAAATATTAACAATAGTTATTAAAAGTCTATGTCTATTCCAAACATGGACTTTATAATAGCTATTTTGTGAGTCTGTTTATAGTGTCTGGTTTTTTTTTCTTGGTTTTCAGTCGAGATTTGCATTTTTTGTATGCCTTGTTACTTTTGATTGAGTGTTGGACATTGTGTTTGGGGCACGGTAGACATACTTTAAGTTTCTGGCTTATATTGTAATGTTATTTTGACCAGAGAGAATTTACTTTTGTTTCTGAAAGACAACTAGACTAGGATAAGATCACCATAATCCAATTAGGGAATGAGATGATCAAATCTAGGCTCCAATTCT
Organism: Physeter macrocephalus; assembly: GCF_002837175.3. Lineage (NCBI taxonomy): Eukaryota > Metazoa > Chordata > Mammalia > Artiodactyla > Physeteridae > Physeter > Physeter macrocephalus. The sequence continues at coordinate 17,667,449 of NC_041226.1, read as the reverse complement.
TATGAAGTCTGATTTATTTCCAGGCCATACTTATTCCTAGTGTGTAAATTTTGAGGGTCCCAAATGAAGTCTGAGGGTATATACCAGGTCCAATCCACCTTGGTGGACTTTGAACTCCAATTCTCACCAACCCCAATCCCCACTCCTGTGAAACTACTGGAAACTCCCCAACTTTTCAATCTCTCAGGCACTGATTTTGAAATAGGCTGTCAATCCTCTTGAGGGAAAAAGTTGCCCCAAATGTCAGATCACGACTCTTGGATTTCCTTCTCATCTGGATCTTGGCCCTCCAAATTCTTACTCTCTTGGTAGTTTCAGATGCTCAAACACATTTTTTAAATATATTTTGTCCAGTTTTATATTATCTCAATAGGAGGGTGGGCCCTAAACAGTCTAGATAGTTATTTTGGGATGCAGTACTCCATCAGTAGTTTTCGAAAACTTCCCAGGTGATTCTTTTTTTTTTTTTTTAAGTACCAGGGATCTTTATTCTCAGGTCTGATATTGAATCTGTGGCTGCAGATGATGTCACTATTTTGAGAATAAAAGGTCCCATTATCTTCATCCTTTGCAAGTCTTCAGCCACAAAGTTACACCTTATTCTCATAACAAGATAAGTGAATCAGGCTGGAAGAGGATTTAGGAGGTACACTGACTATAAAAGCAAAGGAGAACACACACTTTTACAAGCATATTGTCCCAGTTACCTTGAAAGTTAAATTTCAGATTAATTTACAAAAGCAGTGACAGAACCATGATTTCAGTGAAAATCAACACAAGTTATACCTTAAAAAAAAAATCAGTTTAGAAATACTAAGTCAGGCAAGCATACAAAATTCAGAGTATTAAAAAATGCAAGGGCTGGTTGCCCAAACAGATATATCCCTCAGAAAAAGGGATTTGAAAATGCTGAGCAGAACCAAAGGAATTAGAAGCTGAATTAGCAGACAAATTCCCTCATTTTATAAATGTGGGCAGACATTAACTGGGAAAGTTTACTCAGCTTGATTAAGGGTGTACATAGATCTAATTCCTGGTGCTATTTGCAACTACACATATCTAAAATACAAGGAGATAAATATCTGGAACACATTAGGCCCACTGATTTAAAGAAAACAGTTCAACAGTGGGGGTGAAGTTATTGTAGCACAGCAGCACATTATACATATTTAAGAGATTAAATGGAAAGAAATAATCTCTTAAAGATTTTAATGCTCAGTTTTGATGCACAATCAAGTTTCCATCCAATTTTCTGATGTATAGCAAACTGTACTAGCTTAAAAAAAAAAGTGCTTTCTTCAGTTTTCTTCTGCACTTTTTTTGTCCTTTCAAAACTGAGCACTGGGTCATTTTACTGTAAGTAATGTGATGTTATATATGTACCTTCTAATTGCACGTTTTAGGAATAAACAAAATCCATATTTCAGTAACTGAGAGTGTATTTATAAAATGAAAACCTCTCTATCAAAATACACTTTTCACTGGGAAAAATAAATAAAACAGACAAATGGATCGACACAAAGTAAAAATTAACTTTGGTCGATTTCAGTGTAGGACAGTCCATAACAAGCGTATTTGCCCTTACTCCCCCAGAGCTGATCATCTTCCAAGTTCAGATTTTAAAAATATTTTTTAATTGAGATTATTATGTTGACATTTGTTTCTCATTCCACATCATCTTCAGCCAAGCTCTGAGCACTTACAATTCTCTGACTAATTGTTGGGAGCTTAGTCAGGAGCATCTGGAACACTGGTGGTGGAAGAGTTTGCTGCAATACTTACGGTTACTGCTGTAGATGTCCACACACAGCAATTGCATTTGTCAGATGGTCCACACCCTTCTCATGTTCACCTTGAGCTAGTAACTCTTCACCAAGCTGTATTTCTTCGAGGAAGAATTTCTGAACGGCTTCAGCAACTTTAAGGTCAGGTAATTTGGAAAGTCCAGCTCTCTCCTTGGCAAGCTTCTGTTTCTTTCCTCGTTCTCGCACCCTGTTCTTGAAGTTGGGGTCACTCCGTCTCTTGCGGTCGAAGTAAATGCAGTACCCGATGAAAACAGCGATGGCGCTCTTCCGGCCCACCATCTTCTCTCCAACGAGGAGTGGGGTCGGCGGCGGCGGGGCCCGCGAAGAAGCTGTTGGCTCAGGACCCTCGGAGCAGACTCCGCCGCTTAGTACCGCCGCCTGCTTCCCTGGTGATTCTAACGGGCAGCTGCAGTAACAAACCACAGACATAGAGCATAAAAGGCATGTAAGATTCTTCATGAATTGATTCCTTCAAATCTATGTAACCTAATGTTTTACCACAGTCTTTTCTCTATCCACTGGCTCCCAAGCCCATATGCCTCCCAGCCTGATGGAACTACTTACCATTTCTGATGTGCCAGACCACAGAGCTCTCTCTTATCTTCAACCTTTTGCGTTTATCACCCTCCTTTGCCTGGCCCACTCCTTTCTCCATCCCTTATATCTCGTTTTAAGTGTTACCTCTTCATATACTACACTTAACTGTTACGTGTCTTTTCCATCAGTTTGTAAGGCTTTCTAGAATCTGTTTGCTGCTTTAAAAGTAGGACTAGGTCTTCTGAGCTATTCTGTCAGTCTGAAGTTCCACTTCTTTTCCTTCAGTATACCTCCCATTTCTTCCTCTTCTGTCCTGCCACCACCTTATACCCAATGATTAAGGCCGCGAGGTCCTTGAAGGAAGTAACTGACACGGGTGCTTAAATAATTGTTATTGAGTTGAATTAAATGAAACATTTTTCAAAAGTAAAACTTCATGAAAACAAGACTGCCTCAGAAATCTGAAGTCTGTATTTAATCAGTCTTTGTTAAATTCAGTCCATATATACCTGAATAGTAGAGAGAAAATAATATCTGCTCACTGTAAATGAAAATAATGCTCAATTCTTACTCTGTTAAGTAATTTTTTACGCTGTGATGACTTTCCTGGAGATACCATGTAACTGACTAACTTTACTTAGTGCTTGATGTGTACCAGGCATTATATTGATGCTATCGTTTCCCATGTGTCTTCCCATTTAATCCTCACAATAATTCTATGTAGTAGATGCTGTTGTTATTAAGGCGAAGAGGTGCTAGGTTCCCTTACCAAGATTATATATCTGGTGAGTGGCTGACTCAGGACACAAACAAGGTATATCTGACCCTAAAACTCATACTTGTATAACATTATACTAAACACTAGTAGAAAAAGCACGGCTTTACACCTGTGCTCAGATCTTACTTCCATCAATGGTGTATCATAGTACAAACTACTTAAACGTTCAGATCCTCCGTTTCCTTATCTATAATAACTGAATTCAATACTTCCCTGAAAAGTTCTGAGGAAATGGTCTGGCATGATGTCAGGTATGTTATAGGTGCTTGATAAATATGATTACACACACACACACACACACACACACACACAAATACACACGCACACATTGTCCACATCTTTATTTCTTTTATTGCTGACTTTTTCATACCATCTGTTATTTGACTATAACTACTTTAGTTATTTATGCATTCTTTTTCTATACTCTAGGCGGTGGTAGCATGGTTTTAACTAACTTCATATGAATTAATTACTTACCAGTAGTGACATATTTATTATCAATTGCACAATTGCTTTATGGAGTTCTAGTAAAAAATTACTTCAAGTGTAAAATATGTCTAGTTAAGAACAAATTACCCATGCTAATAAACAAATTTGACACAAGCCATTATTTGCTGAGCTTAAAGCTGCATTTGTTGAAAAGCCTCAAGTCATTTCATTTTTGCTGAAGACTCATATTTAAGTAATTGTGTAATATAGTCATTCATTACTGTCAAGCTACACTTCTCTCTGCCTTTACAACAAAGAACACAGTCCAGCATTTAGTGCATGTTCTACGGAATTATTTCTCATTGGGGGGAAAAAAAGAGATTTCTAAGAATCCTGGATGAAAGGAAAAAGTAATGGATTAGTACTGTTCAATATATTATTTCATAAAGTGGTCATATTTCAGCACACTTGCTTTTAGATTATCCGCCTAGGTTTATCTCATCACTTTGATTAAAAAAAAAAAAAAGACCATATTGATATTCGTTCCCTTGGTTGGTTTGAATATTAAGATCTGTTTAACAACTGCTTTCTGCACATACAATTGGTTCACCCATGCAAGGGGTCCATTTGTGACCCTGAAGTGGGTGAGGACACCTGCAGGCCATTTATAGGACTGGCCAGAGAGGTGGCTATAGTGAAGGGATTGGTTTCCTAAACTTTTCTGATAAGAATCACCCTGGGCACTTGTTAAATGCAGAACTTCCCAGGTCTTGCTCCTAGAGACTCTGATTCAAAGGGTTTGAGCACTTGAAAGTCTAACAAAAAGCCCAGGTACCTTTTCAGACTTAACCTCAGGTACATTTGGAAAACACTGTGGTAAAGGTTATATGAGCTTTAAAAATACTTGTTTATTTGAGAAAGTGGATGCAGTTTATCCTCTTGTGCTTCAGTATGTATGTATCCAAAACTCTGCAGGCTCTACCTTCAAATGTGTGCATGTTTATAAACCTGCTTCTCAACAAGGCATATTTCATTACGTTTATCTAAGGCTATCGGGAAGAGATGGATTTATACAAAGGACTCTGGAGAAGGGAAAGGAAGCAGCAGCTCCCCTTGATGTAACACTTGGGACCCAAACTCTCACAAGACATTTTCTGGGAGGATTCAGCCCTGGAATAGCTGCACTGGGGCTGAACAAAACCCCACTTACCTGCCACAAAACAGTTGCTACATTTTAAAGGGAAGTAGCATTCTGTTTTTTCTATGAATGGCTCTTCATAGAAAAAGCTCCAGCGGGCTGAACCAGGGATCAATGGGGAAACCAGGAGCACTAGGTACATGAGAAGCCAACTCCCTTTGCAAAGTTGGTGAGAAATTCTGTCCAATAATAACAGTTCCAATCCAACGAAAACCCCTTTTGGAAAAGAGTAAATGCCAAGGTACAAAGAGAAGGCAAGATTTTCAAGTTTAGACTGCATACTGAATGACACTGGCCAATTGTCCTGGTTTCCTAAAGCACTGACACCCTGAGTGACTATAGCTACTGAGATTTGTCACCTATTATACCACAGTTCCACAAAATCTTAGCATAGAGACTTTTCCCCAAAGTCGTCTGTTCATGTCCCTTTCTTGCAGGCCTAACTAGCAAAGTAATATAAGCACACACTGTCCAAAACTGAGCACTAACCCCATGTCAATCAACCACAGAGAGCTGTGGGTCCTGGGAAGTTCAGCGTACAGCATATATTGGCTACTTTGCCTTTAATCTAGAAACCTGACTCTACTGGTGAAGGTTTATGTAATTTTCAGTGTATATAATGACCAGTACATCATGGCACCATCTAACCAGAACAGATGCTGGCTATCAAATACCAACTTTGTTCAAGGTTCTTAGTTGAGAACATGCAATCTACTCGAACTAGTTTAAGCAGGAAGGGATTTATTTAGAGATGCTGAACGTTCCCATAATCATTGTGAGGGCTAAAGAAATAGATCTCACTTTTCAGGATATGTCTCAAAATAACGCTGCAGAACTGGCAAGTCAAGGGAGCTGCCACCTTTGACATGATAAAAGCTAAACAGTCAGCAAACTGCTGCTACAGCACCTGGCTCCAGAATCATACTGCCCTCACCGCTGTCCACGTAAGCAAAATAGATGCTTTGTGATCTACCTCTCTCCGCACATGTAGCTAATACTGTAGTGTGTCAACTCAAACTCCTTTAAGCTCTAAAGTGCGGTCCTGAAGCATGGTCCTGCAAATGCCAGGAATGTTGGCTGCAACTCACCACTAAGAATTTCCCTTGGCCATAGGAAGCTGCATAGCCTAAAGAATGCATTCTATAGGGCTTCCCTGGTGGTGCAGTGGTTGAGAGTCCGCCTGCCAATGCAGGGGACACGGGTTCGTGCCCCGGTCCGGGAGGATCCCACATGCCGCGGAGCGGCTGGGCCCGTGAGCCAT
>NC_041226.1:17660598-17660878 GCF_002837175.3 Physeter macrocephalus | reverse complement strand
AAAAAAAAAAAAAAAAAAAAAAAAAAAAGAATGCATTCCACGCCATTGACTTGTTGCTGCTGCAGGGCTACAAAGACCCAGCCTCCTTGCTTCAATTAGGGGCAACTCTGAAGAGCCATCCTGGCTACAGAGCATCTTTTTTTTTTTTTTTTTTAACATCTTTATTGGCGTATAATTGCTTTACAATGGTGTGTTAGTTTCTGCTTTATAACAAAGTGAATCAGTTATACATATACATATGTTCCCATATGTCTTCCCTCTTGCGTCTCCCTCCCTCCCA
>NC_041226.1:17644297-17659892 GCF_002837175.3 Physeter macrocephalus | reverse complement strand
ATGATTAATGATGTTGAGCATTCTTTCATGTGTTTGTTGGCAATCTGTATATCTTTTTTGGACAAATGTCTATTTAGGTCTTCTGCCCATTTTTGGATTGGGTTGTTTGTTTTTTTGATATTGAGCTGCATGAGCTGCTTGTAAATTTTGGAGATTAATCCTTTGTCAGTTGCTTCATACAGAATCAGCAGAGGCCTCTGTTGCTATTGTATCTCAGTTTAGCTTCTTCTTCCCATCAGAAGCAAGTGGGTACAATTATTATAATGAACAACAAGATCTGAGTGGCCGCCAGGGAGCCTGACTCATAGAGAACCATGGAGATGATGAATAGAATATGGCATTCCTAGGGGCAAGAGAGATAGGCAGCTAAAAAGGGTATTTCTCAATCTATACAATCAAAAGAAATTTAAAATGGATGGTTAAGAGACTAAGGGCGGCAACACCAATAAGGAGTTCCTAGACTTGAGCTGATTCTCAGATCTGGAATCCACTGACTGAAGAAGAAGCTGGGTCACCAGGATGAAGGATCCCAGAGCAGCATGGTACTTGTATATGGTAGTGATTCTCCTTGCCCCTCCCTAAAGGGATCTTTAGCTACTTGCTTGGGTAACTATATACTGAGAAAAGGAAAATATTCAGATATTTTGAGAACTAGTGGACATGGACTCCAAGTTGACTTTGATAGCTGGGCACCTGAAGCAACATGGCCCCACTGTTGGATATGAGAGGTAATAAATGGAGTTTGGGCCCAGGTGTGGATCACTGGGTCCACAGACCCACCTACTGGTCATTAAATTGCTTTGCTAGGTGCCTGTGTTATGATTCCACCACTCAGGTGGTACCTGAGTGGGTATTTTGAATGGACATATGTAGTAGTTGGCAAATCTTCCACACTGGTTTCTTGGCCTGGGAGGTTAGCACTACCATAGCGGGGAATGGCAAATGGAAGGCTTTGAAACTGCCTGCCTCTTCCTGCCAAGACTGTAAATAAAACAATAATATCTCATCTTGGGGCCAGTGACAGAGATGAATGCCAACACAAATACTTTGGAGGCTTTGGTAAGTCTATGAGCTTCAGAGGATAGGAGGTAACCCTTTGAGGTTCAGAGGCCCCATATCAGTACAGTTTTTAAGGTCTGGGCATGCCAGGGCATTGATTCCAAAGTAAAGGGCATGTTATTGTATCTTGTACTTCCCACCACTAAGAAGGAAGCACGTGTGTGATAGACCTCTTCAGGTTTTGGGCACAGCAAATTCCACACCTTGGAATATTTCTCCAATCCACTGAAGTAAGCCTGCCTGCTGGGGCAGCTAGAGGTGGAGCAGGAAGGGCAGAACAGTAAGGGGCTGTGCAGCAGGACCGAGTTTCTGTACAACAGCCAGGCCACTTTGACAATACTAGGGTACTAGGATAGAGATATCTGTGGTGGAAACAGTTGCCCTGTGGAGTTTATTTATCCTTATAGGGGAAATTTATCCTTATAGGGGAATTAAAACACAGGCACCTAGCAAAGCAATTTATATCTGCAGCATAAAATTATATTCCATTTGAAGAACCATTAGGCCCCTAGCAAGGCAATTGATATCTGCAGCATAAAATTATATTCTATTCCATTTGAAAAACCATTAGGCCCTGACCATGGGCATCAAGTGGCCATCTGGACAGAGCTGCCCGTCTGTCAGATCCACCAAGTCATATGGTTGGTGGCCCAACAGCAATCTGTTGTGAGATGGAAGTAGTGCATCTGGGACTGGCACAAATTAGCTGCACAAGCAAGTGACCCCAATCCCTGTGTCATCCACCACTCTTGCACTGGTGTCACTTAGTGCACACACATGGCCACATGGTGAGTCCCCTATTGCCAGCTGACAGAAGTGGAAAAAGGCTAAACTTCATTCACAGATGGGATGCTGTCCTCTAGGACACAATACACTCAAAACCAACCAACATTATATGGTGCTGTGCCCCCAGTAGGTAGAATGCATGTGCCTAGGAACTAAGGGGTAGAAATACGAGTACCCCAAATTATCACACTCCCAGTGATCTACTTGAGGGAATCTGTGCTTTCTCTCCCTGAACCTTTAGGCACTATGGCTCATCATGCCAAAAGACCAGCAGTCAAGGAAAGGAGTCATCATTGCAGTTAGGAACAATTAGCGTTGATCACGTCGTTACACAAAAGATGCAATGAACTACAGTTCTGGCATTCTGAAGATTGACTGGAATTGACATCTTTTTGTTTGACCCTGTACAATTTTGATGATCAATGGACAAGTGCAGTAGTCAAGCCTGAAAAGAGCATGCTGACCAGGGATTCAGACCTTCCTTCAGGGAGGAGGGTTTGGTCACCGCAACAGTGAAGCATCTAGAGCAGCGGAGGTGATAGCTAGGAGTGAAGGGAATATAGAAGGAGCCGTAGAGAAGGGAGACCATGAGTATCAGCTGTGGCCTTAAAGCCAGCTGCATCAGTGGAGACTGTATTCATTTGACCAACCTCCTTTATAAATTTTCTCCAGAAATGATGCCAACCAAAATCCCGGAGAAGCTGTCTGCAGATGAGGTGAATATAGTACAAGCAAGTTAGTCTGAGCAGCACAGTGGGTGCTCGGTAGTGGACTTTAGGGATCTGTTCTGGGCCATCCACATTCCCCCTTCAGGACCCAGGCACACATCCTCCCAGCTGCCAAGAGAGTTGACTGCTGATTGCTCTGTCCATCTTTGAAAATCGCTCTTGACCATTGGGAGCTGCCTTGCCCAAGGTATGCCTTGTCCCTGGGGGCAGCCTATGTCCATTGCCTAAGAGATGCGGGATACAATATACTAGTCCCTTCTGTCTTGATTAGGGACGCCTCTGACTGGCCTTCCCAGTGCAGAACACCCGTGGGATTGGTTGAAGTCCCCTTTGCAGCTACATTACAGTTCAGTTTCTCTAAACTCGGTCCATTCCTGCTTCTCTCTTTTCCTTCTGGGTGTTGTTCCTGAAGACAGTCCCTAATAAATCCTCTGGATGCAAACCTTTGTCCAGGAATCTGTTTTCAGGGGTTCCAAGCTAAGTTACCATATAACTTGATTTCAAAGCTAAGATGCGGTGCATCTGATTACTGCAGTCTACTTCACATGTGAAATGCTAATTGTAAGGGGTCTGGGAAGTGCAGTAGTGAGCCTTGCAAACTCTGAACTACTGGAAGGCATGCCTGGATGGGGTAGGCTGTGTGCAGAGGGAGTTGGTTTGCAGTATCCACCATGCCAACCCATGAAGATACATCTTAGAAGCCTGTACAGCACGCTGATCTGCCTTCAAGAGTAGGAAATGGTGGCTGAAATTATTATTAAATTTTAAAATTATTCTTGGAGCAAAGAGAAAACTTGCTTCTACCTCAATGTCTTTGTTCCCCTAATTGTCAGCACAGAGTGGTTTCTCCTTTGGAGTTGACTAAGCACCGCCAACAGGCCAAGTAACAAATTGTTCAAATATGTGCGTAGAATAATTCTCTGTCATGGGGGTTTGGAAGCTTTGTGAAGGGCACTGATATTCATTGATGATGTACTTTGTACCAGGCATGGCATAAGGTGATTTCCTGATGGATTCAGGAATAGCGACTTGATGTTTGGGGTATTACCATGCAGGAAACTGGAAACAGAAACTGGAGAGTTAAATCAGTGTTTTGTTTTATTTTGTTTTGCTTTTGTATCATAGTGGCAGCTGTGGGATTTGAACTTTCTTCTGACTCCTAAGTCCATTCTCTTTCCACAATACTGTGATGGCTATTGAAAAGCAGGGAGCAAGTCTTCCTTCTCAACCAGAGTCTAACTGAGCGGCTTGCTCTGTCGGGCTGATGAAACAAAGGGTCCTGGTTTTACGTTTCCCCAAAAGATGCATCTGTCGTGTGTGGTCTCACTGCCATGGAGCATGTCCTAGGCAGCAGTCCATCCCATGTGCCACTGGACACACTGGAATCAGTCCAGATAGACTTCCCAGGCTGGCCACCGCTCCAATACCATCCCCATGAAAACAGCTTGGGGGTCAGGGTCTGCTAAAAGCAGAGCAGAAGGAGTGCTTTTGTGTCTTAAAAGCAGTACACAGTCATTCCAGTTTTCTGTAGAGAAGATGAGCGTAAAGCAAAAACATGCAACTGCAACTGCAACATCTCAAGCATCTTTACCGTGCCAAAGGACAAGAGGTCAAAACCTTTGTTGGCAAATTAGAAGGCAATTTGGACCTTGTCAATTACCTACCTGAACACCTGGGAAGAATTTTTCCCATCTCTGCTCAATCTGGTCTAAGAATTGCATTTATGGGAAAGGAGCTACCATTTATTGAGTGACCACTGTGCCTGGGCACTAAATTCCCCCAGTTACACTGTGAGTTTGGGCATTGTTACCAGCTTTTATGGGTAAAAAAATTGGGACTTGGGGAAATTTAGTAAATCACCCAACATCCCCACACTGAGGAATACCTGGCTGAAATGCAAGTCCAGTCTGTCTGGCCTGAAGCCCACGCTTTGTCTAAGACACTGTTTAGGGAGAAAAGCAAGACAAAGTGAATATTGCTGAGCTAGTTTCATCAGAACTCTTTTGCTGAAATGCATTTGCTTCGTCTGTCTTAGGAATCAAAGGTGGTTTTGCAGCATCTCTCTGGAAGGGATGTGTTCACAGATGGTGCATAGACTTCTCAGCCAAGAGCTCTTAAATATTATGTGACTATATTCTCCTGAGGAATTCCCTGAGCACACTGGGTCTTCATGCCTTAGACTACATAGACACCTGCGCACACAAAACTCACACTCTGCCGTCCGCGTTCTCACACACAGATGCACATTTTCTCCCATTCTCTCACACGCTCCCTCTCTCACAACACACCTGTTACTGCCTCTCAACAAAGGCAGTTTTGTACTGTGAAAGCACCAATTCAGAAGGAAAACATAAACCATATGGAGGGAATGGCAGAAGGGAAGTTCTTAAGCAAATAAATAACATAACTTGTCTCATGAATTTTCCCATTTTCCCTTGGGGTGAAGATGAAGTAAAGGGAACTAGTGCCCACCTGCCCGGTGTTCTTGCCAACTGCAGTTTGTTTCCAATTTTAATGGAGAAAAGTACCCCTTTCCTAGGACTAACCAGTCAGTGACCAAGGGAGGCAGAGCCTGGAAATGTCAGCTGCTTGAAGGAACTGAATATAATGCAACAGATTCCAGAATATTGAGGGAAATTAAGATATTCCTTTGTTGAGATTAGCTCCAAGTCCCAGATACCCAGGAGAAGATGTAATCTGGTACCAATTCATATAATTTTCCAATGGTAGTCCTACTAAACTATATGTATCTATAAATGTATAAGTTGTCAGGTCAATAAAATATATTTTTTTCATTATCCCACCGAGTAGAAAACGCCATGTTGAATCCTGCAGGAAGTTTTCTAAGTTGTTTTTCACAAAAGTGTCCTGAAAAATCCAAGTGTTTGATGTGAGACACTCAGTTCAAAACTGAAGAGTCACAGGGTTTTCTCCCATTTTCTTTTGCCTATCTTTCTCATCGTGGAGAAAGAAAACCTTAGCAAAATAAATAAAAGCAGATGAAGTGGCCTGTGAAGAAGTGACAAGCAGGGAGTTGATGGAAATACGTTTTTAGTGATCGTTTTCCCAGTTTCTTCATTCTACAAATACACAAGAGGCCCTCAGATATTGCCGAGATGGTTCTCCAGGATCAAAAGCTGGCAAGGAGGGAGCAGGGCAAGGCTCTGACCCCGTGTCCAGTGTTATTTTCCACTATATTACCCTGCCTGGAAGGAGACTGTTAGAGGGTAAAAGGGAAGCCTGGAACTTTCCCCACAGGTATAATTTGTCCATAAGACAACATGAAAAAGAGTTAAGTTGATTCCTTCTTCAAAATGATCCCTGTGTCCCAGGAGTCATGCAGATGTGACTATCTTGGAATAAATTTGGAGAAATATTAATTTTCTCCCTCCTGTGCTCTGAAATGAATTGGTTGGTGCGGTATTTTGCATCGCATGGCTCCTGATCCAATTCCAGGGAGTGTCTCAGGCACCAAGAAGGCTGGAAGCCAACATTTGATATTTCTGTCTTAAATTACACTCGCAGGGCCCATGAACATCTCATTTGCTAATTCCATTTCTCACAAAACAAGCCAACATCTGCCTTTTGTTATTTCTAACCCTCGTTGTTTTTGAAACACTCATAATACGTTTTGAGTAAAAGTGTCTTTACAAAAACTGCCTGGCAGGGCCTGGGCACAGTTATACCGCTGGCAGAAGGCTCACACCCTACCTCTCCCCTTGTCACCTACACTCAGAATGCTTCCTGAGGCTACCTGGAGTTTGCCCAAAAGGTGGGACTTCAAGATCTCTGGAAATGATAAAAAGAGAAAGAATGAACCAGGCAATTTGTGGTGAAAGCATCTTACAGGATCAGGAGGGGACAAAGGCGAGAGCCTCCTTTCCTTTCCTTGTCACACATGGCCAACTTTGCTATTTTCCCTTGAACTCCCATTTTTCATAAGAGGACGTTCTCCCACATCCCACTGCTACGCGGAGAACAGAAGGGAATGCTTGAAAGAAGGAGAGAAGGGAGAATTTTTTTCTGCTTTGGTCCCATGGAAATGAAAGAGTGGTTTAGGAGATGGGAGGAGGGCTTTGGGGAGGGGGGCTCCCCATCATGATTCTTTTTTTAAAATTAATTTTTATTGGTGTATAGTTGATTTACAATGTTGTGTTAGTTTTTGCTGTACAGCAAAGTGTATCAGTTATACACATACATATATCCACTCTTTTTTAGATTCTTTTCCCATATAGGTGAAAGGGGGAGGATAAATTGGGAGATTGGGATTGACATATACACGCTACTATATATAAAATAGATAACTAATAAGAACCTACTCTACAGCACAGGGAACTCTACTCAATACTCTGTAATGACCAGTCACGATTGTTCATCACAAGTTTGGCTAGTCTTTGTAAGATATAGCACAGCGGCCCCATTATGAAGGAGATCGTTTAGGTCACATTTTTAATCTGTCTTTTATTCACTGGAATCAATCCACATTCCTTTGCAACAAGTGAATCGCAGTTGTTCGCTGGAGTCACAGAAAAACTGAGGCTTTGGAGTACAGCTGACATAAGCAAAGGTACCCCCCCCACCGACCCCCGCACAAGGAATTCTATAAAGTTCCTGCTTAAAAGTCTTACTGCTATTTCACAAATTCAGCCGAACTCAGGACACATGGGGATAAAGGGTAGTGTGTATGATAGAAAATGAGAAATCAAATTTAGAGCTGAATGTTCGAATTAAAATTCTGCCTCTGCTGATTTCTGACTGGATGGCCTTCTTTGAGTGGCCTGAGTTCTCTGAGCCTCAGTTTCCTTAACCATAAATTAGAGAGAATTTGTGAGATTTAGTTGAAAATCAAATAATGTTAGACAAAAGCACCGTGAGGATGCTCAGTAGCTGTAAAGGCTATTCAACTGAGAGGAGTGGCCATCCATGCCCAGCCGCTGGCTGACCCCTCCTCAGGGGTCTGTTCTCCCCCAGGAAAAAGCAGAGTCCTTGCATTGAGTTATTAGACTCTATGAAACATGACCTCACTGTGAAATCTTAAGCAAACAGAAGCTTTTCCATTCTTTTAATTGAAAACATGGCTAAAATGTTCGCTTGGCCCATCTTCTTGCCTTACGAAGTAGCACAGAAAGGACAGAACAGAATCTTGATTCCAGCACTTTCAGAAGCCCCAGCGTCACCCACTGGCACCAGAGATGTGCACGTGGAAGAGGAGATTTCACTGGGAAGGAAGCAGAGAAGAAACGGGGGCTCAGGGAGTTCAGGGCACATCCTCCACTTCGTGTCTGTCCATAATGGAGCCTGAACCAGCCGGACCGTGCCGAGTGCCTGACCCTCCACCCTCCAAACCCCCTTCTCTTGCAGTCAGTCCTCTCACACTCAGTTCATGGTAACTCCTCTCCCATTCGCTCAGGTCCAAACCTCTGAGTCCCCCTTGACGCCCCTCTCACACTTTCCACACTCACTCCATCAGCAAACCCTGTGGGCTTTGCCGTTCTGTCCCGAGGATCCCACAGCTCTTTACCACTTCACACTGCCACTCCAGTCCAAGCTGCCACCGTTTCTCCACAGATATTTCAGAAGCCTTCTTGTTTCTGCCCCCATCTCAAGGTGGCACCAGAGGAAGCCTGTTAAAGTGAAAGTCAGATCATGTCACTCCTCTGCTTAAACTCTCCAGTGGCTCCCCACTTTACCCAGATGGAAGCCAAAGTCCTTATGATGATCTAGAAGATCCTCTTATTGTGGCTGCTCATTTTCTCTCTGCTTCATCTCAATATTCTTCTTTCACTCTTTCCTGGCCTCATCATTGTTGCTTAAATATACCAGGCATTCTCTTGCTCCAGGACCTTTGCACTTGCTCTTCTCTTTCTTGGACAGCTCTTCCCCTGGACACCTGCAAGGCTGGCTATCTCATCTCCTTTTGGTCTGTATTTTCAAATGTCACTTTTTCCATGAAAACTTTCCTGGTCACCCTGTCTGAAAAGGTAACTTCCTCTCCATTCCCCTCCCCCTAAACTTTCTAAAACTCTTTTTGTGCTTTATTTTTCTATTAGCACCTATGATTATCTCATATATTACACAACAGACTTATTGTTTTATTTTCCTCCCCAACTAGAATGTAAGTTTCATGAAGTCAGGGCGGTTACATTTTGTCTAGAGCAGTGCCTAGCACAAAGTAAGTACTCAATAAATAATTTTTAAATAGGTGAATTGAGTGACCTCAAAAAACCCTGACCACAGTAGTTTAAACAGAGAATAGAAATCGTACACAATTGAAGTTCCGGTTAGGCAGGCTAGGGCTCTATAACGATGCCATCAGGGACCCAGTTTCACTCCATTTTTCCATATCACCACTCTTAACCCATAGGTCTTTATCTGCAAGCTTTTTGCTTCACAGTTGCAAAATGGTTACTGCACCACCAGATTACACATTATCTTTCCAAAGCAGAAAGAAAATGAAGTAGAAATAGGAAATGGCAGCATGAGGAAAACAACAACTTTCCCAGAAATCCTCAGCTTATATAACATTAACCAGAACTTTGTTCCATGGCCATCCCTAGCTTCAACATCAAACAAAAACTGGGGTTTTATTAGTGAGGAAGAGAGGGGAATGGATGTGGGGCAGCCAGCTCACAGCATCTGCCATAGGGCTTAAGTCTCTGTTACGCTTCAACACCAGCTCATACTTCTCCGCTTGGATGGGATGGGAAGGGGCTTATGAGACCTCAAGGCAAAAGCAGAAGGACATGGGGAGAGCCTTAGGTCAGACTGCTGCTGTAGAAACAACTTCAGTCCTAATCTGGAACAGGAGCTCTGGAGTAGAACAGTTAAAACACTTCAGCAGCCACGTTCCCAGCTTGGGGATGAAGCTGACCAGAAAGGATAATCAACATGCAGAGAAAGAAAAAGATGCATGCAGTCAAGGGAGAAAGTCCTGGTAGCCTTCAAGTGTTTGCTTCCAGGGATTTTCTAGCCCTGGTGATGGTGACACTTTTATTGTATGCTTTCCTGTAAATGAGAGACAGGTGACTTTAGACTTGACTTGCTGTCCTATCTAAACCAGCAGTTCTCATCAAGTAAGAGTCAGCTGGGGAGGTTTGTCAACTTACACTGTGTGTGCCTGTCCACACTCCTCCACAGCAAGAGGGGACGCGTGAAATCTGCAGTGCAAACCCTCTTCATTTCCCTCAAGCCGTGAATATTTTCAAACACCTCCCCAGATGATTCTGATACCCACCCCCCCCCTTTAACAGTGGGGCCCCTCTGTTCTAAACCCAAAGTAGGAGATTTGGTGCAGAGGATCAAGATGATCTGTGCAACAGCCGATTGGGGTCCCTGCCCCTGGAGCGATACAGATTCCCTGTGCAATGAGCTATGCAGAAAGCATGACCTTAGGTCTGAGCCTCCTCATATCCTGTGTTCAAAAATAGGTCCGATGCTGCTTGGGGGCAGGGGAGTGAGGAAAGTGACAAGAGAGAGATGGGTCTAGCTCCTTTTTCTCAGAAAGCCAGCGTCAGGAACCTGGGCTGTGGCTTACTTACGGTGTCTCTGTTAACTTCCACCTCACTGCCAGTCACCACCCTGTCCCTGTCTCAGCTCTGAGGCCAAGCCCTGTCCTGCAGCTGTGCCCTGCTTGTAAGGCTGAGGGTCACCATGGAATGGGCTGCACGCAGACTGAGAGTGGCGCTGCAGGAGGACTCCAAATGCTAATGCTCGCTGCAGAGCCTCGGGTGGGAAAGCAGTCACTAGACTTATTTATTCAGCTCCTGTTTCTTTTCCAAATGGCCAGAATCCTGGACTGAGAAACAGAGTCTGACCCCTTCAGCACTCTGGTAAGAAGGGCTCACTGCCCTTCCGGGGAGAAAGAGAGGTTTATACCACATGTCTGCTGTAATTATGATGACAGGAAGCGCCAAGAGCTCAGGCTCTTTCCCCAAAGAGTCCTGACAAGGCTGAGGACGGAAGATGGAACCTCAGTTTCTCCACCACCTCAGAGGCATTGCCCAGGCTGCCTGAGAGACTTACTTGTCTTTGCAACCATGGGCTGGGTATGGGCAAGAGAAGCCCTCTGTGTGTGTTGGTTCGGTGGGAGTGGGGAGGAGGAAGGACCTACATACTGTGATTTAAAAGCGACATGACATCTAGAAAGGTCTCAAAACCTGTTACAAAATGGGTAGTGGAAAGGTCTGGAAGTTTGACTTGTGAGAAAAGATTTGGGGCATCTGATAGGAGATTTCAAATATTTGAAGGAAAAATTCGGAATGTTCTTCAAAATATCAGCAGGAAGAGCAAGGGAGAAGTTGCAAAAAGTTACACAAGTTCTTCCTGTTTTCCTTTGACCCAGCAAGAGCTGTAACACAATGGAACAAGCTTCCTCTGAAGGTAGTGAGCTTCCTGTCTCTGGATGTATTCAAGCAAAGACTGAATGGTCACCGAGCCAGGCATGTTGTTGAGTGGACTTCTCTTTGGGTGGAGTCATAGCCTAGATGGCGTCTTCCAACTTTGAGAGTCTTAAACCTATGCTGTCCCCTTTGCCTGTATGACTCCTGAATATCCACCACTGCAGATGGCAGGTCTCTCTCTTTCTCAAATTATTCTTGAGGGAACAAACACTAACAATTCTCACTGGAGGGTTAATGCCTCAAACGCTTTTCTCTTCTGACAGTGGGCGTGACTAGGCTGAAGCTTGGCTGGGCTTCAGCTCACTCCTCAGTCAACTCTTACAGGTTAGCTGGCAGTCTCAGTACAGTCAGTGTGGTTACTCTGCAGGGCAGCTTCCAGATAAATTTCTATTCCCGAGGCCTCTGATGTGATACTGATTCAGCAGGTCTGAGGTAGGGTTATAAAAATGTTTTCAGGTGATTCTGATCGTTAGTCAAGATTTGGGAACATTTTCCTAAGCTTTGCCTCAACCAAACCCCCAAGGATCAACTGGGAAGGATAGTTTTGACCTTACTCTCTCAAGCCTGTAAGTTTCTATGGGATGTTCTTATTCTGATCCATGTGTTTGCCCAAAAAGCTGCCTCTGTCCTCTGCTCCGGGTCCCAGACCCACTGGCCACTGGCATCGTACCTTCTCTGTGTCTTTGACGGCCGGCGCTCTTCCGTCCCAGCCACACGCCTCCCCCACTTCTTCAACCTGCATCTTTTGAGACTACTCGTTTCAAAAGGCGTTATGACCCCCACAAAGATGGCTAAATTTTTTCAACTATTTGTACATAATGTTCATCTGGGATTTGAACCTGATGTACATGTTTCACTGTGTGGTCCTGGTTAGTTTGTGTATCCTCTCCCCAGACCCTACCAACCTCTCTTCCTCAAGGACCAGGACTGTGCCTTCCCTCTTGGGATCTCCTGCATCTAGCACAAAACTAGGCACAAACCCTGTGCTCAGAGTTTGAGGAGGGAAGGAAGGAAGATGAGAAGGAAGGGTGTGCTTGTCCCAAGGATTACGTCTGGTTTCAACAAGGATTACTTGAGCATTGTGCAAAAATGCTCGTAACAGACACAGTGGGGAGTGGGGCAGCACGCGTGCGTGTGAAATGCACAGAGACTGGGGACTCTGAGTGCTGTTAATTTTTTCTGTGTCTTATCAGGGTCATAAGGCATCGTTAGGCTGAGAGCACAACTCACCACTCTCACCTGCCTTCGGCTTCTCCCAACATAAGTCTCCAAGGTGTTACACTTCTCCTCGTAGAGACAACCGGTTATTCTGGCGGCAGAATTTTCTAAAGTCATTTACTGACACTGTTTTTTAGCAAAAAACATGAGTACCATGAGACGAATACATTATGGAGACAACTGTCATCACGACCACATGTGGTATTATTTACTCACGTCAGTTTGAATGATTAATGTGGAAAAGTGGCTGGGCAGCTAATAAGATTGAGGGCCGTGTAGAACAATTTCTGTGTGATTTTAAACAATGCCCACAGTGTCTGTGGCAAGTCACAGAGACATGAATCGCTGGCACCACTGCCCCCCTCTTCTGACTGGCCTTCTCGGCCGTGTTCTCCCCCCACGCTCCCCACCCCCAGAGACTCCAAATTTTCCAGCTACAGCCAAGGAGGAGAAAGTGGGGACGCTTTTCATTTCAGCAGCCTGGGGTTGTGAGCGGTGGCAGCTATCTGGCTGACGTCACTGGTGACTCCTCAGACAGCCAGAGGACAGAGAGCCTCATGGGGCCTTGTAATAGAGTCCAGGACTGCTGGCCGGTCTTTGCCCCCTTTAACGCGTGGCTACGTAGGCAATGTTAAAAACCAAATAATGGTTCATTCTCCAGAGAACCATCATTGAAATGGCAGAGTTTAAAAGAGAACAAAGTGCTACAAAAAAGTCAGGGATCTGTTCTGTAGGCCTGTCAGGTCTGTAAATATCTAGAATCTTGCTTACCAAGTACTGGTTTGATGTACAGCCCCAGGGAATAAGAGTTTTCTGTGTTCTTTTCTTTGTGGAAAGCCTGAGAAATGACACGATAAAACAGTTTATCAGCATCCACCCTGACTACTAGTCCCATGCTTATTAGTATTACCTCCCTTTTACTGAGAGTTCGGTGTCGAGAGCTTGCTAGAACCATACTAAATGCCTTGAGCGTGTTGCCTTGCTTTAATCTCAAAGTTGGGGTGGAAACGGAGGTGTAGGGAGTTAAAATAAGCTGCTCAAGGTCAGGCAGTGGTAAGTGACCAGCTGGGACTGGAATCCAGGGCTGTGTGACTCCAGACTCTGAGCTCGTCACACATCTGCCGTGTGTGTCGCCCGCTTTCATTCCATTCCTTTGGTTTCTGTGGTGTGTTGGGGGGAGGATATGAGGCTTAGTGTTATGAGAAAGAAGTAGAGGACTGCCTACCACATGGTGATGCGCAGGCCCATGGGTGGGATGTGGGAACAGTGAGGCGGGGGGTGAGGTGACAGGCAAGCGGGCTACTGTCTCCAAGAGAAGACCGTGAAAAGAAACTGGCTTTCTCCTTCCAGATTATAAATCACGGCCCCAATCTCAGCAATGTTGGTGGAGGAGTATTCTTTTCTAAGAATACTGGAAGGATTCAGGATTTGATGCAGCTGTGAGGCAGGATTGTCTAGTGCATAAGGTACAAGATAGATTCAGCAGAAACGGAAAACTCTGAATGTCTCTTAGAAATGTCCCTCGTGGCTCTGACCCCTGCTGAGGAGTTTCCTCATACTCTGAAAGGGATCTCTGGCAATCCTGAGGCACACAGTACACACGTTTGGACATGGCTGTGCTCCTCTTGGGGCCCTTGGTCCTGCTGCAGCATTCAGATGGTGGTCACGCTTCTTATCACCCCTGCAGGCAAATCCTTGTGAAGGATGCTCGGGGACAGGATGAGAGGCTGTCAGTAGGGTGCTGACACCACTGGCCCTTGTGTGTGTGGTTTGTGATACTAATGTCAGACAAGACCTGGAAACAGAGTCAGTAGCTTATTTTCCTGTTACATAAAAAAGCTATATTTTTCATGCCAGCAGATAGCAACAGACAAAAAGACTCTTTTTCTGTCTGAGAAGGTTATAAAAGTGTTCAAGGAGAGATACAAAGAAAACCAGAACGGAGTGACAATGTCAAATCTAAACATTTGGTTCCTTTTACTAAGAATACTAATTCCTATTATTAATTTCTTTTATTTTGGAGGGGGTTTTTTTATTCCTATTTCTTTCCTGTTTTGACTTTTGATCCAGCGTTAGTCATGTTTGACCCAGCATAATCTCACACCACCATTACGTCAGTGTTTTCCTATCTTCATCCTGCTTTGGGGGACAGGTACAGGAATAAATTTACCTTTAAAAAACAATTATTTTGTAATTATCCCTTTTCACTAAAATGTCTGTCTAGAGCTACCTGGTCTGACTTACTTTTTTTTTTTTTTTTTTTTTTTTGATGTCTTCTGACTTGAAGACAGCCCCAATGACCAAGTCTAGATGGTAAGATAGAAGCATATACATCCATTGAAACCTTCAAAGTACCAGCCACAATATCAGTTGAGCCAGCTTCCCAGACTCTTTACTCTTGGTTAAATATTGGACAAAATTTTAATTAATCATGTGACTAAATATATTAGTGTCAGTGATCCATTCTGATTGATAGTAGAGCTCCTTTCAAGCTAACAATGCCACAATATTTTGTGCCCATGATATGTACGCAGTGTTTCTCAAAAGATGTTCCTAGAAGAGAATTGCCCAGAGTGCTGATAAAAATGCAGATTCCTGGTCCCCACTCTAAGCCTACTTAGTAAGACCCTCTGGAGGTGGGCCCAGGGACACACATTTTTAAAATAAGCTCTGTAGGTGATTCTTGGATGTACTAAAATCGAAAACCACTGGTTTAGAGCTCAGGTAATTTGAGCAATACTTGTAGTTCTACATGGTCAACATTAATGATTAGGGAAGGTTCAGAAGTCCTGAGAAATGACATTCTTCTATTAACTCATTCACTGAGTCTTTATCGCATACCTCTGATATTCAGTCTTGGACCGAGAGCCCAGATGAGTGTGGATTCTATAGAAGCCTCATTTTCCTTGCCTTTGGAATGGAAACGTGGGTCTAAAATAGTGGTTCTCTTGGTTTTTTAAAGACGGCATGAGGCTAGAACTCACTGTGATAGACCCGTTTCATCCTTGCTACTCATTTGCTGCATTATTCTCCTCTCTGTGACACAGGTTGCTGAAATGTTGAGAAAAACTAAAGAAAGAAAGAGCTCTTAATATTTAAAACTTTGTTTTAAAAATGTTCGAGGGCATTGGTGAGCTTGCGGATGTGAAAGAATCAGTTTCCATTTATTTATACTACTTTCAAAACACATTTTTAGCAAGGTTTCCCTGGAAATTTTATTGTTGCCTTTTAAAATATTCAATAAAATCATCATGTGATTAAGATAAAAGAAACAGTGTTTCCTCAAACCTGCATGTATATCAACATAATGGGGAGCTTGATAAAAATGCATAGTCTCTCCCTACATACCCCCTCCCCACACACACCACACACACACACACACACACACACACACACACACACACA
>NC_041226.1:17626800-17643797 GCF_002837175.3 Physeter macrocephalus | reverse complement strand
ACACCACACACACACACACACACACACACACACACACACACACACACGAACACATTCTACAGAAACACATTTTTCCCCCCACTGGTTACACTTTATATCCTTTTTAGAATAAGATAAAATGTTAGATAGATAGCCCATATTTTAATTAATCACCCCACTCTTTTTGTTCAAGGTGATGGAGTTCAATTCTTAGTTTCATAACGAATACATACCATGTTGATTTTTTCACGATTTCACCATTTCCTTAGGACAGATATCTAGAAATGAATACTTCGTGTGGTAACTTCTCTGAAGTTGGCTCAGCTCTGCTTTGCCCACTCTCAATGCCAAAATGAGACTGTGTCCCTGAGAAAGCATGGATAGGTCTATAGGCTGGTCTCTGACCTCAAACCGTGGGGTCGTTAGGGTAGAGGGGAGCTGCTATAACAAAGACACCCCACAGTACTGTGGTGTAAATCAGATGGAAATTTATTTCTCTCTCACTTTACTGCTCAGGTAAGAATGGTTCAGGGCCAGTAAGAAGACTCTGACATTCTTAACACATGGCTTCCATTTCTAGTTTCAGAGTGACACTCCATTCTCATTGTTTTACAGACAATGAAAAGGAGGAAATAATCTGGGGGAGCACCCACCAGTTATTTTAAATGCAAGATCCAAAAGTGTCACACGCCATCTCAGATTGTATCCTATTGGTGGGGACCCAGTCACTGGTTTCACATAGCTGTAAGAAAAGATAGAAAATGAAGTAGTTACCTGGACATCCATGTGCTCTGCTAAAACTGGGAGAAGAGATTTGGAGACACAATTAGCAATCAGCCACACTTCCAACTGAGGTCTTAGAATCCAGAAGGTGAGCAATCCAGAAGGGACTGTGTACTTGGTCCTTTGTTCCAGGATCCCAGTCTCGCTCAGTTTTGAGCCTTTGAGATGTAAGCATTAGAAACATTAGAGTCAGATGGTGAAACCTTTGCTAATCTGACAAAGAATCAAGGTTCATTACACTCCTAAATGTGGCATTTTTATAGAGTATGGACAGACTGGAGTTGGCAAAGTGCAGATGTCATTAGCTACAGGTTCATTTGAACTCCACAGTGCATTTTTCCTCTCTCTTTCTCTCCCTCTCTCTTCCTCACTCTCTTCCTCTCATTCTCTGCATTTCCTTTCTGTTTTGGAACTCTCCTTTTTGCTACTGATAGGTACACAAGGAAAAAATTTAGGGTATCAGTGGAAAAAAAACAAGTTCTAAAGTAGAATTTTCAACTAGACGCCCAACAATGGTCTATTCGCGCAGCTGAAAGCTCTACTCACAAATCTCTTTCTCTTTTAGATTTGTGAGGAACAAGGGGTTATATTCTCTGCATGGGATTTTGCTTCTGGGCTAGGGTTGACTGCAAGTTTATTGGAATGAGCACTACGTTTTGTTTTGTTTTTTACCATAAGGGACTTCTGCAAAGAGCCCCAGTGTTGCGAGGAAAATGGAGAGAGTTTGAAGAACAGTTCTTTCCCTTCATTCAAAATTAGGTTCAATCTGGAAACCACTGGTGATTTTTCAAGTCTTGTTTTGAATGAAATAAGCAGACATATTTGAATTAATTAACGTTGCAAGGTGACCCTTAGCACTGAGACTGAGTTAGTGCCTGATAGAAGGAACACTGAGCCAGCGATCACAAAGCCCCTGTCCTAGCCTTGGCCTTGCCACAGACTCTTTGTAGGACTATGGGCAAGTCACCGACACTTCTGTGCCTTGGTCCCCCAGTTATATAAATTCAGAGACACTTACACTTCTAAAAGAAGAATAATTATAGATACTCTAATCTGACTTTCTTACGAAAACACAGGAAGACTGAGGTGCAGTGAGCCCTTGTTGATCATCCTCTTCTCCATGAACCAGGTAGAGTAGACCATTCCCTTCTTGGAGATCCCTGGACCCTACACCCTAGCACTCTATACTATAAACCTCACAATACTGGGTGCCTTATATTTTATTTATGGGTCTGCTTTCCCGTGGACTTCTTAAAAACAAAGCCCATTTCTTACCTGTATATGTTGTCCCTGCTGTGCCTAGTACTATTGTTGGCTCATAGTAGGTGCTTGATGTTGGATAAATGAAGGAAATAAAGTACATACAAAGTCAGATTGCTGGAAGGGGGCTGGTTAGGGCCAGGTCAATCTCATTTTTCTCAAACCAGTCTTTTTCTTATTCAACCTCTTAGTACGCTCAAGAATAAAAGTAGAATGTGATGTCAAATGAAACAAGTACTTGAGCACTAGAGATTCTGGTACAGGATGTGAGTGAATTCCTCTGCTCGGGCTTGATCTACTGTTCAGTGTGTTAATGATGGTCTGTTCTTACACTTCTCTGTTCCTTTTTTCTCAAGAACCTTTGTTTGAAGTTGTTGGATAGAGGTACCTCAGGCCAAACCAAGGAAGACGATATTCCGCTGAGGCCCAGGTCACTTTGCAGGAACTTTTAATGTCAAAATCTGAAGCCCATGGTATCCACTGTCTAAGATCAGGGCTAACTCTCCAAGATGAGGCTTGCAGGAACTGCCCTAAGAAAGGCAGAGTGCCTCCTGCCTTTGGAATTGGGAACAGGACTAAGAAGCCTATGCCTGGGGCTGTCACCCAGGTCTTCAGCTGACAGTGCTGGGCCTGTTTAAGAATGGGGTCCACGCTCTGGTCGTCAAAATAACTGCTCAGAGCAGGGAAGGACATAGCCCAGAGTCTCAGGAAGTCCTGAAAGGGGCTGCTTTTAGCACACAGAGTGGTCTAAGACAACCAAAGCCACAGCAACAAACTGAGGAGGAAGGAAGGCAATTGGGGGTCACTGGGAGAAACGCTTCCTGCCATTGTCTGGCCACACGGGGTGGGTTGAAAATAAAAATAGGTGGAACTTGAAGACTGGTTGTGTGTATCTGGAGCCAGATCCATGCAGAGAATCCATTTGTGCTGTGTTTGGGGGCCATGGAGAAATGACCCAGGGCGTTTCAGCCCTGTGAATATGGGATACGGAGGTTGGAGACCCAAGGAGCGAGGCTGATAAGCCTCAGGCATGCTTTAAGCTTTCTAGAGAGGAGTTTCTCAGCCTATGGGTCCTCCCCAGCAATGTTTGATAGAACAGAGAACCATACAAAACAAAACAGTAGAGTTGTATAACACTCAGGGCAAAGCACAGAGCAGCAACATACTGTTTCATAAATGCTAAACAAAGGTTGAAAGTCAGGTTTTCAAGCCTTCTTGGATTCTCACCTTGTTTCTTTAAGATTTGTTGATAGTCCAAAAAGGGCTATTTGGGGATCCTGTATTCTTATCCGGCACTTTTTTTCTTCAGTTTTTTCTTTTTTTGCGTTTTGTTTTAGTTTGTACTATGGAGAATATCAACTATGTACACAAAATTAACATCATAATCTAATGAACTTGTTGTACCCATCAACCACTTTCAACAATTATCAACTCATGGCCTATCTTGTTTCAACTGTATCCCCATCTACTTTTTCATTCCATATTATTTGGAAACAAATTACAGACATTATATAATTTCATCTAAAATATTTCATGTTGTATTTTTAAAACATAAGGATGCTTTCTGAAAAACATAACTGTTGCATTATTATGCCTAAAAATATTAAAATTCTGTAAGGTCATCAAATATCCAGTAAGTGCTCAAATTTCCAACTCCTGATATCTAACCATGTCTTCCTCCTGGTTCCCCTCAGACCTACTGAATCCCCTGTCCAGAGAGAAAACCAAGGCAGACTTATCATACAAGGAAAGGAACTCTGATGCCCTGGTCCTTTTGTTTCCATGTATAGTAATGTAACGAACACATGGTATGCCAGGAGCAGAGAGGGCGACCCCCAAATTGGAGGCAAGCACACTGGCAACATAAAGAGAAAGTAACTGACAAATCCCTAATTTGGAAGATACCCAGAGAGGCTGGGCCTGGAGCCAGGATCTTAACAAGTTTCCATTGTTATTGGCAGCCAACGAATTTAGAAGCAGACAGGGGACCTTCTTATCATGGGGAATTTTGTTAGCTGAGGCTGTATGCATTTAAAAAGCATAATCAACCTGCAGTGAGCTAAGGGATTAAACATGATTTTTCTCAACTTGAATGACCCCTCTCCCTAAATTAAGCTGCCTATTTAGTGCCCTTAATAAATACATAGATAATTTAAACCATGTGGCAGCAAATTGAAAACATGGGCTTTTTGAACTATGTATTTTCTTTCTCATGTTGGAACATTTCCCTCGAGAAAATCTCAGGTCTCATGATTATGGAAAAGAAAGAACTGTATATCTTTCTGATTAAGTGTTTCATGATACACACATACACATTGATCAAGTTTTTTCTTCTTTTTTTCTTGGCTAAAGTGAAGCATATGCTTCTGAGAAAAGTGTTCCATTGACACTCCTCTGGCAGCTGCCTGGTATATTTGTCAACAAAACAAAATGTGAAAGGATTATATTTCTATAAGAGTAATTACATTTCAAAGCAGCTTGTTATTATATACCATGTGGCATTATATTGAACCAAGATGCTATTTTCTGCCTGATTGTTAGAAGTAATGATCTGTATTCACAAGTCAGTAAAATATTCAAATATGTATCTTCTCTTTTGCTTGATTGGGGAAAATAATACTCCCTGCTGGAATACCTGGAGGTTTGGACTGAACGATTTGACGTGCCAGTTTTCAGACATCTATATTCATCTACTGACTCAAAATACAGCCTACACACATGCAAACGCAAAATATTTATTTTAACATTAGGAATCTTGATTTGGATCAAAAATAATGTGACAAAGTTTTTTTATAATTTCTGTATATGATTTTCCCTTTTCCTTGAATTAATAAGTCACATCAAAGAGTGTCTCAACTTTTAGAAGCTTTGTTACAATTTGCTTTGGCGTCTTTCATGTATGTCCAAAAAATGGTCCATAAACAGTTTTCCGTGCTCATGGACCCATGGGACTCATCTGGTCTCCTCATCTTCTCTGTGGTCAAAGTACTTACCCACACAGTTTTCACCACAAATTCTCTAGAGATAAAGTCTGCAGCTTCCATTCTGATTCCAAGCTTGTGACCCTCCCCGTTATCAAGCAAAGCGTCTTAGACAAAATTGGACAATAGGACAAATCTTGAACTTCCAGTTTTGATCTGTACTGGTTTTCTCCTGCTACCAGTGAGGCAAGTGGAGGATCCTATCGGTAGACCAGTCTTGGCTTCTGCAGACACCAAGGCTATTTTAAAAAGAGGAGATTCAGCCACCTGAAAGCTGGGGAAGTACTCCCGTAGGCCAATTTCATCTAGTTAAAAGTTTTTGTTTTCTCTTGGAAGACGGACATCGAAAAACAAGTCTTCAAGGCCAGACTTTAGCAGGACAAGAAAGCCTAACTGTCTGGTAAAGCATGTAAGGAGACAAGAACATGAGCCTTTTGAGCCCATTACGTAGTAATAGGCCATGGAGCTAGCACCACCCCCTCTTTGAATTAGTTCTCTGAGTGTCCACCGCCTGACTTCTTTGTGGCAGACTGTCTGATGTCGGTAATCAATGGTATCATTTGAAGGAGCCAGTCTTTCAGACCAAAGCATGAAAGTTTCTGGGGAAGCCTCTATACTGTATTAATTTGTAAATCTAAATATTGCATGCAGCTCTCGGTTCAACCGTGCTCCTATTTTTCTAATAATGGGCTGAAACTAATTGGATACAGGACACAGCTAGCTGGTAGGCAAGTTGAGATGTTTCAGTTAGCTTCTGAGACAATACATGGCAGAAGAAAGCAAAACTCCCTGGCCTATTTTCTTAACGATGTGATTAGTGCATATCTCTGCAAGAAAGCAGCTAAGAGATTGGCCTTAACAAATTATTTAGAGGTTATACTTAGAAATAAATAATTTGTATTTATTTTAGAAATCATCTGAACAGTTCAAAAATAAAAAGACATGGGAGGGTTATAGAGAGCTAGTATACATTTTCATGTTTTTACTTCCTTACCAGGACTATAGAAAAGATTTATTCAAAGCAAAATGACTGTTTATGATGACTTTTATATTGAATCTAGTACTACTTGTGTAATCAAAAATGGAGATGCTTTTTCTTCTCATTTTCTCATATTGAACTCCTGGTATTTATAAAATGTATATAACACAGTGCTCTAACAAGTGGTACCTTTTGGTAGTTTAGGCATGAACAAATCCTAGTAGAGGATGGTACAACAAGCCCAGTGAATTTATTTTATCTAGACTAGCCCTCTAAAGCCTTTCTGTCCAATATGGTACCCACTGACCACCTGTACTTATTTATATTAAATCTCAATTGAAAACTCAGTTCTTGAGTTGCATTACCTGTATTTCGATCTACCGTTTTAGACATTCCTGTCATTGCAGAAAGTTCTTTTAGAAAGTGCTGCTCTAAAGAATCCTGAATTCACTGGGTAATTATTCCAGCTGTCCACACTTGATCTCTGCATATTTCTCAAGTGGGAAATAAGAGGGTGACGTTACATAGTCTTGAGGATCCTCCCATTTCTGAGCATCTCATCCCAAGCTCTTTCTTGATACCTGGGGGCCAAGTCTGCATGACAACTCTCAGAAAGGCCACAGTAAGAAAGGGAGCAGTGTTGCGGAAAAAAATGTCTTGGAACCTACAGAACTCGGATTTAGTAACTCCCAGCACCATCAGTTCAAGCTACGTAAGTCGGGAAAAGTCACTCTATTACTTTGAGTCTCTTTACTCATCCATCAAATGACGGCACTGAGCTGAATGATGTCTAAGGCCTGCTTTGCTTCTAACATATTACTGGCTTTTAAAAATATTCCTTGTTTATGAGGTCAAATCAACCCGATTTTGGTATTGTGTAGTCTATGCTATTTTCTTTGAAAACAATCTGAATTCTCACACCACCCAATCAAGGAAGGGGAAACATTACTGTTTTCCTTTCCCTGAAAGGTTTGCAGCAGTGGAGTCCGCCCTGCACCCAACATTTGGAAGACGTGTGAAAAATGGCCAGTCAAGCAGCTGTTTTCAATATAAAGATACTTGGTATCTGTGTGCAGGGTATCAGAATGATCAAAGTTTTTACTTTTCTTCCAAAAATTTGGGTGTCTTGCAGACTTACCATGTGAAAAATACTTAGTTTAGTATTTTAATTTGATCTTTAGCTAGTATACTATGGCCTTTACTTTTTAATATTATAAGCAATATAGAAAAAAAATATTTTAGACATTTCATTTAGAGGGTTTGGCATAAATGTTTCCATCAGTGTGGTCTTTGTTCAACTGACATTAAATGATTAATTATGGAATTTTTCATGTGATGAGTTTATCTAGAACATTAGAAGACCAAAGCTAAAATTAAGGAGAAGGATCTATAAATTTATTCAAATGATATTTATTGACCACTTTCTATATGGTAGGCACTATTCTAGAAACTTAGCACTCAGCAATAAATAAGAGATACAAAAAGCTCTCTTCTAAAGGCGCTTCTGTTCTAGAGGGGAACCTCTGGTAGAGTTTCTAAAGCATATTCCATGGAACTAGATTTTCTGAGATGTTAACAGAGATTACACAGGCAAAGACTATCCTCAAGTAAGGTGAGGAAATTGTGTGCTAAACAAAATTAAAATTTTGTTTGTTTATTGCTGTGGGATTTCCAGAGTTTTTTCATTGCCAAGTACATTGTGAATTTTTGAGATTAGAATATAGTAGGGAGTATGAAATAACTCTTTTGGTCACTGAACCCTTTTTCCCTCATAGAAATCTTCAAGAAAATGATTAAAGCTCTGTTGAAAAGGAACAGCTTGCTAGGAAACCTTTATAGCTGAATGATTAGCTAAGTCATTAGACTAAAACCTCTTACAGTCCTTAAATAGAGTCCAACTGATACTTTCAATTCACTAGTCTCCTAGCGGTGGGGTTTCGACCTGGACACCATTCCGGTCATATGAAATAGTTGGGCAGGCTACCGAACACATAGCTGGTGCTTGGTCATGTTCAACAACCAAAAGATCCTGAGAAGGATCATAGGGGATGATGGGGAGTTTGCTTTTTAAAGGAGTTGTTTGGTTTTTGTTTTTTTTGGCCGTGCTGTGTGACATGCGGAACTTCCCCAACCAGGGATCAAACCCGCGCCCCATGGCGTGGAAGCACGGAATCTTAAGCACTGGACCGCCAGGGAAGTCCCAGGAGTTTGCTTTTTAAATCAGAGCTGTAGCAACGCCACACCGACAGCGCAGGATACCCAAAGTCCTTGGGCTTTAGACTCAGAAGGACCGGGTTGGAATCCCAAATCTACCTTTTCTTTGCTGAGCATCCTCAGATGAGTGAGTTGCTTACTTCTCTGAGCCTGTTGCCCTGCTTGTAAGAAAGAAGGTATGACGGCCACTCCTTGGGCTTATTATGAGTCTCAGATGAGATCTTGTGTGAGCACAATTCATAATCTTGGCTCTGACTACAGAGCAGGCTACACTGGCATGAGCCCCCTGGTCACGCCCCTCATCCAAATGGGTATTTTGGCAAAGCAGGGAGCTGGGATCCACACTCTCTTATTATATACCTAAATGACAGAACATGGCCCTTGCCCTGCTTATAAAGAATTCTTGCTCCAGCCAAAACACTCAGCATCGAAGACTCAATAATAGATACAAATCACATTCAGATTTATATAATCTGAGTACAAAAAGTATGCTTACATTTCCAGTCACTGTTAAATATGGCATTGCTTATATGTCATTATGTCATTCTTTTTTTAAAAAAGGGGGAACATGCTTATTTTTGTATTAATTATGCTAGCAAGCTGATTCTTCTCAAATAGACCAGCGCAATGCAGAAAAGGTTGCAGAAAAATATTTTTTTTTTTACCAGGATTGTCATTTGATTATTGGGAAAACTGGACTTTCCTTGAGTTATTCTGTGGAATTTACCATCTTCTAACTGCTATTACAATTCTTTGGTTAGCAGCCTCCCTCTCCCCAGTTGAGAGGCCAAGAAGAAACTGTTGCGTGAAATCCTCCGTCCACCCCAAGTGGTCAGGGCTGACATTCAGGGCGCTCTGGTAAAGAAATAGTTCTCCCCACCAACAGCTTTGAGAAGGAAAACAACAAAAGCGAGCTCTCTCCAAAACAGGCATTAGTCATGGTTGAAAGGTCTAAGGGGAGAGATTTGCTGACTTGACAAACCATGATTACTTTTTACAGCTCATGAAACTGTCTTCTTAAGAGACATGCTCTATGGCCTTAAGTTTATTGCCCTCACGATTTTAGAAATGTCATCTTTTGGAATCACAAGAAGGCTCAGTGAGAAAAGGGGAGATTAATAGCGTAGCTTTGCCCTGATGCTAAGCATCTTAGCATTTGTTGCCAAACAGAGAAGAGAATGGAGAACAAGTCTTCAGAAGCCCACAGGCTGGGGAGCTATGCTATCCCTTGGCACAGATAACCCCCCAATCCCACTTCGTTCCTTAATAATAAAGTTTGTTAGTCTCCTTTATTTTATAAACCGATAGTAAACAGTCTGGGTTGAATCATGGATTTACTCCTTAATAGGTGGTGACCAGGAGCACATCACTTATTAACCTCTGTGAGTCTTGATTCCTTCTTGTGTAAAAAGAGGGTAGTAGCAGGCTTCTCTTTGAGTGTTGGGATAATCAACAGCTAAAGAGACCTGTTGAAATGTAAGTCACATAATGTCACTCATCTACTCAAAATCCTCCAAAGGCTGCCCATAACATTCCGAGTAAAAGCTAAAATCCTGACAGTGGCCCACAAGAAAGACCCCACAGGATCTGCTGCCCCATCCTCCCCTCTCATCTCTTTCCCTAGTAAGCTCCCCTCTAGCCGTGCTGGCCTTCTTGTTATTGCTTACACAGGCTGGGCTCATGCCTGCCCCAGGGCTTTGGCATATACTATTTCCCCTGCCTGGAGTGCTCTTCCCCAGATGTTGGCATGGCTTGGATCCTTAAATCTTAGTGTCTCTACTCAAATTATCTTCTTCTCAGAGATCCTATGGATCCTCTTCAAAATTGTGAACTCTCTTCCTTCCCTGCCTCAATTTCTTTTCTCCTTTCCTACTTTAAGTGCTACGGATAGCAGTTATCACCACTTAACATATATAGTTTACGAATTTATTCTGTTTGTAACCCTACCTGTCTTCTCCTGAATGAAGCTTATGAGGCAGGGATTTCTAATTTGTTCACTGCTGTGTTTCAAGCCTGGAACAGTGTCTGACACATAGTAGACACTAAATAAATATGTGTTAGATAAATGCATATTAAGTTATAACACCATGAAAGCACCTGGCACTATGCCTTAAAAAAAAAAAAGATGTGAAGAGATAGGGGGAGAAACATTGACTTGAATGTGCAGCATGTTCAAAATTTTATTCCACTATCTTGTAGCGAATGTTAAAAAATCAGCCCACAGATGACTTGAGAGTCACAAAGGAAACGCATGTTTAAAATAAATTTTTAAAAAGGAAAAAACAATTTTTATAGAAGAATGCCATGTCATAAATGTTGAAGGAATGATAGAATTAAATACAGCCCCTACCGAAATAACTGATTCCAGCATGGGTCATCAGTGGATGTTAAAACTAGGAGATGAGAGACGACTGGGGAAGTGGATAGTTAAGCAGGGCTAAAATATCAACCCACAGATTTCTTGCTAGTCATATAGGTAGACATATTTTTAAAACCCAATTATTCTATCGCCTTCATTTGCTGTGTCAGAAGCCTCAGGAGACAAGAGCAGTGCAAGGAGGCGGGTGCTCCTGCATGAACACTTCCACCCCCACTAGAGCCCCACACCCAGGGCCCCAGAGCTTGTTCAGGACTAGGCCTGTAGGTCCTGGCATCATGGCCCAGAGTGTTCTACGTGGTGTGTGTGTAGCAGCCTGCAATCTCAGACCTTACCAATGGAGCTTACAAGTGAGTTATATTTACTAATGAAAACAGCTTTATACAGAACTTTATTTTCCCAGCTTGCCCTATTTTTACTTCTCCTCCTTTCACTCCTAGATAATTTGATTCAAATTTTTACTTCTCCTCCTTTCACTCCTAGATAATTTATGTTTAAAAAAAAAAAAGCAGCAACTAATGTCAGTGATCTCTTCTAGTCCCCATTGTCCCTTATCACTTTTATCTGATGGCAGATCAACAGTCTGGTGAGGAGAGAACTTCACAAGCCCCATCTGTCCACCCACCTTCTCTGTAAACTGTCACAGGGAGAGACTGGAGCATGAACTAACATTGCTTTCAGTTGTAAAACCATCCAGGGACTAGGTTTCCACAAAGAGGGAGAAGACAGAATTCAGTTGTCACTTCAGTTCCTCAGTTGACTCCTGAGGAAACTAGGAATGTGGCGCCTGTAATGGAGTCATCTGGCCCTAGGCATCCAGATGACTAAGCACTCTGCCAGGAGGGCTCTCCCAGCCCAGTCTTTCTTTTCCTCTTCTCCTTTGTTCTGTTTATTCCTTTTGAAAGGAAAAGCAAAAATACCTTTCCATCCTCAGTGGAGAGTTTATCATGGGGAATAGACGTCAACAAGTCTTGAGAGTAGCTGGGCCCTAGACAGCATGAGGACTTGCTTGTAAGTGATACCATTTTAAAAACCAATGTGAAACTTCACAGGAAAGCAGTATAACACCCAAGAGCACAGTGGAGAGAAGGGCCCCTGGGCCCCAGGATGGAGGAACCTCACGAACCGCATTCCTTTTTCTCAGCCCAACCTTAGGAATCCCCCCCTCCTGGGTTTTGCAGCCTGGCTTTTGATTAGGAAGTTTACATGTGATTTAAAAAAGAATACAATTGCTCTATGGATTTGAGTATGCTGACGTTAGAGAAAACAGACCAAGTATGGAGTTGGTGTTTCTGATTGTCACAGCCAAAAGGCAGTTCTGTGCTGGTCCTGATAGATCCCCCCAGTTCATTTTCTTCTCTTGCTTTTTGAGAGTGGGCTCCCAGTTTTTATCTCCATGGACGCCATACTTTAAAAGTTGATTTTAAGCATGCGCTGTATCATAAGTAACTGTCTAGATAGCCTTAGGGTTTTCATTTAGCTTTATAAAATATCCCTATCTGATATTCCTCCTGGATGAATGGGTTGGGAAATACAGTTGGTGAGGTTCTGGAGGGCTAGTCAGAGCCCAATGAGAGGTGGGGTGAAAGAATCTATCCCATATTTCCTCTGACATTCCACAATCAGAGTCAAGACCCAGAATTAGGAGGCTTCAACAGGGCAGTCCAAGAGGATCAGCCCAGAATAGGCAGCTATGAGGTCAAAGCATAAAGTGAACAGTCAGAGTGGAAGGACTAGCTGAGGCCTGTAGAAATTTCCTAGACCATGGTGTATTTTTCAGAGGTTTTAATGTAGTACCCATTGCCTCAAGCATAAATGGGTGAATATTGGAAGAATCTAAGGAAAACAGACATCTTCAGGCACCCAATACAAATTTGGGGGACCTGCATCAGCCCAAGGGAGCATGCAAATGGACAATGCAACCCATACATGCCCAGAGAGCTCTGACCCACAAACTCTGCAGCAATTGGCCCAGAATGAAGGACCTGGTCAATGACTGTCAGCTTCCCTATTTTTTGTCCTCCATTTACAACTCACGACCAATCAGAGAAAATCAAACACATTCCCCAAACCCATCACATAATATGCCCTGCTTCTAGTTTGCCCAGCTCCAGGTTCCACAGCAACCTCCAACCAGCATACCTGAAACCTTCTCTTTTTTCACTCTGAAGCTTTCCGACTCCTCTGCCTGCCTATGAGTCTCTGCCAAAGGCTAGTGATGAGGGCTGGCTCCCTCGACAACAAGCTGAATAAACAGCCAGTGTGTTTCCCTCTGAGTAGTTTTTGTTTATTTCCACAGATCTATAATAGACATATGAAGATTCATTATTTAAACAAACATCCCAGAACCTGCAAATCTAATTAGCACTGCCCTTAGTTCTCCAGAGTAGTCTCTTTGAAGAATTAAGATCTTTTTAAATGATACCATCATCACTCAAAGTATTTTTGGCACTCCTTTTTTCAGCATTGAATTTAGAGCCAAGACAGGGTTATAGGGTTGTGTAGGGGGGGCTCTCTTTCCATTTTATCATGGTTTCACAGTTTCATTCTCTCTCTCTCATACATACACACACATACCTCCCAGTACGTTTCATTTCTGGCTTAGAATATGCCCTCTGCCATGTTAATGTTAATCTTACTCAGCAGCCCTGTCTCCAAAATGATTTTAAATCATTTCCCTAATTGACTCACTCCCCTACAAGAGTTTGTTATTTACCAAAATGATATTCCAAAGAGTGACTCAAGGTTTTGCCATCTATTTGAGAGATTTGTCACAGACTCTTCCTGTCTTTGCATTTTGCAGTTCCAGTGGTCAAGTATTGAATACATTTTCCCTTGTCCCAAATCCTCCCTAAATCCATTCTGCATCAGGTCCTTCCTCAGATGGGAGACACCACTGGCATGCAGA
Organism: Physeter macrocephalus; assembly: GCF_002837175.3. Taxonomy (NCBI): domain Eukaryota; kingdom Metazoa; phylum Chordata; class Mammalia; order Artiodactyla; family Physeteridae; genus Physeter; species Physeter macrocephalus. The sequence goes on along the minus strand of NC_041226.1, from coordinate 17,630,316 downwards.
CCAGAGTGTGGAGGGTAAATCTTATCTCTCTCTGGCAAAGGAGATGGTGTGTTTTCATTCCCTAGATGCATGCACAGGACAAGCTCTTTTGTGTCTGCTCTCGTCATGCCCTGGAAATGGTACATCAGCATCTGTAGGAGAGATCGGTTGGTTTTGGAGACTTGTAAAATTTGTGAACAAATGTAGATTGCAAGCAATCATTCGGGCTTCATTCTCCTTATGAATTCCTATGGTAAAATGGTACTTGTCCCTATACATCGCTATTTTTGTTCACGAGGTTCAAACATCAGAATTCTGCCAGGTGGCTCTTTCAGTCTGGGTAGGCTTATAGTGATTCTGCCTCTTGTAAAGGAACTGAACAAAGCAGCCCCAGGTCAGCAATGTTCATTTCTTTGAAGTCTGGAGTGTACAGATACAAATGTTAGAGACATGCTGGAGTGTTTATGATGTACTCAGGCCGTAGAGCTGAGAGCCCACTGAAGGACAATTGCTGGAAATGGTCTACAAACAATTCATAATAAGCATATTCAAAATGAGCACTTTGCTTTGAAATGATAAAATCACTGAATTGTTTGGAATGCCCACATTGATCCTTTGAAATTCTTCAGACATTCCTCCTGTGGAATGCTACGAGGTTGGGGATAACTGGAAGGGTATTTCAGCAGTTTCATTCTAATTTTTCACCCTATACCAGCTGCTGGGGGTGGAGGGTGGGGAGGAAGTCTTCCCAATCCTTCTCTTCTCATTCTTATAGCTCAAGAAATTTCCTGTCCTGTTGGTCCTTCTAAAACGTTAATTACTACTCAGGGATATGTATATTGGCACTCCCATCCTGTCTGCACAAATGACCTTGGGGGCTGACAGGAAAACCAAGGGGACTCAGAGTCTGGTGGTTGCCTCTGTGCATATTATCGCCTCACTGGGACACCAAGGTAATGAGGAAAGGGCGCTTCTCCACCCATGTTTCCTGATTCAGGAATGGCAACCATTTTTCAGGATCCTAGGCAGCTCTAGGGAAGAGGTCATCCTCTTAGCCTGCTGCCCTTTGTCCCTCCCCTGCCCCTAACCTAGGATTAGACACCTCTCCTCAATTCCTCTCTAGCACTCTGTGCTGATCTCCATCATAATATGTCACCCTAATTGCTCATGTACGCATTGGTCTCCCAAGAGACTGCACATTCCTTAGGGTAAGACTACATCTTATACTTGTGTTACCTGCTGAATCAAATAAGTAATAGTGAGAAGTGACTCAAATCAGAACTCAGGGCTCAGCATCTCAGGCAATCAGGGAATAAAATGCGTAAGTATAAATACATATATGTTTGAATGACATGGTTTCAGTCCTCTGGGAATTTTGTAGAAGTAAGAAATAAATCTGTGTAAAATAAATCACAGTGAAAATATGCCATAAGACTACATGACCATTTCCAATTGACTTCTTGTGAGACTCAGAGCACTTAATAGATGTAAAATCACTTAAAAACTTAAAACTTTTAGGCCATACATAATGTTATTAATATAATATTTAAAAACCTCATCCTATTTCTCTCAGCGACAGAAGATTTCAGGCACTGAAACTCTAGCAGAAGAACCTTCTATTACTTCAGAAAACCTAATATTTGGAAAAATATATAACTTGGCTAATGATATTAAGGCTATTTTGTCTGTCTGTGGGTTTGATCTTGCTCACTGCAACCTTTAATTCACTTGATTTCTCTGTGTATCATTTGGATTAGATCGCAAGCTTTCTTGCAGCTTTGAAATATTATTATTTATTTGTATCTGCTTTATTTCTCTCATAGAGAGATACATAGATAGATATACAGTTATAATATATAGCCAATATCATAACATGTCACTCGTAACAACTTCAGCATGTATTTCCTAGGAATAAGGGCAGTCTACTACATAAAGACATTTTCTTTATCACGGTGAAGAAACATTAGCATATATCATATAATATGCAAGCCCTATTTAAATTTCCCAAAATTGACTTTCATATTTTCTTTCTCTGATGCAGGATCCAATCAAGATTCACATATTTTATCATAGTACAGTTCTCATTTCTCCTGCCTTTGCTTTTTTTTTTTTTTTTTTTTTTTAATGACATATGTCTTTCTGAAGAGTTCAGGGAAATTGTCTTCCAGAATATCTCACTGTCTTGTTTTATGTACTTGTTTCTTCATGATTGAATTCAGGTTAAACTATTTCATAAGAATATCATATAAGAATAATACATAAGTGATATTGTGCATAAGTGAAATGATTTTCATTATTTTTAAGTATTTTTAATCATATGTAGTATAAAAGTATAGCAGAAAAATTATAAAATAGGAAAGAAAGGAAGCCACCAATCATCCCACTGTCCTAACTCATACAATAACATTTTGATGTATTTCCAAGCTTTTTCCTATTATTCTTTTTAGAATAGTTTTAATCATACTGCAGATCTAACTTTGTAGTCTGGTTATTTTTGATATAACATCACATGATAAGCATTTTCACTGGAAATAATGGCAATGATACTAACGGTACTAACTACCATTTACTGAGTTTATTGAGCATTTATGCAATTGCAGACAGCACCAAGCACTCTCTTTACACTATTTCTTTTAAAATTTATGACAACACTTTGAAGTAGATTCTTTTATTATCCCCATTTTAGAGTTGAGGAAACTGAGACTCCATTCCACAGCTGGTAAGGGGTAAAGAAGAGATTTGAACCCAACTGTATGTGGCGCCATCGCAACATCTGTCTCTAATCATTTTTACTGAATGTGATTGATTTATCATTGATTTATTCATTTCATGTAAACACACTAGTAGATATTATCAACCTAGACCTGCCCTGATTTTAAGAATATTTCCCAAGCCCTGACTTTTTTGTCCACCTCCTTTGAATTATGAGCATAGCCCAGACTGACTTCAGAAACTAGTGCTTCCTATTTTTCCCCCAAAGAACTTAATCTAAAACAAATCTGGTTTTCTTAAAGTCTGTTTTCATTTATCAAGGAAGCAATGCAATTTGTAGGTAAATGACAGGCCATCAAGGATAACAGGTAGGAGTGAGTGAACAAAATAAACCAAATGAGACAACTTCTAGGTAGCCACCAATGGTGCATAGTCTGTGACAGCGTTCTGTCCCTGAACCCTGGAGGCCCCTCCTACAAGGCTATTGCCATTGACAGCAGCATGGCCGTGGGTCGTCTGTCTTCTCTTTGGCTCTACCAGAAGACTCTGGAATTTATTTTTTATTTATTTATTTAAATTAAACTTTTTATTTTGAGATAATTGTAGATTCACATGCAGTTTTAAGAAATTATACGGAGAGACCCTGTGAAACCTTTACCCAGTTCTGCACAACGGTAACATCTTACAAAACTATAATGAAAGAACACAACCAGGATACTGACTTTGATACAGTTAAGATAGAGAACATTTCCATCACCACAAGGACCTTCATGCTACCCTTTTACAGCCAATCATTTCCTTCCCACCCCTGCCCCCTCAACCCCT
>NC_041226.1:17532498-17626300 GCF_002837175.3 Physeter macrocephalus | reverse complement strand
CCCTTTTACAGCCAATCATTTCCTTCCCACCCCTGCCCCCTCAACCCCTGAGGGACTCTGGAATTTAAGCTGCACAAAATCATTCTGTTGTTAACTGTCTCTGATCTAAACACACCCCACTGATTAGAAATGTGTTCGATGTCAAAGCCCTGATAAACACAAATTCTAATACTTCTAAATGCACTTTAATGTGGGTTAAATGCCTACGTTTGTCTCATAGCCCACAGTGCCAGCTGGGGAAGAGTCAGCAGTAGCAGCAACCCTTGCCAGCTCAGCCTTTGGGAAGGCTCCGAGCACAGCAGGAAGGAGCTGAATGCATTTCAACTGCAGCCAAGTTAGTGGTTTAAACTTCATAAACATGTCTTAAATGTTATGACTCTTATCTTCATGCCACGGCATTCCTACTCAAAGAATAGCTATTAAAAATAAAACACACAATTCAGCAAATAGTTCTAAGAACTTTGATTTTTTAAAAAAAGAGTTGATTAATCATTTTTGGTTGCTTATCTTTCTTTTGACCTTTTCCCCTAGATTCATCTCCATATCACAGTTAGGGTACTCAATCATTTACTAAAAGGGTTAAGACAGTATAAACTCCTCGTGATTAAAAATAAAAATGAAGTGAAATGGAATTCTTCATAGTTTTATAGTTTTACCTGACTCTGGGACTGGAAGTGGTGATCAGAACTTAGCAGTGTTTCTCTTATGATAATTTTCTTCAATACTTGGTATTGAGAATGAAGGGAAGAAAACCAAGTTTCATGATTAACCCTTGAAACTAGCTACATTTGATTAATGTCCCAACCCTAGTAAGTTATTGCATGATGCTGTTTGTAAAGAGTTTAAAGAGTCTCTGTATTACCCAGATGTGTCAGTTATCTATTGCCACGATGATGCTGTATAACAAACAAACACAAAATTTCAATGGCATAAAATAATAAGCATTTATAGCTCCTGCATTTGGAGTGGTTGACTAGACAGTTGGTTATGCTGATCTTAGCTGTGCATGTTCACATATCTGGGGGTCAGTTTGCTGTCAGATGATCTAGGATGCTCTTGACTAAGATGACTGGAGCAATTTGGTTTTGCTTCACATCTCTCATTCTCTAGCAAGTGTATTCTCAAGGCAATAACAAAAACACAGTACAGCAAGTCCCAAGGTGCAAAATCATTTCAAGTCTTTATGTCACATCTGCTAAATTCCATGGGGCAAAGTTAGTCAAATGGTTGAACATAGTTTCAAGGGTAGAGCAGGTTACTCTATCCACAGTAGGAGGGCACTTCAAAGTTACGTGGCAAAGACATGGTTAAAGGGAGGGGTAAAAACTTCGATCCATAATTTCAATATACCATAGCAGGTAATTCTATGCCCTGTAGGGTTAAAGTCACTATGAGTGGTCTGCCAATAGCTAATATCCAGTGCAGATTCAATCATGAGGCCAAACTGTACAAGAAAAGTGTCACTTGGGTGGCTGGTCTCATAATCCAAGGTGGAAGAAATGATTTGGCATCAAAAGATGGCCAGAAAGAGTCAATTATTGTTAAGATGTCAATCCTTCTCAAACTGATCTGTAGATTCAGTGTAATCCCAATCTAAAATCCAGCAAGCTGTTTTTATAGAAATCACCAAGATAATGTTAAAATGTATATGGGAAAGCAAAGGAAACTGCAGTGAAAACAATTTTGAAAAAGAACAAGGTTGATTTCAAGACTTATATACAGCTACAATAATCAAGTATGTGTCTCAATGAAAGGGTAGCATATAAACCAATGGGGTAAAATTGAATCCAAAGCAGATGCACAAATACATGGCAACTTTATTCACAATTTTCAAAAACTAAAGAACCAAGGAAATTCAATAGAGATAGTTTTTCAAGAGATTGTGCTACAATTTGGACATCCATGTGTAAAATTATGTGCCATGACCCATACCTTGCAAAAATCATATATGCAAAAATCAGTTCAAAATGAAATATAGACCCACATGTAAAACCTAACAACATGAAATTTCTAGAGGAAAATGTAGAAAAAATGTCTTTGCAACTATAGATAAGACAAAGATTTCTCAGCTGTGAAACGAAATGATGAATTATGAAAGAAAAAAGATAAGCAGGACTTTGTCAAAATTAAAAACTCCTGCCCTTCGAAAGGCACTGTTAAGAAAAGGAAATGAATATGCAAGCCACAGACTGGGGGAAAATATTTGCAAAGCAAATTTATTACAAAAGACTTGTATCCAGTATATATATTTAAAAAACTTCTGACAAATAATAATAAAAAAACAAACAACCCAGCAAAAAATGGGAAAATATTTGGACACTTCCTCAAAGAATATATATGAATGGCAAAGGAATGAATGAAAAGACACTCAACATTATTAGTCGTTAGGGAAATGCAAATTAAAACCACAGTAAAATACCAACTCAATTCTATTTGACCACTAAAATTTAAAAACCAAGATCAAGAACTGATGAGAATATGGAGCAATTGGAACCCTCGTACAAAATGGTGCAGCCACTTTGGAAAACTGTTTGACAGTCCCTTGTAAAGTTAAATGTCACTTATATGACTGAGTATTTGGGTATTTACCCAAGATAAATGAAAATGCATGCCCACACCAAAAGCTGTATGTGAATGTTTATATCAACTTTGTTCATAATCTCCCAAAACCAGAAACAACCCAAATAACCACCACCTGGTGAATGGATAAACAAACTCTGGTACCTTGGTACAATGGAATAAAAAGAAAAGAAGCTAGCAATCGAGAACATGGATATTCAAATGCATTACACCAAGTGAAAAGAGTCAGACTTAAAAAGCTACCTGCTCTATCATTCCACTTGAATAACATGCTGGAAAAAGAAAAACTATGGGGACAGAGGAGTGGTTGCCAGGAGCTAGGGCTGGGATGACAGGAGTGAACACAAAGGTACACAAGAGAACTTTTTGGGTGATGGAAGTGTTCTATATCTTGATTGTGGTGGTGCTTACACAACCGTATGTGTTTTTCAGAATTCATAAAACTGTACACCAGAAAAGAGTGAATTTTACTATATGTCAATTATACCTCAAAAAAACTGACTTAATGGGCTTCCCTGGTGGCGCAGTGGTTGAGAGTCCACCTGCCGATACAGGGGACGCGGGTTCGTGCCCCGGTCTGGGAGGATCCCACAAGCCGCAGAGCGGCTGGGCCCGTGAGCCGTGGCCGCTGGGCCTGCGTGTCCGGAGCCTGTGCTCCGCAGCGGGAGAGGCCACAGCGGTGAGAGGCCCGCGTACCACAAAAACAAAAACAAACAAACAAAAAACCTGACTTAAAAAAAGAGGGAGCTAGGAAAGCAAAATACAGAACCATTTACATCATAAATCAATAGGTGAGTGGTTGAAGCCTCAGATCTGACCACCAAGAGAGGCCAATATGGGCTCATCTTTTCTTAGTCTTTTCAGTCAAGAACTATTGTCAGAAGAGACATTTGGAACCAAAAGCTTTAAAACTTTTAGTACTCCTTGACCCACCTTCATTTCTAGGAATTTATCCTAACGAAAAAATCATAAATGATTTTCCTCAAAGAGAATTATTGGCCACAAAGTTCAAAATTCCAAGAAATTGGAAAAAAAACCTTAATGCCCACCAAAGACTGCTGACAGTCAAAGGATTGAGGGTGGAAATATTAAATAAGCTTTGGTGCATCCATGCAATGGAACACTATATGGCTATAAAAGAATATTTAATGCTCTGGAAACATGATCTCCATATAGTAAGTTTAAAAAAAATCAGATAACAAAAGAGTATTTATTTTTGTACCAGTACCCTACTGTCTTGATTACTGTAGCTTTGTAGTATATACAAAAATAAACAAATGGGACGTAATTAAACTTCAGAGCTTTTGCACAGCAAAGGAAACCATAAACAAGACAAAAAGACAACCCTCAGAATGGGAGAAAATATTTGCAAATGAAACAATGGACAAAGGATTAATCTCCAAAATATACAAACAGCTCATGGAGCTCAATATCAAAAAATAAAACAACTCAATTAAAAAATGGGCAGAAGACCTAAATAGACATTTCACCAAAGAAAACATACAGATGGCCAAGAGGCACATGAAAAGATGCTCAACATCACTAATTATTAGAGATATACAAATCAAAACTACAATGAGGCATCACCTCACAGTGGTCAGAATGGCCATTATCAAAAAAATCTAGAAACAATAAATGCTGGAAAGTGTGTGGTGAAAAGGGAACCCTCCTGCACTGTTGGTGGGAATGTAAATTGTTACAACAACTATGGAGAATAGTACGGAAGTTACTTAAAAAACTAAAAATAGAGCTACCATATGACCCAGCAATCCCACTACTGGGCATATACCCTGAGAAAACCATAATTCAAAAAGAGTCATGTACCACAATGTTCACTGCAGCACTATTTACAATAGCCAGGACATGGAAGCAACCTAAGTGTCCATCAACAGATGAATGGATAAAGGAGATGTGGCATATATATACAATGGAATATTACTCAGCCATTAAAAGAAATGAAAATGAGTTATTTGTAGTGAGGTGGGTGGACCTAGAGACTGTCATACAGAGTGAAGTAAGTCAGAAAGAGAAAAACAAATACCGTATGCACACATATATATGGAATCTAAAAAAAAAAAAAAATTGGTACTGATGAACCTAGTGGCAGGACAGGAATAAAGACATAGACATAAAGAATGGACTTGAGGACACAGCAGGCGGGGGTGGGGAGGGGGAAGCTGGGGCGAAGTGAGAGTAGCATCGACATACATACGCTACCAAATGTAAAGAGTTAGTTAGTGGAAAGCAACAGCATAGCACAGGGAGATCAGCTCAGTGCTGTGACCACCTAGAGACGTGGATAGGGAGGGTGGGAAGGAGGCTCAAGAGGGAGGGGATATGGGGATATATGTATGTATATGACTGATTCACTTTGTTGTACAACCAAAACTACAGTACTGTGAAGCAATTATACTCCAATAAAGATCTATTTTTTAAAAAGAGTATTTATGGCATGATCCCTCTTTTGAAATGTGTGGTGAGAGAGACAGATACAAAGACTGGAAGGGTGAGTATGCCCAAATGCTAACGATTTTTCCTCTTGGTGGTGGAATTGTGAATAATTATTTTCCTACATTTTCTGTCTCTTCTGATGAATACATATTTCTTTCATACTAAGAAACAAAATAACCTCATGTTTTTATTAAAGGCATTTGTAGATTATTAAGCTAAAGAGTGAGTCCCATCACACTTGGTCCTCACGGATGTCCTAAAATTTGTGTAGTTTTCATTGAGTCCAAACAGTTAAAAAGCTGAACCCAAAGTGTCAGTTGAGCTCCTAAGAGGAAGGAGGCATTTGACCTTTTAAGAATCTTGGAGGCCTGCCATATATCTGCTCCTATCCGACATAGAATGTGAAGCCCTACTGAGAGAGAACCAGGTGCAAAGAGATGTGTTCATGAACCAAAAAGACTTCAGTAGTGGCTGATAAACTAGATTTTGGGGTTTTTTTTTTAACATCTTTATTAGAGTACCGTTGCTTTACAATGTTGTGTTAGTTTCTGCTGTATAACAAAGTGAATCAGCTATATGTATACATATATCCCCATAGCCCCTCCCTCTTGCATCTCCCTCCCACCCTCCCTATCCCACCCCTCTAGGTGGTCACAAAGCACCGAGCTGATCTCCCTGCGCAATGCAGCTGCTTCCCACTAGCTATCTATTTTACATTTGGTAGTGTATATATGTCCTTGCCACTCTTTCACTTCATCCCAACTTACCCTTCCCCCTCCCCGTGTCCTCAAGTCCATTCCTTATGTCTGCGTCTTTATTCCTGTCCTTCCCCTAGGTTCATCAGAACCTTTTTTTTTTTTTTTTTTTAGATTCTATATATATGTGTTAGCATACGGTATTTGAAAAACCCAGTACTGAGTTGTTATGGAAGTATTACGTTTGTGAGCAAGACCTGTGTGACCATAGACAAGAGTGCCTCCTCTCTGGGTTTTATCTGGAAGGTGAAAGAGTTGGTCTAGGAAGTCTTTAAGAATCTACCCTTTTCCAGTTTTCTGGGATTTGTGGGGGTGGGTGGCTGAACCCAGACCGGGATGAATTTCACTATTCCTTATCCATTTGCATAAGTTGATGGGCTTTGAAGCCTGTTTTGACTAAAGGAGGAGGGAGATTATTCCTGTTTTTAATTTTCTATGATGGGAAGGAGAAACTGTGTGAATGGAAAGAGCAAGTTATCTATTCCCCCAGGATCCCTTGTCTTCAGTTGATGACTCTGTTGAGAGAAAGGTTGAGGCTAGAAAGTGACTGAGGTTTCCTCATGAGAGGCTTTGAGATCCTCGGTCTTCAGTGCACAGCGGTGCTACTGTGGGATCCATGTGACAAAGAGCAGCGCTGGGCAGAGAGACACTTCCCCCACTCTCCAGGGAACCAGCACTCCTCCAGCTCCTTGAGGACCAGTGGATTTGGGCTCTTGGAGAGACAGCAGCCCAGTATGAATATTAGTATATTCTGGATGGTCCCATCAACAAAGCCAACAGTTTCATTGCATCTGAGGCTGTATGTACAAGCTGTGGACTTGAGCAAGGGGCTGCTAGAGCGAAAGGGAGAGGTAATAGCAGAAGGTGTGTGGTTAGTGTCATTGTCAGGCCCATGAGAACACATAAGGCACTGTTTGAAGACTTCTAGAATCAGGGAAGATTTTTTCTCATTTGAAAGTGTTAAGTGCTGAGGATGCCTCTGGTGCTGTTCTCAACAACAGAGAAGGGTGAGGGAGCTGGGGTGTTGATCCACCAACTCCCATCTGTTATTGGGAAAGAGAAGGCTGTTAACTCCCTAGCACTTCCAGCTTGCCATGGGTACAAAGGGGACGGAAAGAACTGGGTGTCAGAGAAACCCTTCAGGCCAGAATCACAAGTGCTGGCAATTGGAAGTTGATACAGCATGCGCAGACATGGGAGAGGCTGTGGAGCATGGGAGCAGTCTGCTACAATGTGGAGGAAAGATATCTGAATAGCAATTAATAGCTAACATTGATTGACTGACTAATGTGAACCAGGAGCTTCTATATGCACTTTATGTACATTATCTCAGGTATTTCTCACAACATTTCTATAAGTAAGATCAACCTGTTACTATCCTCATTTTCCAAATGGAGAAACTGAGACTCAGAGATGTTAAGTAACTTTCCCAAGGTCTCTCAGCTAGTTATTGGAGATGCTGAGATTCAAAATCAAGCACTCTTCCCCTTTCCAGAACATGGAGGATTCTGGTACAATTGATAGGACAGCATAGAGGCAACTAAACAAAGCAGAAAACCACACAGCGTGCTCTTGGTGGTACGTACTGGTGTCCCATATGTCCAAGTCCTCGTGAGGATTCACAGCAGCAGAGAACTACCTAGAATTAGGCCTCCAGCAGGCATGAGAGGCTATAATTCACATTCTCTCTAGCGTTTTGTAACCTCCTCCTTCCACATCCCATTCTTACCTTATCGAAGTTATTGAAAGTTTCTAACTACATGTTTACCCCAGCACATTACTGAGGATTAATTATGAGATTGAACAAATCAAATGTCAATTTCTCATGTGTAGTATCACTCAGCAGGCTTATGTTTCAAATATGCCTGAAGTTATTCCTGCAAAGGGGAAAAAGAGGGAACTTAGGATAAATCTCCTGAAGCAAAGAAGGCTTATAGAGGACACAGTAGGAACTGCAAATACAAATGTCTCAGGGGCCAGTCCAGCATCATAAAATGAGGAAAGCAGCCTCAGTGAAAGACAATAGGGAATAGTGAGGACTGTGGTGAACAGGCAAGCATATTCCCTGTCTAAAAAAAGCAGCACTACTCAAGCTACTCATCTCAGTCAATTATTACCATTTGGGAATGTGGGCTCATTGCTTCCAGAGCATCCAAAGGAAGCTTCAGGGAGTTGAAAATATGGATTTTTGTAGGTAATTTTCCAAGGTTTAAATATCAGTAGCTAATTTCTAATTATTTAAAATTACTATGTGGGCTAATTTATGACCTTTGCCTTAACGTTTGTAAGACTGGTTGCCACTGGAAGTAGGATTCTGCTTGGCTGTGACCCTGAGTGCTAGAAATAGGAAGAATGAGTGGAAATTACATAGAAACAGGCCTTGGTCCAAAAGAAGAAAACATTTTCTTATTCAGATAGAAAAAAGATGTAATTCAAAGATAGAATAGCCAGCTCTAAAGGAGTGAGCTGCTCATTTCCAGTGTCAATTGGATGATCTTTCTGCCAGAACAGAGTAAAGGAGATCCAGGCATCACATGGATGAGATGTTAGACTTTATATCTCCCTTCCAATCCTGAGCTTCTTTGAATCAAAACCACTGTTTCCTTCATTAAAGTTGCAATTCAAGCTGGATTAGACAGAGTGAGTCTTTTGGTTTTACTTACTGTGTCATACATAGCACACATGTGTGTCTCTTCTATTAATGTAGGATGTTATTGGGATGTCTTTTCCAAAGGAAAATGTTTCTAAGGCTATTTATTACAATTTTATACTTCCTATCTCATGAGCTTGCCTTGCCCTGAGTTGGCCTATGTTTCCTCAAACCCACCCAGCAAGGCTCAACTTGGCTTAGCTGTGTCTCTGCTGGTATTATTTTTTTGTGGAAATAAATGCACACAGACTCTGATAATTTACATATGTTCAGAAGTAACCATAAGGAGAAACCAACACTTTCCTATATATATAAAAATTGCTATAAACCTGGGGTCTGGAAATGAGTAATTTCTCTTCCTCTGAACACATTTATTTGCCACTATTGGTGTTTTCTGCACTCTTGAAAGCATTAACTATAACAATACAACACTGAAACATGTGAACATTTAAGCAAAAATAATTTGGCCAGTTAAACCAGATACATCAGTTAATTCAATGACAAAAATAAGTCAAATGCTTACTTAGCTTTGGCCTCACATGAAGGCATTCAAAACACCATTGTCTGTTTTATTTTTGACAGCTGCGTCTGGTCCTCATCTATCCATCTAACACTTTCAGTAGATCTTGACTTCAGTATGAAACTTGCCCAAATCTTCAGATCTACAAAGGACAGATTTTAACCATTATTCTGAAAATGGTTTCCCTTACATAAGTAAATGAAGAAGAATTAAAAAAAAAAAAAAAAAAGGAAAGACTGTTTTACATTAAACTGCTTATTTTAGCCATGAAGATAAGCCCTAGCTATTCTCAGATGCTGAAATATTCTGGTTTGGAACATCTTTACTGCTTGGTTCTTGGCCTGGAGCCTCATCATGCTATAGAATTTATTTGAATGTTCTGTTTTTCAAATTGTTTGTTTGCAAAGTCTAATCTGGCTGGTGCGTGGAACTAGTATTATCATTAAGGATCTTTTATGTTCAAGACTTGTGCCTGGCATTTAACATGCACTGTCTCATTTAATCCTCACAATGACCCAGTGGTTGTGAACACTGTTACTCACATGAGAAAGTAGGTTCAAGGGGTATAAGGATCAGACCTACTACAAGCGGCTCAGTTCCGCTAACTCCAAGGTTCATACAGTTTCCTCAGTATCACAGAAAAATGATGAAGGAAAGGAGAAGAGAAACCCATCATAAATTTAGGTAATCCAAAGTTAAAATTCATTTCTGAAATCATTTCTGAAACTATCTCCTTGAGTCATAATTCAGTTGCACATTAAATTAAACTGGAGGGAGACCTGAGTACAGGTATCTGTTGATTAACCTTAAAGTAAATCTGTGAGATAGAAAGTCACTAAAGTCCTTGTATAACAGACTGCACTTGCTTCTGGCTTTGACTTTCAACTGTTAGATTGATCATTAGCAAGTAACATAGGGGTCATGTGCCCCCCTCAGCCTTGAGTAAACTTTGGGACTTTTCTTTCCCTTGATTTACACAACTTGTGTATGTCTTCACTGGTACACCTACAGTGCTCAAAATCTGCCCACCCTAAGGTCGATATCCTCATTCTGTACTTATTTTCTCCTTGAAGTTTAAACAGTATGTGGAATCAACATTTCCTCTTTGTTTTTACTGCTTTCCACTAAGGAGTTATAGTGAGAGCTGCATTCAGTTCAACTTTCTTTCCCCATTTCTTTCCCTTCCCTGGTTTAGTGTGTTGAAAAATCTTTTCATATCAGCATTTATGCAGCATCTAATTTTTTTTCACTCTTATCCAAAGGCACATTTGGATTTACTATTTCACTTGAACAGTTGGTGTTCACTGGCAGCAACAAGAACAAAATTTATAGCAGCAAATGGAAGCTGAACTTGCATGCTGGCTCTGCACCGGAGCGCTTTGTTTGCCATTTCCTAATTGTGAAAACAATATGTCCAAGGTTTTGCAGTCATCAGCATTCTAACGTAACGATTTCCATCTGGTCAAAGGAAGAAATTCAGAACCTCTATCTACTTGAATTTAATTCCACTCTAATGCAAAGGTAACTGGCTTAGAAGAATGTGGGAAGACAGGAGAAATTCAGATGAAGTATGTTCTGAAAAGTGTCTGTAACATCCACTTATCCATGGAATAATTTTCCTGAAGAACAAATGGGTAGGGAGAGAATTTGCCACGATCTTCTTAATGGGAGCAGCTCTAGCTGGAGCAAGATGACAGGATGACTTGGAGGTGAGAGAGCCTAAAGAAGGCAGGATGATTTGTGGGGTATTTCAACTGGAGGTAATAAGGAGTCAGAGATCCATAGAGACGAAGCAGTTGGAGAATAATACCGAGGCAATCAAGGCCAACAACATGGTAATCAGAAGCGGTTTAACATCCCATCTCATCCCATCTGGCATTAAGAATTTGGCACCGGTTGTTGAAATATGAACCTCGTGATGGCCCTCACACTCTTCCAGTGACCTCCCTCACTCATTAGTGTGGAGTTGAAGCCGAAAGAAATGTAGCATAATATTTCAAATGCTTGGTTTGCATTTTTCCACATTCATTGATTCAACAAATATTTATTAGTCACTACATTGTGTGTCAGGAATGGCGTTAGGTGCTGAGGTTATGGATCACAGGCAGCTCTTGGCTGTCCGTTATAGATAATTAAATGAGAGACATAAAATACACATAGAATGGTCATACTGTGAGGTGTTTCAGCTGAAACAACCCACAAGAAAAACTTTTCTACATATTAATCTTTTTCTTTATACTTTATATTCATCTTTTTCTTCCTGAAATGAGTATGGAAAGGAAATAGGATTCCAGAAATTATCCTACCGTTACCCTTTATTCTATAGAATAAGCGCGTTCTTGGCAGGAAGAGGATTCTATCCATGATCTCCCAATTCCTAAACAGCAGCAGCGTTGCAAACCATCAGCCTCCAGAGTGGAGGCCATAGCCTAGTACATTCAATGAATAGGTGTCTGCTGGCCAAACAGAGGAAGCTTGAATAGGTTGTTAAAGTCTGTGAAATCATGGCTCCAAAATGATCCTTAAGGGCAGCGGCATATGGGACAGAAACTGTGAGGTGGTTGCCTGCTTCCCTCCTCAGATACACATCAATCTGCAGATGGGAAACAACCCAGGTTCTGCCCAGCATATGGCCTTTAATACTGGCAGTAGGGTCCCATGGGTCCTACCCCCTCCACCCACAAACAGAACTGCCACTCTGTCCCCTGCTTCCCTCATCCCCATGTTCTGTTGGAAATTCAAGCTGCGCAATCCCAAAACTAAGAGAGGAAAGGGTCAACTACGGTACTTACTGAAGCTACAGAGCCCCAGTTCAATCCATTCTTGCAGAGACTCCTGTAGGAAGAGATGGGAATGAACGCTTACCTGTGAGCCATCCCTCATCCGGAACCACCAAACTCTAACTCCTATCTCCTGTTGCTACTTCTTCTACCTTGGGTCTCACCAAGCCCAAAGTCTAGGGCTAGAAGCCTTGTCTTATCCACACTAACTCATGTCTTGGGCAACCTTGTTTGTTTGTTTGTTTGTTTGTTTTTTCCGACTTGTCTCTCTCCCCATCCTGACAGTGAATCCTCTCTGGGATCTCATCTCCCTCTCCTGTTACCCTTCTTTATTAGAGCAACTCCAGTCTATCCAACGTGTTTCAAGAACATTAAACCTGAGAGGGAAGGCAACTCTGCTGATATGTATTGATACGTGTAGCAGGATATAAAAAACAAGACTTTCCTGTTGTCTCAGTGTTAGCTGAGGCCCTAGAGATAAGAACAAATGTTGTTAAGTACCCATGTATTCTAAAGAGATGTAGCTTGTTCTGGGGTGACCAAAAATTGGCCCAGGAACCCTTAGCCCTTCCCTCAATCTCAGGTATATATATAAGGGGAGACCTATGAATTGATGAGGAAAGCAAGGATTTCATCAGAGACAATTTTTAGGCTGCTGAAATGTTTCCTCTCCCCTTGCCAGTGTTTCCCTCTCATCTTAAGCAAGTGAGAGGGGGCTTCAGAAACCCCCTTGAAGAATGGACCTGTGTAGAGTGTATTCGTTTCCTATTGCTGCTGTAACAAATTACCACAAATTTAACAGCTTAAAACAACACATTCATTACCTCACAGTTCTGTAGGTGAGAAGTCCAGTGGGCTCAGCTGGTTTCTCTGCTTTGTGCTGAAATCAAGGTGTTGGCTGGGCTGCATTCTCTTCAGGAGGCTCTAGGGGAGAATCTGTTTCCAGGCTCATTCAGGCTGTTGGCCGAACTCAGTTCCATTCGGCTGTTGGACTGAGGTCCCTGTTTCCTTGCTGGTTGTCAGCTGGGGACTGCCCTTGGCTCCCAGGGCCTCTCTCTGGTCCTTGCACAAGGGCCCCTACATCTCAGAGCCAGCCAGAGCACGTGGAATCCTTCTCACGCTGCCATATCTCTCTGACTTCAACCAGGAGATGTTCTCTGCTTTTAAAGGCTCATGTAATAATACTGAGCCCCTCTGATAACCCAGGATAATCGCCTCATCTTATAGTTCATAACCTTAATCACATCTGCAAAATCCCTGTTGCCATGTAGTGTAAACTATTCACAGGTTTCAGGGATTAGGGTGTGGACATCTTTGGGGGGACATTATTCAGCCTACTGCATAGTGAGTAGGACCTGAAAAAGTCAGAGGATGAGAAGCTAAACAGAGCAGCCCATGGCAGCTGAGTGAGAAAGGGGGCAGTGATGGAATCAATTGTACTTCCACTGATGATACAGCTTGTTTCCTGTGAGGACTCCAGGAAAGGCTTTGGGATAGTGGAATCATCTGGGGACCATGGGAATTGAAAGAAGGAAATAGACAGGAAAAGAATAAGCTCAAAGATGGAGGCTATAAGTCTTGGCAAATGATTGAATGTAGAGTCCAGTCTCTCCAAACTGGTGACTAAGAGAACATGGAGGCTTTTCACTGAAGAAGACAATCAACTACCTAGTGAGATACCAATCAAACAAAGCCCCCATTTATAACCAAGGACATTTAAAACCTAGGACATTTTCTTTACAAGATTGTCTGTTCTTTGAATCAGTGATTCTGTTTGACACCAAGCATTGCTTTTACTGCCCCCCCCCATGGATGCTTGATTTAAAAGGCTTCATCTTTCACTCTCCGTTCGTTAAGTAAGCATATTTTCCCCACTTCTATTCATAAAAGTGCTATTGACCAGTCTGAGATAATGTGTGTTCCCACTAGGGTTGCTATAATTTCAGCAAAAGCACAAAAAACTTAATAACTTAATTGGTATATAAAGTTTCCCATATATGATTTTGATTGGAAAATAACTCAAGAGTTTACCGAAATGTGACCGTGAATAAGAATCCACTGCACACCTGAGTGAAAGTTCCCAGGGGCTGTAGGGGAAGGAGAAAAACGGAGGACAACAGTGGGAGCAAAATTAAGAGAAAGTTTTACTGTCTCTGCCATGAGCGCTTCCCATTAAAGAATTCAGTGAAAGGAAACAGGCATGAGCATATATACTTGGGAATGCTCAGACCTGTCCCACTTGTCGACAAACCAGGGAAACAATAGACATCAGCAACCAACTGGTGACTCTTTATTTTGACTCTTGGTAATAATAAATTAATGGGAAAAAAATTCTGAAATATCACTTCCAATGTGGAAGACCCTCATCATTCTAATTGTAGGGGACCAAGCTATAATCTACTACAATGATTCTCTTCTCTTGGAAAGTCCCTGTATAATAAGCCAGACTATTAGGACACTAGCCAGCCTTATGTTAAATTTTTGGTGGTTTAAGGAATTTGTTATAACAGATGACATTTCTGATAGTGGAAATTTGCCTGCACGTAGCCAAAGTCTTGACCTCTTAAATAAATTTTCAGTTGGCAGAAGAGGGGATTTTCAGTAAGGTTTTCAATTAACAAAAAGTTAAGACACTTTTTCTTAATGGAGTAACTTTTAAAGGTGTGCTAACTAGATAAAAGAGTGTTCCATGTGGGTAAGTTTAGAGAATAACGTAGCAGCTGATCTGCGTGGGTGATTATTTGGGTCTCAGCTTGAAGAAACGGAACAACTTTTAAAACCTCTGTTCTGTGTGCGAGTCTAGGTGAAGTCACCTCCGATTTGAGTCAAGCCTGTGGGTTTCCATGTGTTACAAGGACCAGGCGAATATGTTACCATGGTTCAATATTAATAGGAGTTAATACGCGGTTTATTTAGCAAGTTAAAACTGTTTCACATTAGACAGGACTTTACAGCAGTTTTATAAGAAGAATGGAATGAACTGAATACAGTCACTTGAATTAGAATATCTTTTATATTCTCTGTGTTCCCACGGAGCTGATCACAAACCTAGAGAAGCATGCTAGAAGAAGCAGACCAGAAAATTAAATTCTTCTCATTTTCGCTTTGTGAAGTAGGCACAATTCAAAGCGTTAGCCTCAAATATCTTTCTGGGCATTTTCTGTTTTATTTTCTTCCTTTCCTTCTTTATAAGTCAGCCAAACTTTGTAAGGTCATTAAAAATGGGACTTTGGCAAACTTAATGATGAAATCAGGAAAAAATTGGGCTGGAAAGATCCTTTGAGTGAGTCAGATCTAGTGCTTTGTCTCCTGGCACCTGACATTTCAGGACTGTGGGAATCAAATGTGATGATGTGTGTGAGAGCACCAGTAAAACACAGCAGGCAAGCGTGTGTAAACATGTACATCGTTATTTTTATGAATATGGCACCAGACTAGCTCAGATTATTAGAAAGTTTTGTTGTTGAAAATAAATTCTATTTCCATATCCACTCTAAACTTATCTATCTACCTCTACTCATATAGGACCATGCCCTCATTCATTCCTTAACAAAGAAGGAGAAGAACTGGTCACAGTCCTCTCTATATAGTGAAACCTACTTAATTTGACAGAAGGAATTTTTTTTAATGAAGAAAAGTAACTCCCTAAAAAAGAAAAAAAAAAAGCTAGAAAAAAATGAGCAAACAACTGCATGAACCAGGATAGGGAAGCCTTTTCTAAGTAACATAATACCAAAGGCAGGAAACTGAAAAGAAGATATTCATAGATTGGTTGTATATAAATTTTGCACATTTGCATGTTAAAGACCACCATAGGAGAAAACAAAATTCAAGTTATAAACTGGGAAAATAATCATATTTGTAACTCATATGGACAGAAAAAATATTAGGTTATTTATTTGCTATATTTATTGTTATATTTATTGCTATTGTTATATTTGCTATATTTATTTGTTACTACCAAAATGTCACTAAAATGAAATTAAAAGAATCAGAATAATACAAAATTACGAAGAGGATGAAAGAAGAGACAATAGAAGACAAGGGATAGCAACAAATTTTTGAAAGATGGAGAGCAGATGGAAAAATCAGCAGAGCTGAACAATCCGAGCACCAAGTATCTGCAAAGGAAATGCCTGCAAAAGAAATGAAATGTGAGCCAATCTCGGCAGAGCAACACTAGGAGGTTCAGGAATGGGAAGTACCGACTAGTGTGGAAGGCAGGGGACTTCCCTGGTGGTCCAGTGGTTAAGAATCCACCTTCCAGGGCTTCCCTGGTGGCGCAGTGGTTGCGCGTCCGCCTGCCGATGCAGGGGAACCGGGTTTGCGCCCCGGTCTGGGAGGATCCCACATGCCGCGGAGCGGCTGGGCCCGTGGGCCATGGCCGCTGGGCCTGCGCGTCCGGAGCCTGTGCTCCGCAACGGGAGAGGCCGCAGCAGAGGGAGGCCCGCGTACCGCAAAAAAAAAAAAAAGAATCCACCTTCCAATGCCGGGGGCACGGGTTCGATCCCTGATCAGGGAACTAAGATCCCACATGTTGTGAGGTGCGGCCAAAGGATTAAAAAGTGTGGAAAGGAGAATAATTTACAAGAAAAATGCAGTATCCAGTAGTATGGTCACGGTTTCCAAAACCACTAGAAAAGAAATGCAAACTTAAAAAGAGATCAGGACTTCCGTGGTGGTCCAGTGGTTAAGAGTCTGCGTTTCCAACGCAGGGGGTGCGGGTTTGATCCCTGGTCAGGGAACTAGAATTCCGCGTGCCGCATGCCCCCCCACCTCAAAAAAAAGAGATCAATACCAGATGGAAAAGGCTTAAAATATACTATTCAGCATTATACCCCTGACACTCTTCTGGGTCTCCCAGAGAAAGTAACAGATAAAACAGAGTCCCACTGCAGGAATGCAGACCCTCACTACAGGGAGATCAGCAGGTGACTGGGAAAGGTTAGCAGGACCTAAGACTTTCTTTTTCTTTCACGCTTGATTTCTGTGAGTTTTCCCTCAGCAGCAAAGCATATCACTTGTCCTCTACTGTGTGACAATGTGGAATATGTCCCAGGCCCTGACACCCAAAGGGATGAGCCAGACAGGACTGACCTGGCACAACAATGGAGACCCAAAATGATAGTAATGCAGGGTACAGTATGAGTGAGTTTATTCAAGAGGACTCTTTAATGAAAGGTAAAAAAAGAAGGTAGAACTTATATCTGAGTGGGAGGAGACAGAAAACAAACAAATATTGTTTATGTCAGGTGGTTACAGATGCTAGTTAAAGAAAGAAACAGGGGTTTCTATTTTCTGTGCTGTGGTCATGGAAGGCCTCTTCCTTCAAGTAGAAGAGACCTGAGGAGGTGGGGAACTTACCCCTCAGTTTTCCGAGAGAAGAACAGTCCAGGCAGAAGGAATAGCAGGTGCAAAGACTCTGAGCAGGGAGAGTACTTGGCTTGTCCAGGAACGGCAAGTAGGCCCTGGTCACTGGAGCCACAAGATGCGGGAAAAAGTGGTAGGAGATAAAATCAGAGAAGCAGCCAAGCTCGTGTGCATCCTTGTAGACCATGATAAAGACTTTGGTTTTTATTCTGAGTGAGACCAGAAACATTCAGTGTTTTGAGGAGGAAAGTGGTGGAATCGGACTTGTATTTGACAAGGATTACTGACTCCCGTGTGGGACATGGATTTGGGGGAGAAAGAACAAAAGTAGGGAGACCGGTTTGGAGACTACTGACATAATCCAGGCAAAATACCATGGTAAGGGGTATATAGTGGTGGAGGAGGTGAAAGAGGTAAGAAGTGGTCAGATTCTGAATACATTTTCAAGGTTGGGCCAATAGGACTTGAAGATGAATTGGATGTGATGTGGGAGAGAAAGACAAGATATTTACAAGATATGGGGCCTGAACAACTGGAAGGATGGAGCTGCCACATATTCAAATAGGAAGACTGTGGGAGGAGTGTCTGTGTTGTTGTAGGATGCAGAATCAAGAGTTTGATCTTGGTCTTACTGAGTTTGAGATGCCTGTCAGACATCTGAGAAGAGATGCTGGTAGTCAGTCTGGGATTCAGAAGATAAGTCCGGACTAGACAAATCAATTTGCCCATCAGCAGCCAGAGGATGCTTATTTTGAGCCATGGCACTGGATGAGCTTACTCGAGAGTGAGGGTAAATTCAAGGTCTGTACTAGTGCGTACTGAAGCACTTAGAGTTCCTACATGTTAGGAATATAAGGAGGGTATAACTGAGAGGACTGGAAAGGACCAGTCAATAGAATCAAGAGTGAAGGTAGATCCAGCCAGGAAAGGAAAACCAAGAGAGAATCGTGTTCCAAAGCAAAATAAAAAAAAAAAAAAAAAAAAAAAAAGGTGTTTTGAGATGGAGGGAGTGAACAATTATGCCAAGAGCTGCTGATTGCCCAGGTAAGATGAGGACCAGGACTTGAGCACTGGATTGGGCAATGTAGAGGTCTTTGAAAGAGCAGGTTTAGTGCAGTGGTGGGGAAGGAAGCCTGTTCACAGTGGCTTCAAGAAAAATATCAAGGGAAGAAGTAGAACTAGCAAGTAAAGACAACTGTTTGGAGTTTTGCTGAAAAGAAAATTTTAAATTTACAAACAACACTCATATCTACAACAGGGGTAGTCTGGGCTGACTGCATGTACAGTATATAAGCTTCAGTCTTGTTAACACAATTCCCAGCGCCCCCATTGGCAATGACTTTGAGTCTCTGCCTGGTGTCAGCAGTGGCCTACCCTGCCTCCAGTGCCTCTAAGTATGAAGTGTGTGCAAAGGGAAGCAGCCCGAGGAGGAGGGAATCTGGGTCCCAGCCGTAGCTAGCCAGCCACACGGCCTTGGGCAAGTCACACTATCTCACTAGGCTGTGATTTCCTCTCCTGTCTCTTTTTGCTCTAACCTGCTTTGATTCAGAGGGATGTGCACTGTGTACTAGTTTGCCAGATTCTAGGGAGGGTGAGAGGCTGTACATTACTTCCAATCCAAGGTTTGGATCTTCCCTCCTTTAGCCAGCAAAGGTCCTGTGGGATGTGGAGAGACGGTCATTGGAGGCAGGGAGTTGCGGCCCTGAGGCTGGACCTCAGCCCCAAGCCCAGGCTGTGACTGCTCCAAACCCAAGGTTTTTAAATGCAGAGATTAGCCTTCCATGCAATTCAGAGTAAAAAGTCAGCCTCTGTAGCATAATTTAGCGTTTTTGTAAGTTTAAAAACAGAAGTCCTCGCACCTAGAGCCCGTGCTCCGCAACAGAGAAGCCACCACAATGAGAAGCCCACGCACCGCAACGAAGAGTAGCCCCCGCTCGCCACAACTAGAGAAAGCCCACACGCAGCAACGAAGACCCAACGCAGCCATAAATAAATACATAAATAAGTAAATTTATTTTAAAAGAAAAAAGACAAAACAGGTGCTAGTAAATTTAACAAAGAGATGGAAGGGACGCCAGCAGTGAATCAGAAGCTCTGCTCAAGTCTACCCAGACCTGCTGGTTCAGGAGCTGGAACTGATCTGACTAGATTGAGTTGAACAGAGTTTGACTCACTTTTTATATTTATTTTTATATTTTTTCTGTACTACATCGAGTGGTAGATTTTTTTTCTTATTTCACCAAGTCAAACTATTTTACCAGTTTGGCATGTAGCCTATGAATATTAGCAAGTAACACTAATCATTACGGTCTTTGTCTAGACTTCTTAGTTTTGGGTGGTTTGGGTTGGAAATGCATTCTTTTTCTCACTTATCATATATTTTCTAAGCATTTTCTAAACATCAATATGTGCTAAGCGTTACATTAGGCCCTGAGGATACAAAGATGACGAGTGTGTGGTCCCTGACTACCAGAGGCCCATATTGTCTTATAGGAGAAGGAACCAAAAAGTGTGGTCAACAAGCAGCCTGATAGCCAGTGTGCTTCTCACTCCTGTCCTGTGGCCTGGCATTAGGTGACACGGTCCTGCTGGCCTCCTAGGTGGTTTTAAACTTGTGAGGTCCCAGCCCGGTTCACCCTCCCCAGCTCAGCACTCGTTTTCTTTGCCACCTTTTACCATCCCCCTGGGCAAAGTTCCCAACCCTTTCCCTACCCTCCTAACACTGCCACCCACCTTCTCCGAAGACAATCCACCTCTCCAACAGCTTTGCCCGAATCTATCTGGGAATCAGCCAGCATCGTTCTCAGCACTCTCCGCCTCCCTCTTTGTATATAGCAAAGGCTTCCATTTAACTGGAAAGACATGTTTTTTACTTAAATTTCCCTTGAAAATATAAATTAAGGGTAAAAATTGCATTTTCAAATCACAAACGTTTTTGCCAAAATCCAAAATGTTTGAAAAAGTAGATCAAGAGGCTTTCTTAAAGCATCAGGTTTTCCCATCTGTGGTTAGATTTGTGGATCACATATGAGGCCCTCTCACGTGTGGATGTCATCATTCCAGGAGCCTTCTGGCTGGGTCTTTTATTTCTCCAGGCAGGGGTGGTGCGCCATGGGGGTGGGCTGAGTACCTGTGAGTCTAAGCAGTAGTTCCTAGTGAGGGCTGTGACCTTGAACATGTTCCCTAACTCCCTGGGTCTCAGTAAATGAGGATGGCCCCAGCTTAGCCCATAACTGAGCCTGGAGATTTCATGTCTCAAGGCATACTGAGATTCTTGGATGAAACATGGACTCCCCAATTAATCTTTTTCTTATCAGTAATAGGGAGGAGAGATGGGAGGTTGAATTATCTATATCCTTAATTTTATAGGTAAGTTCAAACACTGAGCTATGTTTTGCAAGACAATGTTTTCAGCACTGTACATTTTGGACATCTGCTGGAGATGCCCAGCAATGTGGGGCAAAGTTTATAGCTGGTAATGGAATGAAGACCTTCCTCTCCTGAGCTATAGAATGAAGGGCTATGTCCTCTAAGGGCAAGGGGTTGGTATTATTGCTATGCTGCAGCCTATAACCTTATGAGTTCTGTGATATTTTTTGTCCTTAATATGTTAATATGTGCTAAGTGTTATCTGAAGGAGAATAAGTTGTGTGTGTGTGTGTGTGTGTGCGCGCGCGCGCGTATGTGCATGTGTGTGTATGTGTGAGCTCTACCTTGGGGTCAAGTTAGACTTTGAACTCAGTGTCAAAGCTGGCCCTGGTCCACTCTTTTTGAGGACCAGGGTTCTTCTCCCCGCTTTGAGACTTCTGAGCTCTGCTCACTGCAATGTGCTTTTCCACCAAGTGCCTTAAAATGTAATGTGCTTATAAACTACTTGGGAATCTTGTTAACATGAAGATTCTCTTTCTGTTGGTCTGTTGTGGAACCTGAGATTCTGCATTTCTAACAAGCTCCCAGGTGAGATGGATGCTGTCTGGCCTGGGACCACACTTCAAGAGCAAGCCTTCAAAATGCACCTGAGGCTGCAGCTGTTGGTGGCTGGCAGGGCCATACCACCAGCCTTTAAGCAGCCCTGGCCGCAGGTACACTTCTCAGGAGATGGGAAGAAGCTAGTCCTTGGGTAGGAAAGGAATCACATTAGCCTGGGCTTTGGAAAAAAGAAAAAATAAAAACAGGAAAATGCAGCTTTTTCCAATTACAGATAAGAAACTAGTTATTTTAAAGAGAAATGAGAAATGTAATAGACTAAAATCGCAGTTCCCTATGTAAATTCTAGGAAATATTGGTCCTATGGGATGTTAACAGGAGTTGTGTGCAAAAGCAGCTTCTATGCTCAAATGAGTTCTAGAATCTAGAATGTAAACACCGGGTTAAACAAAGTTTAATAGGTTTTCTTACCGCAGAACTTTTCAGAGGCTTTTATAAGTAAATGTGCATTGTAGATCTCCAAGAAGAACATAAAGCATGCAACATTCTCCAAAAGTATTTTCCAAGGAAACCCCTAATTTTTTTCAGGGAGGCTAATAGGACTGAATCTCCATGGAATGCTCTTTGGGAAAGGGTAGCATAAGCACGTGCCCAGAGTCAGCTGCATCGACTGTCTCACTTCTTCCTTCACCTGCCCTAGAGATTACAAAATGGAAAAGTGGTTGTTTTCTCAGATTCATTTGCTGATAACTTAGCCATTTTTTAGTACGCTCATGGATCCACAAACATCTTACCGTTATTTATTTTTTTTAACAAATGTCACATAGTTTTTACAAGAGCCAGGGCTGAAATGTAAAAATCATGACATCTGTTCATCTCCACATTATATCAAGACTGAAAGGTATTCTTTCCCCACTGTTTCCTCTCCTTATTGCTTATAGAAGGGTGGAGGGTGGGAGCAGAAGAAAGGTAAGAAGAGGAGTATTTAAAACGGTAAGAGGAGGGCATCGATTTCATTGCATATTGTCTGTAATTAGGAAAGCCTAGAAGGCTTGATTTGATTAAACAGGTTTGAGTAAGCTTTAGAATTTCTCTTTGACATTCAAAAGTTTGTCTGGGTGGATAGTAGGAAAATATAGGATAAGTAGACCTGGAGGTCGATGCCTCCTCCAGATTTTGCTGAGAGGTCTGCATCCTGGTGAGTATTTAGTTGCCCATAAAAGTCAAGATACTTTCTGAAAGTGAAGCAGGCAACTGGAATTTCTGTATTTCTGTTGCAAGCAGGCAGGAGAAGCATTTCACATGGTTATAGCCACAAACCAGTATGCAGAGAGGGCATCCAGTTCACTGAATGCTGCATCCTCAACCAAAATTCTCTTAATAATCTTTGGGGAAAATTCGATCCAAGGGATGGAGCAAATGAAGTGGTGTGTGTGTGTGTGTGTGTGTGTGTGTGTGTGTGTGTGTGTGTCTGAAGTGGTAGGTGGCTGGGATTGGAGATGGGTATATTTATGAATTAAAAAAATAATAAATACTGTACTTAAAAATAGTAAAAGTGGAAAATCATCCCTCCCTGGTGATAACATTTTCCTCCCCATTGGGGAGGTGTTGGACATATCAGAGCTGGCAGGGTAGGGCCTGCATTGTTGGAGTTGCTAAGGCGACTGCCGTAAGTGTGCTTTCCTCTAAAAACCTCACTGGCCAGAGATCAAGCCCAGGCAAGCTCACAATTCAGCGACTTATGAGCTCTTTCTTATTCTAAAATATTGCAGTGATAATTGCTAAGAATCATAAACAGAAGAAAGGAAGGTTATCTGTGCTTGTCTTTTCTTCCTACGTAGCACCTTTCTTCACATAATGCCCTTTCCCTAATTGTCTGCACAACTAAACACAAGTTACTCCCAAGTACAAAGCCAATGTCCATTTTCCAGAATTAAGAAAAAAATAAAGGTTTGCCAACTTGAACATTATAAACCTTCAGGCACCTAAGTGAAATAGTTAAAAATCTACTTACAATATTTAACTTATGAATTTCCACATATGTGTATGAATTGCATAAAACTGAAAAGAAAATTATATTCACTCAGTTTGGAAATATTGCTCCACTCTGACATTTCGTGAAGCAATCTGATTCAAATGTGTCATGTGTATCTTGGCTGTCGTGAGTTTGCCATCATTAGAAATCCTGTTTGATCTTTTAACAATTTTCCCAAACATGCTATCTTCTCTGACACCCAAGTTTGACAACACAGTCATTTTTAAATCCAGATGTGATGCTATCACATGAAATTTTATCCCATACCATAAGTATCCATTTCCACAATATTAGGACAGACTTTTCTTTCTGTAATTCATCATTTATGGGTTAGTGATCTCTGCGATGTGACCACTCACTGAATTGCCTTTTAAAAAAACATGTTTACAATGACATACAATACTTGAAAGGATGAGGTTGACCACCTAAAGGAAAGATGATTATACTCTGTTAAATGTCTCTGACTCATTTTTATTAATTTCAACTTAATTCTATTAGATGATCTAACAAAATAGTTTTAGTAACAACAATAGCTGACACTTCCTGAGCCCTTAGCATTTGCCAGGCATTGTTTAACCAAGTTATGCACAGTAACTTATGTAAGGGTCTCAGAGGGTGGCAGATGAGGTTTCCTGAGCAGATACAGCTGTGGACCAAGTGAAAGTGTCACCCACTCTGAGTGTGGAAAGCATCACCCACAAATCATACAGAATGGTTTCCACTTATATGTGCATTACTGCTGTTTAATCACCTGGTTACCAAACACACACACACACACACACACACACACACACACACACAGAAAATGGCCATCCTCTCCTTTCCCCACAGGGAAATATGACGACAAGATCTTAACAGCATGCCTTGTTTTAGTTTAGTGGTTCTCAACCATGTCTGCACATTAGAATCATCTGAGAAGCTTTTAAAAAACACTGATGATGCCCAGGCTTCACCCCAAAACAAATAAAGCAGAATCTCTGGGATGGAGTCAGAGCATCAGAAGTCTTTAAAGCATCACAGCTGATTCTAATTTATAGCCAGATAGAGAACCAAAGTTTTAAATTAATAGACATAAACTGAAGGCCCTCATATCTCTACCTAGATAAAGCAAATATCCTCATATCTCTATCTAGGAAGTTGGGAAGTACTCACTATACTCTTTCAGTATTCTGAAGATTTTCAAAAGTTCTGCTTTATATGAATTCCTGGTTGCGCTTTGTTTTCCCTTTCTGTGCTTCCATCCTTCCTTGGCCCCATCCTTTAAAATACCCACCTCACCTGTGCACTTAGAACATACCAAGTTCTCCTGGACTAATAGCGCCACCCAGAGACTGGTACAGGGAATTTATCTCCCCACCAGCTCCTTCCCACTCACCAGGGGGTACACTCCCAATTCAACTCTGTACCCTGCTTGCCTGCACTCACACACACAAATCTTCCAGTCTTCAGTTGATAACACTAGAGACATTCTCTTTCTGATACAACAACTTTGCTTCCACATTATTATTCTAATAAAGCCCACATAACAAAGTAATAGTAACTTCCTTTTTGACCTTATATCATACATTGTACTAGGCATTATACATAGCTATCATTTATGCCTGACAACAAACCTAAGAAAGACTCATTTTGCAGATAAGGACTCTAAAGTTTGGAGAGAAAAAGTAACCTGCTCAAGATCACCCAGGTAGCAAGTAGTGGATCTGGGGATCAAATTCTGATATATCTGACTGGAAGTTCTGAACTTGACCATTACCATATGCTCCAGCTTCACTGACATATAACTTGTACAATTGCACAGGGCCCTGTGCTCAGAGGACATCATGCTCAGTTTAGTGGTCTCTGTCACTGTCTTGAAATTCTTAATAATTTCTGAACAAGGAACCCCACATTTTCATTTTGCACTGGGCCCCACAAATTAGGTAGCCAGTCCTATTCCCCAGGCTATGTCGAAAATTAATAAAGGCCAGTCACTCCATTTCCTTTGGTAACCAAAACATACTCAAAACATGGCCAATTTAGGGGAAAAAAATTAACATTTAAAACAAATCTGTGAACTTGAAGATAGATCAAAATTACCCAATCTGAAGAACAGAGGGGGAAAAGATAAAAGAAGAGGAAGGAGAAGATGAAGAACAACAGAACAACAGCAACAATGTCTCAGGGACCTGTGGTCCAAATCAAAACTTCCAGCATATATGTCACTGGAATTCCATAAGGATAGAAAAGAATGGGATAAAACAATTATCTGAAGAAACAATGTGCAAAAATTCTAAACTTTGGTGAAAGATACACATTTACAAATTAAAGAAGTTCAATAAACTCCAGCCAGGATTAACATAAAGAATATTACACCTCTGTCTACATGAGATAAGCTTTACATCTAAAGACACAGGTAGATTGAAAGTAAGTGGATAGGAAAATATATTCCATGCAAACAGTAAACCTAAGAAAGCTAGAGTAGCTATGTTAATAGCTGATGAAGTAGATTTCAAGACAAAGAGTTACCAAAGTAAAAAGGGATGTTTCATAATGATAAAATATCCAATACAGAATTCAAAGGAAAAAGAGACAATCCCACAATAATAGTTGGAGAGTTTAACACCCCTTCCCCAGACATTGATAGACCAATTAGACAAAATAGTTCAGTAAAGACATAAAAGATATGAATAACATTATCAACCACCTTAACCTAATTGATATCTATAGAGCACATCATTTAAAATAGAATAGAATAGACGTTTCTTTTAAGAGCACATGTTCACCAAGAGAGACCATCTGCCTGGCCATAAAGCAAGTCTCAACAAGTTAAACATTTAAAAATCATGCAGAGTATATTCTTTGATTACTATGGAATTAAAATTAGAAATCAATAGCAATGAGATATCAAGAAAACCCCCAAATCATTGGAAATTAAATGACATTTCTAAATAATTTATTAATCAGAAAATAAATTATAGGAAAAATTAAGAAATATCTGAAACTGAATGAATATAAAGATATTAAATTTGTGAAATACATCTAAAGCAGTTTTGAGAGGAAAATTTATAGCTTTAAAGATTTATATTACCAAAGAAGAATGGTCTAATATTGATGACCTAAGATACTACTTCAAGACAGAAAAGAAGAGCAGAATAAATCCAAAATAAGTAGAAGAAAGGAAATAATAAAGATAAGAGCAGAAATCAAAACATTAAAAAACAGGCAATAGTGAAATTTTACAAAGCCAAAAATTGGAAAATACCAAGAAAATTGACAAATACCTAGTTAGACCGAGGAGGGGAGAGGGGAGAGAGAGAAAAAGGAAGAGTGAGAGACAGAGAACACAAATTATTAATATCGAAAATGAAGGAGGGATTATCACTACAGATTCTACAAATATCAAATGGATAATAATAAATAATTAAATAGATATTGCCAAAAATTTAACAGCTTAGATGTGGTGGACAAATTTTCTTGAAAAATACAACTTACCAAATCTGACACAAGATGAAACTGAATTTTTGAACAGCCCAAAATCCAGTTTAAAATTTGAAGTTGTTATTAAAAATATTCCCAGAAAAAAAACTTCAGGGTCAGATGGTTTCACTGGAAAATTCTATTGAACATTTAAGAAGCTGGGGAGCAGGGAAAATGCCAACTTTACACAAAATCTCTCAAAAAATAGAGGAGGAGTGATCACTTCCCAACTCATTATGTGAGACCAGGAAATCCTCAATACAAAAAACTGTCGAAGAAATTAAAAAGCAACAACTGCTAAACCAATATCCCTCATGCACATAAAGCAAAAATACTTAACAAAATATTAGCAAATTGCAATCATCAAAAAATAAAAAAATATAATTTATTGTGACTAAATGGGGTTTTTCCTAGGAACTCAAAGTTTGCTTTAACATTCAAAACTGAATCAATGTAATTCACTACATTAACAGAATAAAGGAGAGAATCCATATGATCAGTTCAATAGAAGCAGAAAACTATTTCACACAATTCAACACTCCTTCATGATAAAAATTCTCAGCAAACTTAGGAATAGATGGAAACTTTCACGATCTGATAAAGGTAATCTCTAAAAAACCTATAACTAACATCATACTTAATGGTGAAATGGGGATTAATTTTTCCTCTCTAAATCAAGAATAAAGAAAAAAATGCCCAATCTTACAACCTCTATTCAGCATTGTACTAAAGGTCCTAGTTAGGTAAGACAAGAAAAAGAAAAAGAAGGCATGAAAATTGGAAAGGCAGCAGTAAAACTCTGTCTGTTTGCAGAGGACTTGGTTGTTTATATAGAAAGTCTTAAGGAATTTGAAAAATGACTACTAGAAATAATAAATTAATTTGGCAAGTTTTTAGGATAAAAGGCTAATGTACAAAAATCAATTGTATTTTTAAAAACCAGCAGCAAACCTTTGCAAAGTAAAATAAAAACCATTCCATGTGCAATAACATCAAAAAATATTTTGGAGTAAATGTGACCGAACAGCTATAAGATCATATAGTAAAACTATAAATATTTCTAAGAAAAACTAAATAAAGACTAAATAAATGGAGAAATATATACCATGCTCAAACACTGAGAAACTCAATATTTAATTGTTAATTCTCCCCCATTTGATCTATAGATTCAATGTAACCTCATTCATAATTCCAGCAAGATTTTTATAGAAAATAACAAACTGACTCTAAAATTTATCTGGAACGTCCAAAACAATCTTTTAAAAGAAGGAGAAAATTAGAGGATTTATAGTACTTGACTTCAAGATTACTAAAAGCTACTATGGAACTGGCATAAGGGTTGATAAATAGAGGGGGCAAAAGGGAAAAAGGATCTCCACCTCTACCTCACATTATACACAAAAATTAATTTGAGATATTCATAGACTTCAACATAAAAGCTAAAAACACAAAGCTTTTTGAAACAAACATAGGAGACTATCTTCATAACTTGAGAGTAGGAAAAGATTTCTTAGATAATACAAAGTAGTAACCATTAAAGAAAAAACTGATCAATTAGACATCATCAAAATGGAAAAGGTCCCATTGAAAGATACCATTTAAAAATTAATCGGCCAGCCACAGACTAGCAGAAAATATTTTTAAATTTATATCTGACAAAGGAGTAATATACAGTAAGTATATATATCTCCTCCATGGTAATAAAAGAGACAAACAACCCAATAAAAATGGATAAAGGGCTTGCACAGACACCACATGGAAGAAGATATATGAAGGACCAATAAGCACATGAAAAAGTATTCAGCATCATTAGTCATAATGATTCAAATTTTAAAATTCAAATTCAAATTAAAACTACAATACAGCTACAAACTCATTAGATACTAAAATTTTTTTTTAAAAAACTGAAAACAGCAAATGTTGGCAAGAATATGGAGCAGCTGGTACTCTCATATCAATACATTGTTGATGAGATGGTGAAAAGGTACAAAGAGGTACAGGCACTTTGAAAAAAAGGTCTTACAGTTTCTAATAAACCAAAACACATATCTACACTACAAGCAGTAATTCTACTTGTGGACATTTTTCCAAGAAAAATGAAAATATAAATCCACAAAACAATTTGTACACAAAAGTTAACAGTGACTTTATTCATAATAGCAATAACCCAGGGAACAGCATAGGTGTCCATCAACAGGAAAATGGGTAAACTGTGGTATATTCATACAAAGGAATACTACTGAACTGGTCACTCAGAAAAACAACAGATATCAGAAAAACTACAGATAAATGCAACAATGCGGTTGAATCTGAAACACATTATGTTGAGAGAAAGAAGCCTTGTGTAAGAGTACATATTGCATGATTCCATTTGTATGAAGTTCTGTACTAGGCAAAACTAATCCGTTGTGAAGAAAATCAGAACACAGGTTTCCTCTGGAGAGATGGGGAGAGAGGTCACCTAGAAGGGGCATAACCGAACAGGTTGGGATAATGGTCATTTTCTGTATCTTGTTGGTGGTTTGGGTTACACAGGTTGTATGCATTGGTCAAAACTCATCAAATAGTGCCCTTAGGATTTATGAATTTCATGTTATGCGAATTTTACCTCAAGAGAAAAAAAATAGCCTTAAACAAATACTAAACTCTTTTAAATAAGTAATAACTCTAGTTTATGATACTCATACTGAAATATGTAGAGGACAATGTACTCAGGAATGCATCTTACTCTGAAATGTATCCAAAAGTTGACTGATAAATAAATAGAAGGATTGATAGATGGATAGATGTAGATTTAGAGGAAGTGATATAACATGTTAATTTTAGAATCTAGATGGTGAATTTTTGCTATAAAATCATTTCAACTTTTCTGTAGATCTGACACTTTTCATAATAAAATGTTGGGAAAAAAACCTCAGTGGTAACCACAACAATTGTTTAGAGCCTAGGCCCACAAAAGATTCTTTTAGGGAGGAATATTTTATCACTGACATTGTTTAGAATTGCCAGCACATGGTGATAATAAAAAGCAGATTGACTTTCAGTTGGGTTTATTATTGTTTTTAAATTCTCAACAGCAATGCACACCCTTATTGCCTGCACCCATGGTGGGCCCTCCTACTACACTGCCCTGGGTACATGGTTAGTGTCATACAGTTGGAAAAGCACATTGACAGGAATCAAAGCCAGATCTGTCTGATTCCAAAGCTCCTTCCATGCCAATAAACTCTTTCCACATTATCCTGCTAGCTATGCTGCAAATTATACAACGATGAGAAAGTCATAATTCTGGCCTACACGGAGATCATAGTATAGTAGAGACAGATCCATACTTAGATGTTTCTAATACAAGATTCTGGAGGAAAATGGGAAAGCTTCTTAGAAGTAGTGTCTCAGGTGTCATTTGCTCCCTACTTAAACCCATTTGGTGTTGTTCCATAGTTCATAAACTCAAGTCCAAAATCCTTAACATGGCGTAAAAATATCCTCCATGATCTCAGCCCTTTCTACTTCTCTATCTTCATCTTGGGCATTTCCCAGTAGGCACGCCTCCCAAAATAACGTACACACACACACACACACACACACACACACACACACACACACACAACTCTGGCCATACTGGCCTGCTTTCTGTCCTCTTCATCATTTTCCTTCCTGCCTTGTGGCCTTACCTAGGCAGTGCCTTCTTCCTGGAATGCTCTTCCCTTATTTCCTCCTGGCTTCACACTTCCCACTTCACCTAGACCAATCCTATTCATTCTTCAGGACTAGGATAAAAGGCTGTTTTCTCAATAAAGGCTTCTCTGATTTTTCAGGCTGAGTGGCCTGGCTTCTCCATTAAGACACAGGACAACATGTCTTATGTAAATTTGGATACCTCATAGAATCCAGGATAGTGTGATCTGGAACCATGTTTGACTTGTTTCAACAAATCTTTGTTGAGTGAATACAATTGAATGGCTTATTAGGTGAATCCATGAATGAATGAAAGGCAAGACTTTAACACCCAGTGATAAGCTGGAGATGGAGGGAAATACCATACACACAGAGGTAGAACTTTGAGCCAAATTCCAGATTGAGGAGGAATGAGAAGAGATGCAAAGACCTGGGTGTTGGGTACTTTCTGAGATTTTTTTGTTTAATGGAATTTTAAAAAATTCAAGAAGCTCCTGTACTTTTCCTGGCCAGGAACAAGACGTAAAAATACATTTTGTAAGAAGCAGGTAAATTAGAGGCATTTGGGAGAGCCTGAGAAATGTCTTACCAGCCCTGCCTCTAATTAGATTTTCTGGGAATTGTTTCTTTTCTACTCTATCTCACAACTCCAAAGAGACCAAAACCGGGATATGATCAGGTCCCTGGGAATTCCCACTCATTAGCGTAATCCGATCCTACCTAGTCTCTTTTGGCCAAATGCTTAGATGTATGGTGACCCTAGACTCTCTCTTCAGGGCATGTGAAGCTTCCCAGAGAAATGATTCTAAATGCCTAGAATTTCTTATTAAATCAGCAAGTGGCTAATGGAAGGGTATGTAGAGAGAGAAAGTGTGGAGAGGTGAATTCTGCCTTGTTATTGAGACCACACTGACTTCTCATTGATTTTTGCTCCATTTTGTTAGTCCTGACTGGAACATGGAGGTGCACTCAGCAATTTAAATGTTCCTAAAAGAGCTTGAAAATGTATGAAGAGCTTTATTCCCAAAAATTGCTCACACAATTTTTCCTGCACTATTTAGACTTCCATTTATTGATCCCTCGGTACGTTCCATTCTAATGATGCACAAATAGGGAAAGGATGAATGCTACAGCAGTACACACAACGACCTTGAACCATAATAAAGTAATGGTAAACCCTTCTCTCAACATCTGGAGTCCTGTAGGCAAATTTCCTATAAAGGAAATAAAGAAGTTATTTTAAATCCATGTCCACACAAAGATTTACAAACCATAGACTTATTTTTCTCAATCTTTTGTTAGGTTTCTCTGTGACTAAATCTGAATTTCAAATTCCTGGTGTGTGTAAAGTCAGGATATTAGCCTAATAGAGTTTTGCCTAACAGACAGAAAGGACTTTGCTAATCAATCACGGAATCTTTTGCAAGCCAGCATACCAGGCAGTCACTACCAATCAACTGGAGATTGCACATTAGTTGAAATGTATTTGTTGCCCTGGAACTAGGAGATCTCTTAGGTTCCTATAGCTCATCTCCGAAAGCTGTGATTCTAAACCCCTAACCCTAATCCTAACCCTAACCCTAAAGCATGTCTACACAAAGCAATAGTCCCAAATACAGAAGCACATCAATCTACAAACTTTCAACTCAGGAGTTTTCACAGATACAAACAAATGAACCAGAGCAAAAATGTATCAATTCTGTTGAGAATCCTATATCATTACTTGGATCTTATGAGTAAATGGACATCCCCAACCTTTTTTGGACCTTATCTGCTTGTAAATGGAAAGACTTCTATACAACACATTTTCTTTTCATTTTCCTCCCCACCTCCTCAATTCTTCCTGAAGGCATAGAAACACTTAGAATACCCTTACCCACTTTGGGTCCTTCACCTCTCTGCACTCTGGGCAGCAGTGTCCCTAGCACTGCCGGCTTCCCCATCAAAATCTCTCTTGGGGAAGATCTATCTCTCTCTGGGAAGTCAGTTGAACTGAGGTATAGATGATGGCTAAGGTCTGAATGATCTCCTCTTAACATATTTGTACTTTATTAGGGACAATATTCCAAGCCAAAGGAATGCATTTCCAGTTGTAGAACTGTTTTTTGTTTTCCACTTAGAAGGATTAGAAAGTTATATGGGAGAAGCAGCAAGGGGAAGGGTCTTATCAGTCCCCCTAAATTATCAGGATGCCTAATCCTCCTCCTCAAACACCAGCTTTTACTTCCATCTATATTTGCTCTTTTTTTTTTTTTTTGCGGTACGTGGGCCTCTCACTGTTGTGGCCTCTCCCGTTGCGGAGCACAGGCTCCGGACGCGCAGGCTCAGCGGCCATGGCTCACGGGCCCAGCTGCTCCGCGGCATGTGGGATCCTCCCGGACCGGGGCACGAACCCACGTCCCCTGCGTCAGCAGGCGGGCTCCCAACCACTGCGCTACCAGGGAAGCCCTATATTTGCTCTTTAAAGTACCTGGAGCATCTTTTCTGAAGATACGGGTTATGAACCACCTACAAGAATGCCATGGGTGTTTGGTAAATATTCAGATGATTGAGCTCTATCCCTGAACTAAAAATCAGAATCTTTCAGGGTGGATCTCAGAAATGTGCAGGTCATCAAGTTCTCCTTCCCCATCGGAGGATTTCTTACACAGAAATAAATTTGAGGACAACTGTTTCAAAACAAAGGCTCACCAAATCAGGCTACATGAACATTTACACTTTTCCTGTTTTACTGTTATTTCTCAGTAAGGTTGTAAACCGCTTGAGAGCAAAGACTATATCTCATACCTTAAAGAATTCCCCAGAGCTTCGCTTACCTCATATTTTTAATGATTTTATATTTTGAGCAATGCTTTCCCAATTTATATCATGAAAGAGCATTATCTCACTAGAGACCATGAGAATTCAATGAAATGGGAATTAATCATATTATTTAAATTATGTATGAATTAAGCAAGCATCCAAAAAGACAGTAACTCATTGTCCTTTGTCCATTTTATGAATTTTTTTCTAGTGTTTGCCTGAGAGAGCCAAATGCACAGTACATGCAAATCATCAAACATAGCATGTTCTTTGGTGCATTACTGTGATTTTATTATATTTTGGAGCCAAAATTATTCTCTCCAAAATTGGAAATCATGATCTCACATATAGATGTTTACTTTCCACACAACTTCATGAGTACATCTAGTTAGTTAAGTGAATTTAAGCAATATTTGCTTTGCCATAGATGTTCAAATAAATGTACTTAATATACTCAAAATGTAGTTATGGAATATTTTCTCAGAATCTCCATTTTCGCCATTGGTAAAATGGGTAAACAATGCTTGTCCCTTTGTGGGGTTGTCAGGGAAGTTAAAGTACAAGAGATTTTTAAAATTTTAGAACAGGAATAGTAGATACAGTTATATTTGTATTTTTAGATCATCTGGGAAAAATGCAACAAACTGATAAAGGAGCAAGACTAAAAAGGATTTGGCCTTTTTTGTGTGTGTAAAAGGATTTGGTGGAAAGTTTATTGTTCTCCCTTTTGAAAATGAGGACTTTGGCCCTTGCCTTTTTTTTTTTTCTTTTTTAAAGTTTAAAGAAACCCTAAAATGACTTAAATAATCACCCCATGTCCTTTAAAGATCAGGCAACACCTTCAGCTTGCCCAAGGAGTGCGTATTTCTTGGAGAGGGGAACACCATTTAAAGGCTAACAGAGGAAGCCACACTCAGGATTCAAAGTCTAGGGTTAGTATTTAGTGAGGTTTGCAGCCTGTTTTCCTTATATGGTGATGACTGAAGAGAAACTCCCAACCCCAAGGCACAGAGATTGAGCAGCTGCAAAGCTGATGAGGTGGGCAGGAGATCAACTCGGTCATTGGTCTGTATAGACCAGAGGCCAGTAAACTTTCTGTAAAGCATCAGATAGGAAATACATTGAGCTTTGTGGGTCATACGACAAGTTGCAACAAGTGAACTCTGCTGTGTGTGAAAGCAGTCACAGACAATAAGTGAAAGAATAAATCAAGTTGTGTCCCAGTGAAACGTTACTTACAAAAACAGGCGACAGACACACAGGCTCCAGTTTGTCAACCATCAGTAGAGACTGTGAAACCCTTCTCCTGGGGTGAGAAAGAACTCCAGCACTGGCAGAACCTGTGTTTGGAGGTTCAGGGTCATTCAGGATGCACCCCTCCATTCTGTAAAAGGTGGCAAAAACTTCCTACCTAAAGGGCTGCAAAGTAACCGATTCAGTTGGTTTTCATAGGATCTAATTATTTCTTGCCTTTAAATATTCCTATGGCTGAAATTCGTTACAGAGATAGGAGAGAGAGAAGAGAAAGAAGGATTAGAAGTAAGTACAAAGGGAAACTGGATTATGCAAGGATATTGACAGATTCTGGTGAACAGACCCCTGAGGCCAGAGCAGGTTTGCTGACAGGGCAGCTAAGACAGAAAAGAAGGCTAAACAGTGGCCCAGTGAGGGTCTTTTAAAACAATGGACATACCATGTGAAAGACTGAGCACGTGAGGTTAGTGGTTGAGAGTACAGCTTCTGGAAACAAACAGGCCTAAGTTTTAAATCCTGGTTCTACTATTTACTAGCTGTCTGATCTGGAGCATATTTCTTTAACCTCCAAGCCTCAGTCTTCTCATCTGTAACATGGGAATAAGAATACCTTAACTTGCAGAATGTCTGAAAAGAATAAAAAGTACGTTGAACCTTTAACACAACGTAAGTGCCCAGTAAATGGAAACCACTGTAATAAATGAGGTTTTGAGCAGGAAATTCATATTGAGAGCAACTAAAAATTAAAATGTGATTAGTCCCAGGTGAGTGAAAAACAAAGCAGTAAACTCAAACATCACACTTCTCTTCTAGAATTCTGTTTTCTAGGCCTATTCATTTTTTATTCAGCAAATGTTTCTCACCACTTACTATATTCTTAGCACTTTACTAGTTTCTGGGGTTACAAAAATGAACAAAGTTTCGTCACGTCTGACAACAGAAAATTGAAAGGGCCTTAGTGGCTGTACTTGTTATTAAGCTATTGTTTTTGAGTTGCAAACCCACCCTTCTATACTCTGCTTAGTGATACTGAAGGTGACGTTCTGGAAACCACTTTTCACCTTTGTCAGTACCGTACTGCTTAGTAACAGTCTTCTATACCAAGGTTATAGAAAGCTATGGTCCATCAAGTCATTACTCATCTGTGGGCTTCATTTTCCTTGTTTATACAATGTAGACAAGTAACAGTAAAAGTCTCTGAAGGTCCGTAGGAGAATCGAGCCCTTGGACTAGTACCTGGCACATACAACTATATAAGTGTTTATTAAAATAAACAAATATTTGTTTATTTAATAGCAATTAAGTTAAGTATTTCATTTTATAACCCAATTTTATATCCATTAACTCATTTGATTCTTAAATAATCCCATGGTGAAAGAAAATTAACTTCCAAAATGCTAAAAATAATAGTCACACAGTTCGGGTAAAGCAGTGAGGCTTTGTTGGCCTCGCCGAGACTTACTTCCTTTTGCCTCCGAATCAGCTATAATGTGGCCTTATTCTTCATCACGGGTGTCAGTGGATAAATTTGGTTTCCTGATACAATGCGTGAGCTTTCAAAATTCAGTAATTTTATTTAAATAATTAACTTAGTTAAGAAAATAGAAAAATTATTAACCTTTTGACATGTCCTTCCCTTTCTGGATATTATTCACTTTTCAGTATTACACACATAGATACACACACCCCTTTAATCAGTGTAATTTTACTTTTTCTAGAAAAATTCTATTTAGGCCCACCCAATTTTCCACTGTATTTACCCCTTTACAAGTAAACCTGTCTGCTTCCACCCTGATTTCCAGGGCCTCCCAAGTGACAATTGGCAAGAAGAAGAAAAGAGGCCACCTAGTAGATAGGAAAAGAATGAATTTTGATTTCAAAAGGATCCATATTTAAACCCAGGCTTTGTTACTTAGCTGCAAGACTTTGGGAGAATTACCTAGCCTGTCCTGATGAGAAAGCATTTAGCAGAGTAGATACTCGGCAATATAAAT
Organism: Physeter macrocephalus; assembly: GCF_002837175.3. NCBI lineage: Eukaryota > Metazoa > Chordata > Mammalia > Artiodactyla > Physeteridae > Physeter > Physeter macrocephalus. The sequence continues at coordinate 17,590,045 of NC_041226.1, read as the reverse complement.
ATAAATATTTATATTAAGTATTTATATTTAGTATACGTAAGCATCTACTTGTGAAATATAAACTTTAGAACTGCCCCCAGACATATATTTCTAAGTAATGTAACCAAAAGGAAATGATAATAAAAAGAATGCATTATAGGTAGCATTTTGATCATTCCAAAGTAGATGACAATCATTATTGCTAAGAAAAGTAATCATAGGTGATTAATCGATGCTTTCTGCGGTTAATCCTCAGACTACTGTAGCTATGCTGTTTGCATGTTGGGCCATTGTATTAAGGGATGAGGTTGATTTTGAATACATACCCCATATAGAAATGTGAGGCATTCCATTTATGCTCTCAACCAATAAACATTAAAAATAAATACAGCTGTATGTATGTGCCTGGGCATATAACATGAATGTTTCAGCATAGAGAGTGTGTTTTATTTTCTTATGTCTATTTCTACCTTAACTTTTTTTTATAATGGTAGCTCTTCTATTTTATTTTATATATTTATTTTTTAAAATTTTATTTACTTTTTTGGCTGCGTTGGGTCTTCGTTGCTGCGCGCTGGCTCTCTCTAATAGTGGCGAGCAGGGGCTGCTCTTTCTTGTGGTGCGCAGGCTTCTCATTGCGGTGGCTTCCCTTGTTGTGGAGCACGGGCTCTAGGTGCGCGGGCTTCAGAAGTTGTGGCACGTGAACTCAGCAGCTGTGGCTCGTGGGCTCTAGCGCGCAGGCTCAGTAGTTGTGGTGCACGGGCTTAGTTGCTCCGCGGCATGTGGGATCTTCCCGGACCGGGGATTGAACCTGTGAACCCTGCATTAACAGACGGATTCTTAACCACTGTGCCACAGGGGAAGTCCCCGAGAGTGTGTTTTAGAATCACAGAATTTAGAGGCTGCGAGGGACCCTATGGATGCTCTCTCTCACCCACCTCATTTTATAGATGAAGCAAACCCCCAAATGTCACAAGTCCAGGTCAAACATCTAGTCAGTGCTGGATGGTCACAGAACACAGGTTGTCATTGCTTCTCCCTCCACCACCCATCTGTCTCCTCTCTACTGTCCTTGCAAGTCACCAAAACAGCTCAGCCTGTGAGCCTGTGCTGTGATTCTGGGAGTGATAATTTTCCGTTCACACTTCCCAGGCCTGTTCCGACTGGAAAGATGGGAGCTGTAAACTTTGACTTATGCAGTTGAATGAGACATTGTTTGATGGAAGTATGTGGGCGGGGAAGCTAACAAACCCCAATTGCCAACTCTTGAAGCAAACATGCTCCCTTTATCCCCCAATGTAGTTTTTGACGTAATGAGCGTGGCTTCCAATTTTCCTTGCAAATCAGCACGCTGGTGACCATGGCAACTGGCCTTCTCCAAAGACGCTCCGTCAAGGGGCTTTGAAAGGCCTACAGACATTTGTATTAGATGGGCACAGCCACTCTGGCCAGTGCTTAACAAACACCCAGCTAGACTGTGCTCCTCAAAATGAAGCACACAAACATTTGTATTTCATTAAACAGAAATTAATAAGACTCCAGTAGGAGGAAGCAAAGGGGACAGATTTTTTGTGTGTATACAGCTGCGTCATGAGGTAATACAGAGAATGCGCATATGAATAATGGTTGCACATGTGTGTTCAATTTATCTCTTTTACCTTTTACGTGGTCTCCTTTAACTTTTTTTTTGTATAGGTTTTTCAGAATCGATCACACATTTCATAGCTGGCCAGGACAGTTTTCCTGAATGCTCCTTTTACACAACAGGGCCCCCAAAGCACTTCTATATTTAAAAGCCACCCTGGGTCATAAGTAAATTATACTTCTGGAAAATGTAAATGTTCTCTCTTCCTTGATGACAAAGGACATGCGTCTATTGGTTTGACTCTATTAGAGGAGAAAATAAGTGTGGAAGTCTATGCCTGGAAATAATGAGCCTCTAAATTAACAAATAGTATAGGTATGGTTTTTAGTGCAGCAAGAGACAGGAAGACTCACAAGAGAGGCAGTGTTCTCGTGACAGTCCTTCCTCTGGTCTCCACCTGCACCTTTTGGAGGGCTTGTTTGCATCCCCATAAAACGAAACCTCCACAGAACTTTCCTTTCTAAACTCGAGAGCTCATGCCTTTAAGGCTAGCTCTGTTTCCTTCTGGCCTGTGATTTGCTATTCTTGTCACAGCAAGCAACTTCTATTTTCCTCTAAACCTCCATCTTTCAGGCTGAACTTGATCACGCGTTGGGTGGGTGGGTGGGAGGTAGAACATGGGAATATTTCTCTTTCTAGAAGTTATTATAAAATGGGCATTTTTATGCCTTGTGCGGGCAAATCCCTGCAGATAAGCAATGGGATGTCAGCAAAAGTGCAGGAGCTCCTTGAGCACCTTCCAGGACTGACCGATTTGCGGGGAGGGGCCCCGGAAAGAAGAGTAGTACCCTGGCCCAGACGGTGGTTCACATTTAAGAATAACAATCCCACAATGTCTTCAAACAATTCTAGACTTTGCACCCAAATATAAGTTGCTGAAGTAATCTATAACTGGCTTGTTCCTCAAGTGTTTTTCCTCAATATCAAGGTGTATTTTTAACCACAAGTGGGGGTGAGCAACACGTTTAAGGGGATAAATGGATACATTTTTCAAGTTTGCGGTTTGTTAAGCTTTGTTAATCTTATTGTTAACAGTGCTAAATAAAAGTTAAAATCATTCCAAGGTTGATCTTCAGCACTGTAATACACATTGATCAAAGTGAGAAAATAATCAGTTAACTATGTTTTCTTTTGTCCTTATTTCACCCTTGTATTTGTTACTTTTTGCTGCGTAACAAATTGCCCAAAACTTAGTAGTTTAACACAACCTTTATTTTGTCACAGTTTCTATGAGTCAGTGAACCTTTGGCTCAAGTGCTTCCATGAGGCTGTAGTCAGGCTGTCAGTGAGGCTGTGGTCTCATCTGCAGACTCCAGTGGGTCCATTTCCAAGCCCACTTGCCTGGTGGTTGTTAGGCCTCAATTGCTCGTGGGCAGTTGGACTAAGGGCCTCTGTTTCCTACTGGCTATTTCCTACTTCCTACTGAAGACCTCCTTCAGTTCCCTGCCACACAAACCTCTCTCTCCACGGAACTGACTAAAATGATGGCAGAGTGAGTGACGAGAGAGAAGGAGAGAGAGAATACTCAGGACAGAAACCACAGTCTTTTTATAGCTTAATCTCAGAGGTAACACTCCATCACTTCTGTTGTTTTCTATTCATTGGATGTGAGTCTCTACATCCAGCCCACAATCGAAGAAGATTACAAAAAGAGGCAGGGATAATTGGAGACCATCTTAGAGGCTGCCTGCCACAGTCCTTATTTCTAAATAGTATAATGTATAATCCATCATGGAGAATGTCTTGTACTAGGGCACTGAGACTCAATAATTAGATGCCACAAGCAAATCTGAGTTCCTTTGGAAATTTATTGTCCCAGAGGAACTCAACCAACTTGTAAATACATGCTTTTAGACAAGGGTCAATTTATTCCCCATCTCCCTTCCTCTCCTTCCTCACTTCCCCTCCATATACATATTTTCCATTTAAAATCCAGTATGTTAACTAGGTTTAGCATTAATAGGAAGTAAAAAAACAACCAACCAACCAAGCAAAAAACCTGACTGACTTTGTCCCAACTAGCTGCATGGCTTTGGTAAAATCATTGAACTGTTATAGCAGCCAGTCCCTTTATTTGTTGAAAAACATGGTTTGAACCCGGTGATTTCTTAGGTTTCTCAAATCCTTGGAAGTATATGAGATTATGGTTCCACATGTGCAGACTTGGGATAAAATAAAATGTGTTACAGAAATAAGGACTTCAGAGGGCTACAGTGAAGGTTAAATGGATGAGGTCTGGGGATTTCATAAAGCACTTTGTACACTGTAAAGTACCATACATGTGTAAGGCTTATTATTATTTAGCCTTTATCATAAAGGGATCAGGACAGACAGTAATGAAAACAGTCTTCACCTGCTCTCAGGTGTCACTCCATGTATCCATCTTTTCACAGTGGAGAAACAGCAGCATCAGTAAGGGGGTAAGAGGGGAGGAAAGTGACCTGCCCCCTTCCCTCACACTGAAGACTCTCCCTTTAGTTCAATGTATTCAGAGGGTGCTGGGCACTCAGGGGCGCTCTCTGACTTGTCTAGCTTGCCCTTGATCTCCATGTGTGTTTCTCTGGCTGCCTCATCCACAGCAAGAACTTCTCTCCTGGACCATCTCCTGCAGATTGTCTCTTCCCTCTACCATCTCTTTACTCTGCCTTCTGTCCTTTGGACACCTTCTTTCTGAGATCTTGCTATCGCTTAGGTGGTGACTGCAATGTGGGTCATTAGTCAGTGTCAGCTCCACCTTCTCCCACAGCAAATTGCTAAATATGAAGCCTTTTAAGTATACTCGAGTGTAGATTTTATGCACAGAAAAGACTTTTCAGGTTTAGGTGGGTTTCTGACAAGCAATATTAAACTTATTAATATTAAACTTAGTTATTAAAGTCATATTAAAAATGCAATTCATCTTTCAGCTTTTGAGTACATCCTGTAAATCATATTATTTTATTTATAAGACCAGCATGTTTTAGCAATCGCTGTTAAGGATCCCTTGATTAATATATTGTCTCATTTTATAAACCAAAGTAATTAAATACCTTTGAATATTTTTAATTCACTTATTAATATATGTACTTTTAAATACTTGAATTGTCTTATGACAAGCATTCCCGTGCATCTAAGTATTTCCTATAATCTAATCAAGCAATTTTTAAAATGTGATGAATCTTAAGTTCAATAAAATGTTCCAATATTGTTTATAAATTTAGTAAATATGTTAGTCAGTATAGGCTAGATTATGATGTGATAACAAATGAAACGTGAAATCTTGATGGCTTGACACAATGAAAAAAAGTCAACCAGGGGCTTCCGTGGTGGCGCAGTGGTTGCGCGTCCGCCTGCCGATGCAGGGGAACCGGGTTCGCGCCCCGGTCCGGCAGGATCCCACATGCCCACGGGTTCGTGTCCCGGTCCGGGAAGATCCCGCATGCTGCAGAGTGGCTGGGCCCGTGAGCCATGGCCGCTGAGCCTGCGCGTCCGGAGCCTGTGCTCCGCAACGGGAGAGGCCACAACAGAGGGAGGCCCGCATACCACACGAAAAAAAAAAAAAAAAAAAAGTCAACCAGATACCATTAGCAGAAGTCTTTATTCAAAGATTCCAGGCATAAGAAGTTTCCAAATGGGGTGTCTAACTTAGAGAAGGAGGGCAGAATGTTTTATAGGGCTTTAGCAAGAAGGGGTCTGCTGATGTTGTGCCAGTTTCAGGAATAGTTGAATCAAGGAGAGTTTTCAGAAGAGAAATTTTTTTGTGTGTATTAACAGCCATGGTTGCAGCAATTTGGATTTTATCAAAAGGGGTGAAGGCTAACGTTATCTGCAAGAAGGGGGTGAGGGGGGACATATCTATTGGGAACAAAAATATGTGAGAGTCACAGTGAAAAAATTCTCTTTCATGGTCTCTCACAACACAGTACGGGTTTATTTCTCCTTCAGGTGGGTCCAATGTGATTCACATAGCCCTCCTCCATCTAGTACCTATACCAGCCAGGTCATACGCTTCCAAGGTCACCATCACAAGAAAAGGAAAGATGGAGGAGACATGCCTACTTTTCTTCTACCTGAAAGAAATATTAAATAGACAGAGATTTCTTAATATGAAAATATGAATGATACAATTTTAATTCTCTAAAAGATTTCTATACTTACTTTTATGTCTTCCCAGGGTTTCTAACTATGCAATAACAGTTATTTGGGGATTTACTTTCTGAGACTGTATCACAACTGGAGATTTTAGCAAGGATGCTTACTGTATGAATTCATGCCTGTAACTGGAGCATTATAATTTAAAAACAGGCTTGTCACCCTCAGAACCTACATAGCCCATATCCCTGTAGCATTCATGGAATAGGGCAGAACCCGGGTCATTACCTGTCATGGCTGCTGAGTCACTTATTTAGACTTTGCATTTCTTTGACTCTTAAGACATATAAATGTCTTCTTCATCTAATTCAAATACCTTTGAACTTGATGGAAACCTGCATTCTTTTCACAAGCATTTATGAGTCTTAAGATATTAAATGGAGGTGAAAAAATGTATATTCATCTTGAAGGTGGAGGATAAAGATGGAAGATGCTACCAAGATGGTTTAAGAGTGGAACCCTTCTGCCTGCCACCCACAAAACAAACAAATGAAAACATTCTCACACCGTAGAGCTTAATCCTCTGTCTTTTATGTGCTAAAAAAAAAAAAAAAAAAACCATCATTTGCCTCCCCATCATTACAGAAAGGCCCCTTCCCTTGGAAAGATCCACATCCAGGAAGGGACACTGCAGCTAGCAATAGAACCAAAGATGAAAAGGTAAAGTCTCTCCCACAAATGTGTCTCAGACTGATTGGGGGAGAGAGACTTGCAACCAACAAGTGCACCTGTAATGGGAGCCTGGAAAGTAGGAAAGGAGACATTGCTAGGGAGGTGAGGAAGCATCTTCCTGGTGATTAATTGGGGTGGAGTGAGAGAGAGCCGACCGCAAGCAGAAGGACACTGATGGGTAAAGATGCAGAGGAGAGTGAGAGCGAAGCAGCAGTTCAGCGTTGCTGTGAAATGGCCCTAGAAGGATGGGAAGGTGTCGAGTTACGAAGGCTACCAGGCATTGTCATTAGGATTCTGGATTTAGTCCTAGAGCTGATTGGGAGGCACTGACAGATGTTAAGTAGAGAAATAACATGATTAAATTTTCATTTAAGGAAAATCAGTCTAGTATGAACAGCTAGGGAGGGGGAGCTGGCTGAAGATAGGGAGACAAATCAGAAGGCGGCTGCATTTATTTATGTAAGATGTGGTGAGGACCTACCTCGGAAATTATACACGTGCAGTTGGAAGAGAAAATGAATGATGTTTTCAGGAGACAAACATCGAAAGAAAAGCAATTCTTTGGGTGAAGGAAGAATTTTCAGAGTCAGGAGTTAGAGGATTATACAAGTGCCCTAAACAGCAAAATGGGAAGTAGACCTGCAGTTCCCAGAGTACAGAATTCAACCTCTGTATTGAAATGCTCCACTGGCCATACTACCCTCCCTGCCCCATTCCCTTTAACCTGCCTTTCAGCAATCTGAGCTCCCTAATCTGCCCTACAGTTTCCCCAGTAACCTGGCCCATGGCCCATCTTTCTTCCAGAAACAGCTCAGACACTGACTGCCTCTCTGACAAAGAGCAATCCCATCATCACTCCAGATCCCAGAATCCACATCTATAAACTGTAAACAATAATAGTACTGCTTCTTGGGTTTGCTGTGAGGACACGAGACAATGTCTGTGAAAGTACTTGATAAATGTCTGTAGAGCACCATACGAATGTGAGGTGTTGATGATGAAAGCCAAATAAAAAAAGGAAGGAATCGTAAGGCAGGAATGCAGAAGGAGGGAGGGAAAAGTGGGTGGAGCAATGTCTGGAGCTGGTCACTAGGCACAGGATTAAGTACAGACCATGCTCATAGTTCCACAGTGAGATTCAAGCACTGCAAACAGGGAGAGTACACTGGGAAGCACATGGGCCTGGGACTTGGCCAGGCTTGGGTTTGAATCCTAGCTTTACCACTGGCTAGCTGTGTGGCCTTGAGCAAGTCACCTAACCTCTCTGAGCCCTCACTACTTTATCTGTAGTATAAAGATACTATCTTCTCCCTTACAATGTTTTTATGAGAATTCATTGAGTTAACACTTAGAAGCTAGGTAGTATACAGAAGGGGTTTGAAAACGTTGGTTTCCTTCTTCTCCTTCTACTTTCTTTCCTCCCAAGAAGTAATGTAGTTTCAGGAGAAGCTCAGCTTTTATGAGAGCTGCTTTCAGAAAGGAAAATATACCAGCCTGAATTTTCATCCTCTCCCTTCTAGTGCCAGAAGTGGTTAACATCAATCAGTGAAATCGCCAGGTGGCCCAAGGGCCTGTATTATTCAGAAACATGTGGACTGCTGATGAGAGCACACTGAGCCAAAAGAATAATGGACTCAAGTAAATCAAGTGTCTTCGTGTGTTACTTAAAGTACATATATGTGAACCCAAAATCTCAGTAATTTCGGACACAGTTGTTATCTATAACATTTGTTCATTGTTCCATAGGAGATCTGGCAAATTTAGTTTTGGAGGGGACTTTGGTCAAATCTCTTCAATCCTCAGGACATCAGACAGTCTGCCAATGTGGATGGGATGTAATTTCTTCATAAAGTTAGAGCATTCACTACTTAAGAATACGGAAGGATTAGGTATATTAAGGGAACGATGCTGCCTCTTAGAATGAAGTTGTGCTTTGGGCTGTAGAGGAGTTTTTCACTCAAATCTAAGAGTCACTGAAGATGAGGAATTAATGGGAAGTGATAAATAACTTTTATTCCTATTACTTGAATAGCACTGGGTTCTTCACATTAATGTTTCAACATAGAGGACTTGGGATGCAGAAGGAGAACCCCTGGGGTGTAGAGAGGGAAAGGGAAAAGAAGGAGGAGAGATGGAAGACAAGAGAAGGGTCCAATTCCCAGCTTGGTCCTCTTCTGGCCATACTGGGCACTGGAGGAGAGAACAGACAAAAAGGGGGAAGGAGAAGAAAAGGGAAGGAAGGGATAGAAAAGAAGAACAGGAGAAATCTGGAAGGCAGAAAAAAGAAATGTAGAAGACATTAGGAAGAATGCATGTCAGATTGATGCTAGACTCAAAGTTAAGCTTAATAAGCTTCAGAAATGTATTGACCCCTAGCGTATGCCAGGCACTGTGCCGGCAGCTAGGAATACAAAGGCGGAGACCTGGTCATCATTTCTGAGGCACTCACAGGACAGAACCAAGGTTGGGAAGAAACCAAGAGAAGGCCAAGAAAACTTGGCATTGCGTCGACTATTAGGAGGCTCAAAAGGGGTCAAGCGCCTTTTCTCTAAGCACTTTTGGTGATGAATTCCCTTTCATCTAACGTGGTTTCTATTGACATTAGCTTTCAGACTTTTTCAAAAGATTTCTTAAAGGTACTGTTGAGTGGGGAGGCTGGGGGAGAAGCGGGGGGAGAGGTGTGACTCTGCATCTCAGCAAGTTTCATTCCCCTATCCAAACAGATGTTGTCTGGCTAGAGCAGCACAGCATAAAACATGACTACTGGATTTGGCATAAAATGGACCAATTAACCTTTGCTGATTGAGTCCTGTAAAAGTAACAGGACTGCATTACCTCTGGATGCTGTTTAAAGAAGGACAGTGTCGGCCACATTGCTCATCACCTGTCATGGTCATCAGCCTATTCCAAGCAGCTGCACGGTTCACAGTCCCCTCCGTCCACCTGGAGCCCTGCAGGCCTGTGCTGGGCTCTTAATGGGCTTCAAACATGAAACTCTCAAGATGAACCCAACTCAGCCGCTCCAAGAGTTTCTGCCTCGCGTCTGGAATGATGGGAATAAAACGTCAGTTTCCTCCTCCTTCTCCTCCCATATCACTTACCAAACTTTGGAAATCTCTCTTTCCCTTTTTTATTACTCTCTCCTTCTTTTCTCATACCTTTCCACCTTTTCAGCACCCTCTCTTTATGCTGGTGACAGTCGCAAGGGTTCCCACACTCTTCGGGCCTAGGGCCGTGGTTCTCTGTTCCTGAGAAATCCCTGGAAAACTAGTTAAAACTCAGGCAGGCAAGCGCCACCATTTATGCTTCTCATTAAATAAGTGTGGAGGAGTGTGGCCTCAAAATCAGCATGTTTAGCCCCACCCCCTCCCACCCCTCCCACCTCAGGTGATTCTGACACAGGTGGTGGGTAGACAAAACACCGGCAACACCCGAACAGCATGGCTGGCACACACAGCTCAGGAGAGAGCTGGGTGGAGACTTGACCCCCACATCCAGCTTTTCCTCTGACCTGTCTGACCCCTCTCTCTGCAGTGGCTCCGCTTCCTGAACCCAGGAAGCGCCCCAGGGTTTTATTCTCAGTCCATTGCCCTTGTTCTACACACCCTTCCTGATTGGTGTGATTGGAAGCACCTATACCTTGAAGACTGAAATGTTTATTTCTAGCCTGGATCTTGCTTCAAAGCTCCAGACAGACATGCCCACCTAGAAATACCCCACAAGTACCTCAGCTTAACATGCTCAGAACTCAAGTCATGAGTTTGATTCTGGACAAGATGCATAAGCACACTCCATCCCCCTGACTCTCTCACTGAAGGCAGCTCTAAAACCTGGACCAGGTTTGAGGACTCTGAAGAGTAGCAGGTACACTGGGAAAGAAGACCAGAGTTCAAAATATGTACCACTGAACTGGTGGTGAGTTTCCCTTTTTCCTCCCGTGTCCCCCAGCCTGGATGCAAGACAGCCTAAAACCTAGAAGTGGGAACCAGATGCACAGAAGGTGCCCTAGCTTGGAGAGTGGGGAAGGGCGCTTCTGTGGGAAATCTTCCCATTGTTTCTCTCCTCCTGTGCCCTGGCGCCCAGCACCGTGTCAGCAGTTCCCACAGGGGCAAACGCTTTCTACCATTCTATGACTTGCTTTATTTTCCTAATGGTGTGTTTTGAAGGACAGATGTTCATTTTGACAAAGTCCTATATATCTTTTCTATTTACTCAAATATTTATCATTCTAATGTTCTTCATTTCTTCCTGTAGCTCTGCATTTCCATCTGGGATTATTTTTCTTCAGCCTGAAGAACATCTTTGAGGATTTCTTATAGTGTAGGGCTGCTGGCAATAAATTCTTTAAGCTTTTGTTTATCTAAAAATCTCTATATTTCACTTGCATTAAAATTTTTTTCTTTTTTGTGCAGTGTATAGAATTTTGAGTTGGCAATGTTTTTTTCATCATGTTAAATATATAATTGCATGTCTTCTAGCCCCATTGTTTCTTATGAGAAGTAGCCATCATTCATAGAATTATTCTCCATTATATAATGTGTCTCCTTTCTTTGGATGCTTTTAAGATTTGCTCTGAGTCTTTGGTTTTCCGCAGTTTGACTATAGTGTGGTTCGTTATGTTTTTATTTGCACTTATCCTGCTTGGGGTTTGCTGAGCTTCATGGATGTCTGGGTTGCTGTTTTGAATCAAATTAGAATATTTTCAACCAATATAGTTGCAAATTTTTTCTGCTCCATTTTCTCTCTCCTCTCTTTCTTACATGTGTCCTAGACTCCTTGAGACAGCTCCACAGCTCAGTATTTTAAAAGTCTTCTCTCTGTCTTTCAGCTTAGATCATTTCTATTGACCTGTTTTCTGTTTCTAGGGACCTATTGCCAGTTGTAGGAAATGATTCTTTTTCAGATACTGTGTTGTTCAGTTCTTGCATTTAAATTTGATTCTTTTTTCAATTTATATACCACTCCTCACAATTCCCCATCTCTTCGCCATTATACCCATACATTCCTATAAATTCATTAACATATTTACCATCATTATGTTAAAGTCCTCATCTGTTAATTTCAACATCTGGTTGGTCTGTGGGTCTCTTTCTATAATGGACTTTTGACTATGTGTCACATTTTCCTGTATCTTTGCATGACTAGTAAATTTTTATTTTATAGTAGATGTTGTGGATGAAACTTTATAGAGACTTTGAATTCCTGTCCTTCTGAAAAGTGTTGACATTTGTTTTAGAAGGCAGTTAAATTACTAGCAGATGACCTTGATGTATGAAGGCTTGGATTTAGGCTTTGTAAGGGTGGTTCTATTTCAGTTTTGCAGCTGGCGGGAGGGTGAATCCCCTAGTCCGAAGTCCTAAGGCATAGCTTCTGGGTTTTAATTTTAAAACCTTGAGGCATTTTTTTCAAATCTGTTTAACTTGGCAGGACTTGAATTCCAAACTATGTCTGTAATAGGCAACTGTTGAAATCTCTGCTCAGTTCTTTCAACTTTCTTGCTCTTGTTTCTCCCTGGGCGTCTTGGAGTCTCATCCCATGCATGTGTAGTCTAGGGATCAGCTGAAGATTTGAGTTGAGTATCTACACAGATTTGGGGGCCTCCCTATCTAGAATTCCCCACCCCACCCTTCTCAATTTTAAGCCTCTCTGGAAGTCCCAAACTCACCTTCTCATTCCTCAGTCCTGTAAGACCCCACTTTCTGCTTCAGCTCCACCTGCCACACTGGTGGACCTGGGAGTAGTACCCTTCGGGAGGGGAAAAAACATGGAAATGTGGATCTCAGTAAGGATCAGATCCTCACCAGTCTCTGCCAGCTTTTGTTCATCTCCCAGTTGTTTGTTCGTTTTTTCCCAGCGTTTATAATTGTTATTGTCAGGAGAGTATCCAAACATTCCACTCTGCCATTACTCTCTTTTTCATAATTTTCATCTGTTTTCCCTCTGTGTTATGGTCTGGATAATTTCATCACATATATCTTTCCATGCATTAAATTTCTCTCTGGCTTTGTTTCAGTGTCTATTTAATCTGTCAATTGAGTTTTTAATTTCAGTGACTGTGTTTTTCATTTATAGAAATTTTATCTTTTTCACATCAGCCTTTTTTTCCCCAAGGGCCTTGTTCTTTTCTTATGTTTTTAATTCCTTCTTAAGTTCCTCGTCATTTCAACCATACTAATTTTATAACCTCTATCTAAGAGCTGTATTATCTGCATATCCTGGAGGATCAAATAAAATTACTTATTTGGTCAGTTGACTTCTAGTCATGGTGAATTGTATCATTATGTGTTTGAGCTTTTGACTCAAATTTGGATTTTAAGTTTATGTTCAGCTGAGTTTTATCTGTGGAAATGATCTATGATCCTTGGTGAAGTGTATAGCCCTGCAAAGAGATTTTATACTGAACTACCAGATATTCTAGTGCTGTCACTGGTCTGGGTACATTTTTCAACTAATTTCTTAACGTCAGTGTTCCTGTACCCTAGCGAACTTTTTTCCAATCAGAGACTAGATTGAAATAGATGATTTTCCTTGACAAATCCTAATGCTCATGGGTAGATATATTTATCATTCTTCCTTTTAGTGAGGGATTAGCCATTTAAAAATACTGGCCCTACAGAAGGTTTTTGAGCCTCTTCTGGGTCCAAGATCTCAATATATCAATTCCTATTCCTAAACGAGCATTAAAACTCACGCCTCTTCACCTCACATCCATTAGGGTGGCTGTAATAAAAAGCAGAACAAAACAGAAAACAAAGGTTCACATACATGTGGGAGAAACTGGGACCCTCAAGCACTGCTGGTGGGAATATAAAATAATGCAGCTGCTGTGGAAAATAGAATGGCAGTTCCTCAAAAATTAAAAATAGACTTACTGTTTGATCAAGCAATTCCAGTTCTGGGTATATACCCCAAAGAATTGAAAGCAGGGAGTTGAAGTGAAATTTGTATATCCATATTCATTCATAGCAGCAATATTCACAATAGCCAAAACATGGAAGCAATTCAAACGTCCATTGATGAATGAATGGATGGATAAATAAAATATTATTTTATATGTATATAAATATATTTACATATAAGTTATAAATAAAGTGTGATTATTATATATAAAATATTAAAATACATATACATATATAATATTATTCAATCTCAAAAAGGGAATAAAACTCTGATACATGCTACAACATGGATGAGCCTTGAAGATGTTATGCTAAGTGAAGTAAGCCAGACACAAAAGAGCAAATACAGCATGATTCCACTTACATGAGGTATGTAGAGTAGTCAAATTAACAGAGACAGAACGTAGAAAGGTGGTTGCCAGGGGCTTGGAGGGAGGGAGGAATGGGGAGTTGTTTAGTGTGTACAGAGTTTCAGTTTGGGATGATGCAAAAGTTCTAGAGGTGGATAATGGCGATGGGTGCACAACAATGTGAATGTGCTTAACACTACCGAATTGTACACTTAGAAATGGTTAAGATGGTAAATTTTATGTTATTTCTATTTCCCCAATAAAGAATTAAATAAAATAAAACAAAACCCAACCACCTTAGTTCCTAAGACTGAAAACTACCCCCAGACCCAGGGAAGGCACACTGTCAGCTCCTATGCTCACTACTCCAGGGATTTATCTTACTCTTTGTAGAGGTTAACTATATGTTCAAGCATTATCTGTAACATTTTATTTACAATTACTACATGTTTTGTTAAAGAAGGGTTTCTGTTGTTTCTATATTTTTTCATAAATACCCTAATCAAGTGAAGATTTTAAACAAAGGTTGAAAATTGGCGGCTTACAGATTTTACTTGTTTGGTTTTTACCTGGGACATTTCACACAAAAATCCAGATGCCCACCTTGTCTTGAAAATTTTGAATCTTGGCCAATACGGGACCACATTCTCTCCTGGCAATGGAGGACCCAGCTAAGTATTAGCTCCCCCTTTGAGATGGAATGAATGCTCTGGAGGTCGCCACAGTCACCACAGTACCTGGCAGACCAAACGCTGGCCCGTTTTATTTTCCTAGGCACTGAAAGTATTCAAGTTTGCGGCCGCAGAGCTAACAGGACTCTATCAGGTTTTGGGGGGGTTTTTTTGTTTTTTTGTTTTTGCGGTATGTGGGCCTCTCCCTGTTGCGGCCTCTCCGGTTGCGGAGCACAGGCTCCGGACGCGCAGGCTCAGCGGCCATGGCTCACGGGCCCAGCCGCTCCGCGGCATGTGGGATCCTCCCGGACCGGGGCACGAACCCGCGTCCCCTGCAACGGCAGGCGGACTCTCAACCACTGCGCCACCAGGGAAGCCCCCTATCAGGTTTTTATGTGCAAATAATTTCTCCTTTTAGGAAGCCTTTTTTTTTTTTTTAATTCGAGCCCATAATCCATTCTTTACAGTAGTCTCTTCCTCTTGTTACCGAACAGAGTTAGAAGTTTGATGGAAGGTGTCCCTAAGAAGCAATAAGGTATCACAAAGTTTTGGATAAGGAGGGATCTTTAGTCTAAGCAACCTCCATCACTTCCATAGACCTACCTTCACCCTTCTAATCTTTTCCGTCCCGTGTATTAAACAATATTGTATTTGCTTTCATTAGAAGGGGCATGATAGTGTATACGGAACACTGCACTGGCAGTCAAAACACCTGCATTCTATTTCCAGACCTACCTTTTACTAGCTGGGTACATTGCTCCCAGAAAGACCCAGTGACAAATCTAAACTCTCAGTCTCCATCGCTGACTTCTTCATCTATCTGCTGCTGTTTCCTCTTTCTTCTTTCCATCCCATCAGTATGGTGGGTCATACTTCTATTAAGCTAATGATGGATCATCTGTTAATTTAATATGCTTCTTTCAAGGGCATGATTGCGTTGGAGGAACTTAAAACATGAGAAAAACTAACTAGATAGCCAATGTCCCTTGAGAAGAATAATTCTAGGAATTAAAAAACAAACAAAAACTAGTCTTCATATCAGAGAATAGCATAATTATCACTGCTCTTAGTTGCCACTTCTTTTAACTTTTAAGGTAAAAATCTCCCAGTTTTGCAAATGCTGTCAACTAATTCATTTAAACAAAACCCTCTTTGGGCAAAATAAAACATACCTATGGACCCAATTTGGCTTATGAGCCACTAACTTAGAGAAAGAAATTCTAAATAATGGAAAAATCGCTTTATGATTTATGCATATAATAATAGTAAACCTCAAAAGTAGCACTTAATTTTGTATCATTTTACTTTCCCTAATGATTTCATACATAAATCCCTAGCCTCTTGTTAGTCCCCCGGGAAACCAAGCCATTTACTGATTTGTATTTCCGCATGAGGACCTAGCAGGATGTGAGATAAAGAACGTATGCTTAGTCCAGCCAATGTTTTCATGAAATTGTAGGTGTAGGAAGTGCCTCGAGAGCTTTTGGTCCAGAGATGGCAAATAACATGGTCACGTAGAGAGCCACCATTCTCCATCCTCATGGCAGACGTTGCCCGGCATAGTATCTGAAATTCCCACCCTTAGAGTTTTTATATTCCCTTGGACTGAGGTTTGGAATCTCCCCAAGTCCTCTTTTTGAAGAAATGCATTTCCAAACTTGTCTTCCTTGAACCACTAGTTTTATGGGATATCCTTAAGTGTTCAGTAGTTTCTGTGGTTGTAGCAGTCAGGGTTTAATTGCAGCCTTGATTCACTTTAGCTAGCTTAAGTAGCAAGAGAATTATTATTGTTCTTGTTGTTGTTGTTATTGTTATCATTATTATACTCTGGGAGGCCAGACTTATATGTTACTCAGCCAGAAACAAGGCAGCCAGGGCCAGCAACAGGCAGAGAACAATGCCCGACCTCACTGCAGCACTTTTCTAGTAGAAACACCACTGCTTGAGAGTGGACACCAGGCACTCTACCACAGTCTCCTCTGGAAAACTAGACACCTACAGCACTGTGCTTTTCAAGAGATGCAATTTTCCCCTAATGTACTGACTTCCTCTACCAGGTATCCCTGGGCACACATCTGAATGGTCGCATCTAGGTCATGTGCCTGCATCCAGCCTCCAAGGGTGTCCTGGGAAATGTAATTTTTAGAAAATGGAGGCACACACACTGTAAGGGGGGTTGGGATGGTGGGAACAAGAGGTGAGTGAGCCAACCCACGGTATCTGCCACCTGATCAAATTCGTTTAAGCTAAACTGCTGTCTTTGCTGAAAGTCTTTTCAGAGCTTTTAAAATGCTAATATTATTCTGACTCTCCCAAGAGGGTTTTTTTAAGTTATGTTACCATGAAATACTTTTTCCTAATCTTTCAGAACTAGTATGTTCTATGGAACACGATTTGAAGATCTCTACAGTATGCCATTAGTATATCAACCCTGAGTTTGTCTGTTTATGGTAGCAAGCCCCTCCCTGCAAATGCCTGAAGTCTTGGTAAGTTTTGATGGACAGCTAGCAGAAGGGCTAAGGGGTCAGGGCCTTTAAGATGGTAGTCTTGGGTGTACAGCCATGGTGGGGACCCAAAGCCGCTCTGGGCCACTCGGGAGAGGATGACCTAGTTGTATGCCCTGAGGATAAAGAACCACTCTGTCTGCATCATCCTCAAGTAGCAGTGTCTGCACCCCACAGACTATTGCTCTGTGTGGATTCGTGAGCTGGGCCCACCAAACATATTTCATCAAGAACCTTTTGATTTAAAAACCTGGATTTAACAGCCTTCCCAAATGTGAAGGGTAATTTTCTCTTCTACTAATGACTCACTTGTTGAGAGCAAGCATTAGTTTGCAGATTACTGAAAAGAGCATTTACTAGTAATTTGCAACACATTATCATGTGGGAATCGGATTACGGCTAAGGATTCCCTCATAAAACAAGCTTTAACATTTACTGCATTTCTGGAGAAATATATGTGTTCTTTGCCTCTGTAAGGATGCAGTTATAGGCCTTATGTGGGTTTGGGGTCAGCGGAGAATACCATCTTGAGTCTTCATGATTGCTGAGATGAAGTAAACCCAGTGCAGAAGGTAGAATTAGCATTGGTCCTTACCCAAAAAGATTCCTGCAGAAATGAGATAAGCCGCAAGGCAGAGGGAGAATGAGAAGGCATTTGGTTGATCTCATGGAAATGGAATCTGTCCGTCTGCAGAAGGAGCGGTGAGAGTCTGTGGTCAAGCAGAGACTAGCCAGGGAGCCAGGAAACGCAGTGCCTTGTCTTCCTCTCCACTCCAGTTATTTCATTTTCTTCCTGATGTATCCTCATTTCTCCTACCCAGAGTTAGCACCTACGATGGTTAATTTTATGTGTCAATTTGACTAGGCCACAGGGTGTCCCAACGTTTGGTTAAACATTATTCTGTGTGCGTCTGTGAGGGTGTTTCTGGATGAGATTAAATTTGAATCAGTGATGGAGTAAAGCAGATTGGTCTTCCCAGTGTGGGTGGCCTCGTCCAATCCATGGAAGCCTTGAGTGGAACAAAAAGGATGAGTAAGGGAGAATTCTCCCTCTCCCCCATTCTGTTGATTCTGTTTCTATGGAGAACCCTGACTAATATAGCACCCAAAACTGGCTTTCTTCAAATGAGTTCCTAGACCATCCCCCTTTCTATCTATCCTTGGGTTTGTCAATCAACAAATCAATTAATCAATCAATCATTCTCTGACTTATCTGCCTTAGTTTTCTCATCCATATAAGAGGGGCAATTCTTCCTGTACTTCTTAATGCAAATTCCTTGACTATTTTTCCAAATCAAATCAATAAATATCTATAAAGCAGTGGTCCTCAAACTTTGAGGACCCAAAGAGTTTTTGTTTATGTGGGTTGTACTGAACGATATTTACAATATTGTCTATAAACCACTTTAGAAATTAATTAGAAATAAGAAAGAAATGTTTAAAACACAAGAAAAAAAAAAGCACATCTTACTAGCCACTGAAGAAATTGTTATCACACATAATTTAGCTTCTGGAAAACTCCTCTGTACAGCAGTGACAAAGTGAAAATCAAGGCAAATACAATCTTAATATTGCTATGAGAATAGTTTTGACCTCACAGACTTCCAGGAAGGTCTTGGGGACCCCCAGGATTCCCAGACACCTTGAAAATCACTGCCTTACAACATCTGCAAAGGGTCTTCCTGCCTCCTTCCCTGGATCCCTTGTTCCCCACATCACTGCCTCACCCATCTTCCTAGACACACATTTGATTGGGACATTCTTCTACTTAGAGCCCTTTTTTTTTTTTTTGGTATGCGGGCCTCCCTCTGCTGCGGCCTCTCCCGTTGCGGGGCACAGGCTCCGGACGCGCAGGCTCAGCGGCCATGGCTCACGGGCCCCGCTGCTCCGCGGCATGTGGGATCTTCCCAGACCGGGGCGCGAACCCGGTTCCCCTGCATCGGCAGGCGGACGCGCAACCACTGCGCCACCAGGGAAGCCCTTAGAGCCCTTTTTGTAGCTTCTTATCACCTGTAGGGTAAAGTATAAACCTAAGTACGGCACACAAAGCGTCCGTGATCTGGGCCATACCTATCCTTGCCTGAAAAACTCCTATTCATCCTTTAGTCTCAGCTCAGACAACTAGGAAATTGTGATAATTTTAACATATATTTTGCCTGGATAAAATAGACTAAATGAAAAATTCTACCAAATTGTTTTATGTACAGATATTTTGAGGATAAGTGATGGCTTTGTTGTAAAGATTTTATATTAGTGGTCAGAAATTTTTGAAATTTGATGCCAAGTGTCTACAACACACTTTAATTTAAGGCTCTGTAAGATATTAATACTCTTTAACATTTGGTAAGTCCTTCTCCATATATATCCAAACAGTGGTTGTATTTATATACAGAGGGGTTGCCTTCTAGAATAAAAGTATATTATCTATAAATTTTTAAAAAAAACTTCACTCAAATATCATCTTATACCTTCCTTACCACTCCTTCCCTCCTCTTAGAGATGTTCCCGTGAGCTCCTAGCATATCTGGATGTTCACCTCCTTCACAAAGCGTCTGTAAGCCCCTTGAAGACATAAACCATTTTTCACAGGTCTTTGTAACTAGACTCCAGTATACTGACTGACATGGTTCCTGAGACTAAGTAGACTCTAAAAATCTTTGTTAATAAATGGCTAATGGAAATCCGACCTGTACGTGTATTACCCATGGTAATCATTTTCCCAACTTCCATGCTATCTTCCAACATAGCTCTTCTCCCTAACATCTGAAATCCTGTTCTTGGTGGCACATATTCTCAAATAGCCATTATGAAAACTCCGGTCATCTGTGAATCCTTCCTAACTCTCGACTCTTTCACCAATTAGCTTCTGAGGCCTCTTTGTTTTATTTCTGCAGTGTCTCTCACATCCACTGTCTCCTTTCTACCATCCCCTGCCCCAGCTTTAATTTACTTCTGCATTATCTCATTTGACCAGTAGTACAGCTTCCTCATCTTCTGACAGTAATAGCCCCAATTTGCGGACAGTGAGCTTTCTGAGGACAAAAGATTTATTCCTTACCATACTCCTGGCATATTGCACAGGATTCCAAAAATGTCTTTTGAATAAAACATGAACTCCCACCTCTCATATATACTGTCTCCAGAAAAAATCTTTTCAAAGCAACTTCTAATCATGTCCTTTACCTGTTCAAAAATTTTCTGTGTCTCCCATTAATTACCAAATGTAGAGGATGCTGTTGATTCCCGAGGCCCACATCTCCTCACCTTCCAAGTTTACTGGCAGCCATGGGGTACAGTCCCAGGACAATTTTTCACCTCAAAGTCCTCAGCATCCTCTTTTCTTCCTAAAAGTGTGTCCACCACTAAGGGAGCTTATTCTACTAAAGGTATAACCCAGAAGTTGAGAAAAGTCAATACCCCTGAGGGCAGCTCGCAACCACTGTGGGTTGGGAGTCACTGGCTGAATGTCTGTCTTCTCAGCCCTTAGTAGGGCTCCAGTTTCTCAGAGGGCTCAGTGCCCACAACAGCAAATCACTCACTAACAAACATTTCATGGGCTTCTCTCCTTTCCCTGTCTCATTCCCTTGCTTCTTCCCTTGTGATCCCTATGATCACCTCTCAGATAAACTATCTGAACCCAAACAATGACACTGAACAAAATTTTAACTTCTTGGCCTGTCATTCAAAGCACCCCATAACTTGATGCCAACCTAACTCTCCAGGCTTTGTCATCTATTCCTTACACATGCTACGCCCTCTGGCCTAACTGGTCCGCAAACCATTGCACTCCAAGTCGTAATCATTCTGCACTTTCATTCATTAGTAATGGAGTGAGATCACTACGATTCACTTAGACCAACAGAGCTTCTCTCCCTAGTGTAAGAAAGGGTCTAGCCTCCCTTAATGGAACCTCTCAGAGGTGGGTGGCTACACTGTGGTCTGGTAAGCAAAAGAAAATGGCACAGCTGATGGACTGACAGCCAGTAGTGTCTGCCACAAACAGGTAGCAGGAAGATAAAAAAGAAAGAAAATAGGCGGTCACCAAATTCTACAAAAAATGCTGGAGAAGTACTGGTGAGCTGAAGTGAGTGATCTAACGTGTACACCAGTAGCAGACACTTTGTAGGTACCCACAGACCCAGACCCAATCCCCTGGCTGCCTCCCTGATCCTCTGCCGTAGGGCCCTCCCAGTGCTGGCCCATACTGTGCCCAAGTGGACATGTGTGCAGACATTGCCAGGACCCCTAGGCCTGTGCCGTGACTGCTCCTGACAGAAAAGGGATCACACACCTACCACTCCCTGTTTTTCAGAAGTTGCCACCCCCTGCTGTAAAGACCCTTTGCAAAGCCGTAAGCTCCAGTTTCAGTTAAGAGACCCATTCCCTTCTGCACGTGGGTTTCTGTTCAACTTGGATGCAGAGAATTTCCAAACGTGCTCTGGAGCTGCCATGGGCTATGAGATATAATCCAACACCCACGTGAAGTGCTTTGGAAGCATCCCTATTTTTTTGGCTTATTGATGTGCTCATGTTGAGTGAAGTTACATTTCTGGTCCAATCATGAGTTCATTTCAAGACACATTAAAAGAAGGATTTTTCCTAACTGCTGACTTTAGAATATCGGTCCCTAGAGACCGGGTGCTTTTCACAGCTCCTTAGAGGCCCATAAGGAGTGATGGAAAAATGCAGCCAGGCATCTCACATGAAAGTCAAACATACTGAAATTCTATTTGCATACCTGCCTTGATTTAGCTGGTTTTTGATTCTCCTGGGGTGCCCACTTCACACCTTCACACGTCTCCCTTAACTTGTTTCCATCTCAAAGGAGGAGCAGCAATGGGAAGTTTCAAGCACATTTTCTTCAAGAAAGGCGTGTGTGCCCCAAGTAAGCAATGGACATCTCTTTCCACAGAGCATTTTACACTCTGGGAAGTGTTCAACTACATTTTCCTATAGGCACAAGTGGCAGCCAGTCCTGGAGACCCTCACAGATAGATTAGATCACCACTGCATTTGAAAGCCTGGACCCCCATTCCTGATTTGCCACTTCTCCCTAGCAGTGACCTCAGACAAGCCATTTGAATTGCCTGAGCCTCCTTTCTCTGATCTTCAGTAGGGGATCAACCTAGCCATTCACATTCCTTCCCTGGATCCCTGCCATGTAATCCCCTCCCTGGGTCTGTGTAAGTGATTCATATTCCTACCTGTCCTGCAGCTCTGGGTGAACTCTTCCTCCCTAGAGCTGTCAGTCACCAACCTGAAACTGGCAGTATCCAAATGCACAAATTAGCACTTCCCTAGTGGAGGACTCCTTGTTCTCCAGGTTGCTTCTACTTGGGCCAGTTATAGGAGGAATAGGGATGGCCCCTCAGTTTATGTCATGCACTACAGAAGTGCCATGACATGTCACTGAGACCCCAGCTGGTCCACTGCAGCCAGAGTTTGCCAAGGGGTCCTCTACCAGGCGGCCCGTGTCAACATTCCTCCTCACTGATTCAAGCTGAAGAGTAACTCACATAACCATAATACTGAGTCACTTGGAGGAAACCCAAATTCAACAGGCACCTTGAGCTGGAATAAGTGAGACACAGAGATGGATGCACCGGGGATCAGGAATGAGGCCAGACACTCACTAGTATTTCGGTCCGTTAACATCTTGAAGCATTTTAGCTTAAATCAGAAGATGGGACAGTTAATAATAATAGCAGCTAGTATAATGTTATCATTTCCTTAAATTTTATTGATTATTTTGGGGTGAGAAGGTGGCTAAGAAAGTTTTCTCCCAGAGTTTTGCAGTTTTAGAAGCCAAATATGGTAGTAGATACTGGAGTCAACCTAACCCATTGGAAACTGGAATGTGGAAACTGGAGCACTGAATAGTTATTACAGCCCCATTGCCAACTATAGAAAGGATCACCTAAGGCAGCTTGGCCAATGACTGGGAGATTAAGAGGCTGCAAAATTAAATGGCAAATTAGGCAACTTTCTCACTTTAGGACAGGCTGGCTGGGGAACGTGCCTGGAGCATCACTTCCTTCCTCTCTGGGATGCAGGTGAATTTCCTGACTTTGGAGTTCAACTAGCTATCCATGAAGTGGAGATAAACACTTCCAAGAGTAGAGGGAAGAACCTGTTTTCTCCAAGACCAGAACATTTAGCACCAACATTTAGCACTTGCTGAATGTTATCAGGGAACAGAGAGCTGGTATTACTGGTGTGGCCAAAGTTATCCCAGTCCCTTTACTCTATGATTTTATCACCTAAAGGAAGACGCAGGTAGAACAACAATGGAACATACTGACAGCCAGAAGAGAAGGAAACCATCAATTCTAATTGCTTGGAAAGATTCTAGCATAAAGGACCACCGTTAAGATGAGAATTGGGTGTGGAAACTAAAGGAAGCCATGGGGTGATTTTGAATCAGACCATGGATGATGAACATTTGGCAGAAGGGAACCTTCATATAACATCATTTTGCATGTCCAGATTTACAAATATGAATGCCATGGGCCAAGGTTCTAGAAGAAAACCAGCTCCTGGAATTTACATTGGCCCTAACCCCATCATCAGAGTCTGATCTTTACCTCTTCTGGTTCCTCCCTCTGCCTGAGGGAAGTGCGGTCGCTTCCCCAAATGCATCGCCAACTGTAAGACTCCAACAGAAAGGACACAGCAAATTATATGAATGCCCAGAAGACTCTTTGCCTGGTTTTTTTTTGAGCCTGGACACATGGACAAGAGCTTGTTTTTAAGCTTGTACTGTACAACATTAAAACAACTTACCGTGAAGTAGATTAATACAGAACCTGCCACATAATAACAGCTCAGCATATGTTTGTTAAATTAAACAAATAACCCCTAGACTCAGTAGGAGGAGTAATCCAGAAAAGTCAAGAATGGAGAAGTAGTCAATAAATATATGGTGAGTGAATAAGGAGACTTTTCTGGAACCAGACTACCTAGTATGAATCCCAGCTCTACACAGAGAGATACCAAAGATCTCTCTGACCTTGGGCAAGTCCCATAACTTCTCTGTGCCTCAGTTTATTCTTCTATAAAGTGAGGGTAATAATTTTTAATGTAATTTTTTAAAAATTTAAAATAATTTTTAAACTCATTAATTAATGAAATAACTAGTAAGATGTTATCGTTTCAAAGAGCGTCTGAGAAGCTCGGATATTTATAGACAATTTAACAAAGAACTATAAGGATAAGATTGTTGGGTTAGATATCGCCTGGTTAATATCCAACGTACATAAATTATTGGGGTTATGTGTTTCACTCACGAGAAATTATTTGTAAATCTCCTGGATCAAAGTTTTCAAATTAACAAGTGACTTCCCTAAGTCTGCGAACTTGACTCAAGATTAAGCAATGAGGGAAACCAAGGACGTTCCTTGAGAAAATCCTTGGGCAACCTTTACCCTCTTACATGAAAGGATGTGTCATCTACCTTCTTGCCTTCATCCTAAATTTTGGATAATTTTTCTGACAGTGTCTATGTTATTGGATTATTGTGAAGATTAAATGAGTTAATACACGTGAAGTCCTTAAAGCAGTGCCTGGCATTTATTTCGTAAATGCTATTAAAGTAATTCTGACTATGAGTTCGCCCAGTTAGGTCCACTTAATAATGTCCAGAAGGCATTTAGAGCAAAAGTCAAAAATGTTACTACTAGCAGCATTACCCTCACTTCTCCACAAAGAAGAGACTTCCCACTGTTAAATCAGAAGAGAAATGAGTAACAATAGCTGTTGTAATTACCAACAGCCACATTAGCATTTGTGGTGGGAGTAAAATGGAGCACCAGGGGGTGCTGGACGGGGCAAACAGAGAGAATCAAAGGGCCCAGCCCTCACCCGCCACATCCAATCAGCAGTCAGATCCCTTGTGAAGTCTTGAACCACCTCCTTCTCACCATTTGCTCTGATGTCTCTTGCCCAGAGTGTTGAAGTAATTTCCTCGCTGGGCTCCCTCCCTCCTGCTATTTCTCTGACCTCCCCTTCATCCTCCACCACAGCCACTAGAACCTGCTATAATGAGGATCCAACCATGTCACTCCCCTGCCACCCAGCCTTCAGTCATGACCTACTCCCGAGTGATTCCCCACCATCTATCCTCAACAGACCATCTCCGCCCCAACTCACTCTGTATACTCATCCCTCATTCACGAAGGACCACCTGCCCCCCTTTCCCAGGCTCAGAGACTTCCTCTGCTCATACCTGCCGCCCCTGCTTCCTCACGAAGCTGTACTCGCCCTTCACAGACTCACTCAAAGCAACCTCTGCTGTGAAACCTTCCCTAAGCCCAGAGGACAGCCCCTACCCCCGTTCACAGGACTGGCAGGGCTTCGCCGCCAGGCTGTGTCACATCCCTTAGACGACACACGCTCTGCCTCTCAACCGTGAGTTTCACTTCACCTTGTATTTTGCCTCTGGCCCAGTGCACACACGGTCACCAGTAGTAAATATTCATTTATCGAGTGGTATAGCCTTGCTCCAACACTCTTCCTGGGGCAGAGCCTGACTGGATGCTTAGAAAACCTAATTCCCCATCTTTCAAGGCACATACACTACACTTCTCGGTCAATTCAGGCGGTGTGCACAATTCCAGGCTGTCCCAGGACATCTCCCATATATGCCCCAGCCCAAGGCCCTTCACTTAGTGTATGTGTATGTGTGTGAGAGAGAGAGAGAACATTGAGATAATCCTAAAGCAATGAAAGAAAAGGATGAAGGCAAGAAAAGCAAGTCCTAGTATTTAAGCATTTAATAGAAAGAATCTCATTGTCAAGTACACTCTTTAAATAGTTAGACTGCACCGTCCATCTGCTTTCCTTCCCCTCTTCAGCTCTAACACATCCCTTAGAGCATAGGACTACTACACTGTTCTCTGTTTCCTGGAGTGAAAAGCGGAGCGGAACTGTATCATTTTTCAAGGGGTCAAGAAGTGAAAATATTATAAGGGAAGAAGTATTTCCTGAGAGGAAAATAACGTGAAGGGCCCTCGCTCGCCTGGGATTTTCAGATGTGGAAATGATACATGGGGAAGTACCTCACATAGGGATGATAAGAAACTCACATGGGTTCAGACTTGTAATCATACTGAAGACTTGCCCCTTGTTCCTGGTGCAAGTCATGTGAGGAAGGGTGATCTGGCCCTGTTTGCTAAGGTTCTCACCGAGGGGCGAAGCACAGGGTAAGAACGTGAGGAAGCAGAAGTCCCGAGTCCCGGGAAACATCCTCCACTTAACCCTCCCGGGTTTCCGCGGAGGCAGCCACTCCGCCAACCGGGCCTTATTTCCAACCGTAAACAGAGAGGGAGAGCCCGGGGTTGTATCAAAGGAGAGAGCAGCTACTAAGAAGTCTGCAGCAGACTGAGGTTTATTTTCCCTTCGTATGTCTGTAAATAAATGGTTTTAATTTGGGGAAACATATATCTGGAGTGTCGTTGTATTGCCAAACAGACAGAGCCTCGTCACAATATGACAACAGCATCCAGAAGGTTGTCTGTTTTTCATGAAATGTTGCCCAGAGGGTGCTTGGTGTCTCAGAGCTCAGCGTGATCAGTGGTTGCCCATCCTGGGGGCACGTTAACACGTTAATTCTCGGGAAGAATTAAGCACCGAATGACACATGCGGTGCGGGCGTCAAGCGTGGGCCCAGAGTTCAGAGTTCTTGCCTTGGTCCTGCTGCTGCCCTTACAGCGCAGCAGCCCCGTTTAACCTCCTCCTGCCTCACGCGAGCCTCCGGAAAATGAGATTCAGCGCAGTGCAAGCTCTCGGCGTTACTGTACCTGCTTTAAGAAAACTGAACTTGACACGCTAGATAAATAAACCCTGCTAAAAGCTGTTCCATGGGATTCTTGAAGGCAGAAAACTTCATGGTACATATATAAAAGAGATGTTGATTCACTTTTAAAGTACACTTTTCATTCACACTTTCAAGAAACAATTGTTTCCTATAGAAAAGTACTTTTCTGAGTTATATGCCCTGTGGCCTCTTAACTGATGCCTGTTGACATGATCCCATGGCACTTACAAAATATGAAACAAAAGAAATGTTAAATATCCAAATATTGTTCGCATCATTAGTATGAAGTCATAGAATGTTAGCCCTAAAAAACGACCTTGGGAATCATTCTGTTCTATCTCTCCATATTGCAGCTGAGAAAATTGAAACCCGGTTAGATAAATTACTGGACATTTCTAATATTTCAAAATATGTCGCCTGTATAAAATTTTTCATCATGTTAGTTAAAGTGCTGATGAGGTAAACTGAAACATCTCAGAACGAAATAGCAAGTATTTCCACAAGTCTTTGTTTCCCAAGTTATCTATTCGCACGACTATTTGTATATCTTTTTCTTTGTTTTGTTTAAAAAAAAAAAGACAAGATCTGAAGGGGGAAAGAGTAGGAGTTGTGTGGGAGAGAAATTTGTTTTTCTTCTTTCAGATCCTTTCTTACTCTTTTCATGACACAGTGTGGACTTTGAGATTCCCTCTTAGGCCCACAGGGATCTTGTGTGAACCAAAATAAGGCTCCCTGTTTAAGGAGACCCCTGCTGCTTTTTCTTGTTATCTTTGAGGTATTTGCCATGATGTCTGACCATCTTTCTTGTTCAGAGACAGCTTGGAGAAATTCCTGGTCTCCCAGACACAAGTGAGGAGGAAGCACACTGGGGGGAAATTTGGAGCGGCAGGGAGCGTGGATGGCCAGGCCATCATGGTTAGGCTGGTGTGGTTGGCCTGTGGTTGGTCACAGACTTGGTAGCTAGGGGACAAAGAGGACTCTGTCCTCAGCTGTTCAGCCAAAGAGGTGGATACTATGATTCACCCCATTTTACAGATGAGGAAGTAACAGCTAGAGAGGCTCCCTCTAGAGATTAGACATGGATGTTGTCTCAAGGTTCCACTGCATTCTAGAAGGAACAACCAGGACTACCCCCTCCTCCATCTGAATTAGTGATTCTGGACAGTGGCTGTGAGTGGAAGAGGAGTGGGAGAGGGGAGGGGTGTAAGGACACCAAAGAAGAGTCAATGAGAGCTCTGATCTGGGGTTTCAGCGGTGAAATTCACCGTCAATGTACCCAACCTGTGATTCCATGAACCACACTCTTTATTAAATCAGCATATGAGTCCCATCAGGACTGGGGAGAATTACTGTTGCATAGATGCACCCCCTGGGCTTGGCCGGGCTCTTCCCTGAGCCATCTGAAGGTCCAGGCAGGGCTGTGCACATACCCGGGAGCACCTACACTCTCTCCCAGTCACTCACCCAGCACATGCCCAGGGCTTCCCACCCCACTCCAGGTCCCCAGAGGAGCTGACCATGTGGGGACAGGAGAACGTGGGCAGTGAGACTTGCCTCTCCAGAAGGAGAAACCCCAGGGCCACCTAGGGAGTAGTTGGGACAGGGTAGGGCAAGGTGCACGTGCGTGTGCCAGTGAATGTGTATACTTGTTCTTGGCCACTCCAGGAATATTTGAATCTCCCCATCACCTCCCTGCGGGCCAGTTGCAGGGGTGGATTCAACTTTTGTGAAGCCTAAAATTTACACAATTGGGCTTTCTTTAAGAAAAATAATTACAAAATGTTGAATACCAGTGTGCATGAAAATAAATATTTATTTAGAATGAGGAAAGAAACTACAACAAATAACAATTTTAAAGATCTGACAAATACCAGAAACATCGCCAAGTCTAGAAACATATTTTTGGTAGCAGCCTGACACCTTTATATGTTTTCCACCTTTTCTTGGCTACTCTTCGACCCACTTTTCCTCTGACAATAATACTGTAATACCATTTTCTGCAGAGAGAATGGAAAGATAATTCAATTTCAGTCTTTGCTTTCTAGCTGAAAACTTTCAGCTTCACAGTTTCTTATTGGCAATGTTTTACTTTTTGTTTTAGAATTGTTGTCAAATGTGGGGAAACCTCTGTCAAGTTTCTTTCATATATAAGCTGTAGGATTTAAGGTTATTTTGAGTTTTCTTGCACAGTGACTAATCCTAGATATTCTTTAAATTGGTAACACTCATCAACCAGAGCATAACATACCATGTTGTAGTGGTGAATATGAGTTTCCTGTTTTCCTCATCAAAGTCAACACTTTATGTCAAATCAGCAGGAAATGAAAAACTTTTTCAATGTGTTCAATAAATCATAGAAATGATTTACTCCTCTTCTTTCACTGACTTATCAAGTAATCCAAGAATCTGCCTATTACAGGCATACCTCATTTTATTGAACTTCAATTTATTGTATTTCGCAGATATTGTGTTTTTTACAAATTGAAGGTTTGCGGCAACCCTACATTGAGCAAGTCTATTGGCGCCATTTTTCCAACAGCCTTTGTCTGCTTTGTGTCTCTGTGTCACATTTTGGTAATTCTGGCAACGTTTGAAGCTTTTTCATTATTGCTATATTTGTTATGGTGACGTGCGATAAGTGACCTTTAATGTCACTACTATGCCTCACTGAAGGCTCAGATGATAGTTAGCACTATCCAGCGATAAAGGATTTTTAAATTAGGGTATATACAGTGTTTTTTTAGACCTAATGCTGTTGCACGCTTAATAGACTAAAGTATAGTGTAAATATAACTTATATATGTGCTGGGAAACCAAAAAGATTTGTGTGACTCACTTTATTGTATCACTTGCTCACTGCATTATTACAATGGTCTAGAACCAAACCTGAAATACCTCTGAGATATGCCTGTACTTTTGTTCCTGGAAAATATCTCAACAAACAAAAGGTATTGGCTCACTAACTACACAAAGTGACTGCGTGTCATGTACATACCTCATTAAACCCAAAGTAAAGAAATCCCCAATGCAAGTACCCTTCAGCGAGTCCCAAAAATGTCCTCAGCCACTCTAACACCACTCAACAACAGGGAGAAGTGAGATTGGAAATAGACAGCAATCTTAACTGATTACAATATAAATATCTGCCTTTTGCAAATTTTACTAAAACATATGGACCATGTGAACACATTTCCTCCTCCCAGGATCTTGGAAATGCCCCTTATGTGGGAGGGCCCTGAATTGCAATCTCCCCTGGCTTCCTGGTGAACCTGTCCCTGGCTAGCATGTAAGTCGTGTAAGTGATGGAGCAGGTACCCTTGGGTAACACATCACCTAAACATTACAGATGACCCAGAGGAAGGAAGGGAGGGGTGGAGGAAGCCTTCCTGAAACAAAGGTCACATTTCTTCATGGGCCCTGGAAGTGCAGATCCCATTTAAACAGAAGTTCCCCCCAGGCTCTAACTATGGAAGATAATTTTTCCACAGGCAGTATTTAATGCCAACACTTTTCTTCTAGTACATGGTTATGAAACACAATAAAATTATTTGGTGAAAGCAAGGGTGATATATGATCTCTAACTGAGAATTAAGTATTCTACCACCCATGGTCTGGCTTTAAAAACCATACAAAATGGTCCCAAGCTGTGAAGTCCTTGGCTTGCTTTGTGAATTACCATTACCAGCCAAAAGCTGGAGATACGTTAGCTTGTATCATCTATACGAAATCTATACGTGCTTTCCTAAAGAAGGAGGCTGACCTGAGAAAACCAGTTTCTGGTCAATGGGTTATACATTTCTTAAACCAAACAGATCCTCCTGGGCTTTAGTGGCCTTCTCCCAAGAGTCCCTGGCTGTGAGACTAGGGGCTACAGTTACTTGAAAGAAGCAAATTTACCTTGAACTCATGCCCATGCCACCATGGTCACCCGCTGCTGTCCAGTACCTTGCTTACTCTCTCAGTAAACGAATGCAGCTTGACAGTAGAGGGAGAGTGGAAGTGTGCCCCTCACCTTTCTTATCCTTGCTCCAGCTCTCAGTTCTATGCCTTGGCAGAGAGTGGTAAAAATGATGCTGAAGAAGTGAGCTCAGGCTAGATTGGGAAGGAACATGGAATTTATCCTGTTTCTGTTCAGTATTTCTCAACTCAAATGATCGTTAAAATATTAACATTCTCCATTTTGAACCATTCAATACTGTATGTGTGTTATACATACTTGGGTTCCTATTGAATTCATTCATAAATAGCAAAGGTTATTTAAATATTCTTTCAGCTACTTAAATGTTTCTAACAGCAATCTAAAATGTTAACCCATACTGAAATTATTTTAAAGCAAACTACAGAATTGAGATCAGGTACATAAACTGGAAATTGAAGATAATTTGTACGATTACGATGATTGATCTCTGTTCACTCATGTCTCAATTCTTGTATCTAGGAAAGAATGTGACTGCAAATAAGTGTGAGGCCAGATCATGGTGGCCTGATCTAGTTAGGGTGGTGTAATCTGTCGTATGCACGATAGACACTTTTGGCCTAAAAGTTTTAAGAGCTATGTATCTTCGGTAGTGAAAGTTCTGCAGTTACGACTCAGGTTACCGATTCTGTCTTCTCTCCCAGCGTACCACGAGATTGCACCTCCCATTTGGGGGTGGTTATGTACCCGAGTTCTGGTCGGTAGACTCTGAGTAGCAGTGAGGAGCGCCACCACCAGGCCTGCGCAGGAGAACCTCCTATGTCCAGCCCTCGTCCTCCATCATTCTCTGGTCGGATGATGAGGTCTATGAAGATCTAGAGCAGGGCGGTCACCAGACAGAAGGAAAATGGGTCCCTGAGAGATCACCTGGGGCAGAGCCGCCACTCCCTTTCTGGCATGCACTGAACTGTGTTGCGAGCGTAAACCAAATTCTGCGGGTTAAGCCGCTACAAATTGGGGATGGGTTGTTAAAGCAGTTAGCCCATCTTGACCAGTACTTTGAACAAAACGTGCTCCTGACAAAGCAGAAGGAAAATTCTGCCATAGAAAACAGGGATCCATCACAGACTTTGAAGCAGGCTTGGTACGTGATAAGGTTTGAGAGGATGTAAGACCTGCACTTGGAGCACACTGGATGGAGTTTGTTGTTCTGGGACAAGCGGGCAGGCAGGTGGGTCCAGAGAGTAGGTCTAGACCCTGGGTTCAACGCAAGGGAAGCAGTTGGCATTCAAAAGGGTGCTGGGATTCATCCTCCAAGGAACTGGGGCTCAGAGGTCAGAATCCCAACTTGGAGTCCAGGGCCGGAAGCTCAGGCACTGGGGGAGTGGGACATGAGGGAGGAAACTCGGCCAAAGTCAATATTGAGAGAAACCTAATCCTTTTCTGAAATATGCTAATATAATAAGGGCTTCAGACACAGGGGCCTTGTATCATACTTTTAAGGCTTTAATCACTGAGCAACACTTAAAGAAGCATTTTTTTCTTTGCAAGTTTTTGCATTTTAATAAGAGAATCAGAAAGAGTTTTGTAGTAGGATGGGAGATGGGAAAAGAGTAGGTGTTCGTTTCTTCTTATTTATGTGTTATCTTAGGTGTCGAGTTCAATAGCAATTGTTTACTCTCAGGGCAGGAAATGATAATGGAAAGATTAAGGGGCTTGTCCTGTTCAGATCATTAGACATATAACCTAGGAAAACGGACAGAAATACAGATTCACTTTCCTTTGGAAAACGCTGAGGACACTGAATATCCCTCTGATGGCACATATTTTATCTCTCATAATTATTATTGTTGTTGTTGTTAGCTATTATTATTATTAGTTCATTCGCTCAATGAGTATTGAGCCCTGATTCTGTGCCCCGCAATCTGCCAGAATCTAAGGGCGGGGACACAAGAGAATTGTAAGAATGAACCACTGTCCCCTACCCTTAGGAACATTCTTGACCTTATTTAGTGACTATTTATTAAGCCCCTCTTCTGGGTCACACTGTTTGGGCTTAGGAAAACAACAATGACTAAGGAGTTCACGGTGTAACGGACGTGTAGATGAAGAATTAAGCAATTGTGCAAAACACCAAAAATTCACAAACCTCACTGCAAACTCAACTGTGCCCAAAATAAAACTTTTTACTTTCTTGATTACTCACCTGACTTTATAAATTAAGTCCCATTTTGGCTAAATTGGACATAAATTGAAACCTGGGAAACTCTTGATTCCACGTAAGTTCAGGACAGCGTGGAGTGGGAGAGGGGGTGCCGTGCAGTGCCAGGGCTCTCAGAGGGCATCTGGTTCTTCATCATCACCTGACGGCGCTGGCTTCCACTGTGATGGCCACCATCCTATCTGGTTCTCAGCCCATAGTCCCTCAGTCATGTGTGCAGGGCCTCATCCAGCCTGGAGCCCCCTTATGCTATTCTTGAGCCCCTGCGAAATTATGTGGCTGCTCCCAGGCTGCATCAAGGCATGAAAAACTCTCAGAGGCTGTCCAGGTCCCATCTCTACTCCAAGCCATGACAGAACTTACAAGCAAGACAATGTTACTGGTCATTCCCTACATAAGAGTACTATCAACTGCATGGAACTGACAAAGCACTAGTGCCACACTGTTGCTTCTCTGGAGTCTTTCTGCATGCTAGGATCCTGGGTAAGCCCTTGCTCTTGGATCCCACATACCTACTTGGGCATCCTTCCCGCCTTACCCATCCCTGCAGAAAAGATACACCCCTTGTTTAAGCACTTCTCACTTCCCCTCCAGCTCTTCTCTTTTGCCCAAGCTCGGGAAGCTTTTTCTTTCTCCTGGAAGTTGGAACTTCTGATTTTCATCTTCCCTGCTTTCTTCTGGGCTTTGGTTTTGGAAACTCAAAAGCCAAAAGAGACTCCCCTTTCTCTGCTTTTGGTTAACACACCCTTTTCCCTGAGTCGGTAAACCACAAACAGTGAGCTTTTTCTGGTTGGGGGTAGGGCAGTAGATGGGTCAAGATGTAACAATATTGTTCTACTGCACATGTGTGCACACATACACATACCCCAACCTCCAAATTACGCAGAGATAATCGAGGTCTGGATTCACGCAGCGTCCCTCTTCACTAACGCACCGATAAAACCTGCACCCCAAATGGCCATGTAACACACCTGAGCCTTAACCCTGTCTGGATCCTTGTATTTGGTTTCACTGTTTTGTGCTATCTGATGCTGCTGCTCTCTGTTCCACTTTGTCTATGTCCCAGCTTAACCTGGAAGATTGGTCAGATTAGCTACTCTCCGAGTGATTTTATTAATCTCAGAGAGCTCTGCAATTTTACAAAGTTGTTCTGACATTACAGTTTAGATTATAAACATGAGATTCTTTAACAACTACCTTTCCGTGGCACTAGCTATTTCCATTTATGGTTGAAACAACATATCTGGGCAAATGCAGAAACTTAGGCGGTTTGAGTCTCCTCTAAAATGGAGTCTACAAAATGACTGCTACAAACTGTCTTCTCCTCTCCGCGCTGCTATGGAGGGGAGTGGTATTACAGGCCCCGCTGAGTTGCGGACAGCAATTGGAAATTCTTCTGTTTAGAAACGAGCTAGAAAAGCTGTCTCCTCTTTTCTCCACTTGTTTGGAGTCATTTACTCTGTGATTACTGCCTGTATGGCGTTGTCTTCATTCTCCCAATGGCAACAACAGGGAGTTTTGATGATATCTCTTGTGCATTACTTAAGTTTTTCTGTTTAACTATTTGATGTCCACATATATGTGTGTATACACTATCAAAATGTACGTAATGCTCTGGTGGTGGGGAGGATGGAGCAAGGAATGATTAGTTTTGCCTGGGGAAAGAAGGATCGGCGGGGGCAGTGAAAGCCTTATGCAATAGGTGACATTTGAACTAGGTTTGGAGAGTGAGCAGAATTGCATCATTCAGGAAATATGGCAATCTTAGAGGTGGCAGGTGGCAGAGAGCGCAGGCCAAGGAGTGTGGCAAACAGAAAGGACCCTGAGCAAAGGCATAGGTGCATGAGCTGCTGTGGCATGAGAAGAACAGAGGCAGCTTCTGGTAGTTAAGGGACATGCTACCTGTATCCGAAGAGAGATATCGTTGCCAGTGCTCAGCCCTGGTTGACTGAGTGTAAAAGAAACTGAAAATCTTCTAAGTAAATAAATAAATAAATAAGCACGAAAATGTAAAACAGGATACCAAACCCAGAAACCAAGAAAGTACTCCTCTGGCTCCATTTCAAAAATTGTCTTTTGTTTGTTGGAGCTTTGTACAGGAATCATCCTCTCTGAGAAATAAAGAGCGCTCCGTTAAGTATAATTTTAAGTTACTAATTGCTACCTACACCCCCAGGCATTAACGAACGAAGAGAGCTGCCATCCATCCTCCTTAGCGCAGCCCTTTGATGAAGAAAAATAAGCATCTGAAAATATAATCACTACCTACAAGGATGTTAAAACCATATAAAGTGGGGCTTTCTTGCCCATTAAAACTTCTGCCCATGCCCCACTCCAGCCAAGTCATTTTAATAATGAAGACCAAAATAATAGTGCTGAGTGAAACTCCAAGAGCTTAAGTATTTGATTTGAACAACTACTCCACTCAGTTCTTCATACCCTCAAATCCTCAAATTATGGGGAGAAAACTTGTGGCCATTAAGAGAGGTGAGGCGAGGGGACACAAGAGCTATCAATGGCCTCTTGGAGTTTTCTGTCCCCTGAGGTTAGTGGGTTAGTTTTGGAGCGCACCACCCCAGGCTCTTCCCTCCTACTCTAAATCTCTCTTTGTGCGGTATCTAGAGGTTAATAAGGGTGGCCCACCCAGAGAGTGACCACTAGCAAGCCTGCAGTGACTCCCTGTTTGGCAAGAACGTTTGAGGAGGCATTTTAAACTTTACAGAAATAAGGATTGTGACCCTGAGAAACATACTGCCTGCAAGTTGACCCTTGGGAAGCAACTTCCAGCCTCCCCTCGGTTTTAAAACTCCCTTACATAATGAAGAGACCAGCATGCTCTCTGTGGATCCCAGAATCTCTCATCAGAGAGGACTTTGGGGAAGTAGTCAGTTTAAAAGACAGGACCAGCTCCAGGCACACACAGCCACCCCTCCACCTACCTTCTCATTCTGCAGCACCCCACGCACAAGGCTGCTCCAAATGTTATCAGCTACTCCAAGCAGTCATCCTTCAGCAGCCTAGAGCTGCTGCTTACACTTTGATGTGTGTCCCAGCCCCACATTTTTCATCTTTGAGTGTCCTTTTTCTGTCTCTCTTTTATGAGCAAGGACGCGTCTACTGTGGTAACTTCTGCATCCAGTTAACACGGGAGATCAGTGACTCAACACTGACCTCCATTGGTTGGCGTAGAAATACCTAATCCCTTTCTCTCCAGACCCTGTACAGTTTCACAGGCTGCGCAGAGAGCCTGCCAGCACCTTGCTTGGACACGCCAGCATTTCAATGGTGATTGATATTTTAAATGAGTATAAACCTACCTCATATGTAACCTGGGATTACATATGTAGATTCTGAAAAATTCTGGCCCAACATTGAACTGTGGGACCATAGATCTTGAAGGGCCTCGAGGCCCCCTGCACTGCCGCACACCAAGCAGGCTGTAGCGCTATTTTGCTTGCCAGATTTGGACGCTCAAGGTTGCATTCACAGGGATCTGAGAAATCTAGGTCAATTTATTTCCCTGGTGATATTAACGACTACTCAGTTTACAATTGATTTATTATTATCTTTTAAATGCCTTAAACTCACATTGGCGATTGTAACCGCATTTTCAAAAGGTATAATAACCTCACCCACAGACTCACCTTGTGCCAGGTACCATGTTAGCAGTGCCTTCATTGTCTGCCAGGAGGTGGGCAGGGAAGGCCCGCTTAGATCAGTGCCACCAAGTTCCAGCTGTGATTCTCCTCGTGGGGGTCGTCAGAATTTGTAACCACCAGCCCGGGTTTTCGGGAAAGATGGAAGGCAAAGTCAACAAGGGGACCTCTGGACCCTGAAAAAATGCAAGCCCACTACCTTTCCTGGAAATACATCCAGAAATATTGACAGTATGCCCTTTAAATCCAGAGCAGCCCCGCAGACATTCAGGCACTTGCTGATTCTGATGGAAGCCTAACAGAGCCTTCCCCACTCGGGAGCTGACAGTAAGATTAAGGGAGCAATGGGGAGAGGAGATTCTGATTTGGAAATAACTGCTATTTGGTCCCACTGAGCAGAGGAGGTCAGAAAGCAAACAATATAACAGGCATTTGTGACTGTTAAGAAAACCAGAGCCAAACCAAAACTTTCGGAGCACAAACCTATGTTATTTGGGTTGGTGCCTGCATTTGGAACAGGATGTTACCTTAACACCACTATGTAGAGGTGAATTTTAAGCAGAAGTTTTAAAATATACATTTGCAATAGATATAAAAAGTTGAGTGAAATAGTCTCAATGGATATCGCTGTTGCTTCAGTGCCCTTTAATACATTTAAATATTTCGTATGTTTTGAATAAGTAATACATACATGGTACTAAACTAAAAGGCATAAAAGGATATACAGTTAAAAGTAACTCTGTCTCTTATACCTTGTCCCAGAGTCAACCAGTTCCCCTCCCCATAGGCAACCTCTGTTACTAATTACTTATGGATCCTTCCAGATACATACAGTATGCCTATACATATGTATGCAATATATATGTACAAATGATTTTTGTAGAGGAGGTACTAAACTATTTATACTTATTTGTGCCTTGCCTTTTTTTTTTCCCACATAACAATACAGCCTGAATAGCCTCTCATTGCATTACATAAACTATTTTCTTATTAGTTTTTATTGCATAATATTTCATTTTATAGTGTTCTATAAATTATTTAAACTGTACTCTTTTGATAAACATTTAGGCAGTTTCCAAAGTTTTACAAATTTATTAACAATATTTCAATAAATAACTAGCTCATAAGCAATTTCTCACACTTGCAAGTCTAACTGTAGGAAAAAAATCTTGAAATTGAAGCTGCTAGGTCAAAGGTATGTGTATTGATCACTTTCATAGATATTGCCAAATTTCCCTCCACTGAGACTGTACCAATTCATATTCTTATCATCAGGGTATGAGATGACTGAATCTCTTCCTCATGGACACAGCATGTTATATAATTTATTGATCTTTGCAATCTGAGATGAAATGGTATTTTCTTATAGTTTAACTTGAAATTCTCTAATTTTTAGTGAATTATGTTTGTCCTTTTTTAATTAGGTTGTTAGACTTTTTCTTATTGACTTATGAGAACTTTTTCTATATTAGAATATTCTATATTAAGGAAATTAACTCATTAAAGTGCTGTGAAATATGATAGCCACCAGCCACTTTTGAGCACTTGAAATGTGGCTCATCCAAATTGCAATGCACAATAAGTATAAAATACAAACCAGAATTTTTAGTACCAAAAAAAAGAATGAAAATATCTCATCTATAGTATTTTATATTAATTACTTGCTGAAAAGAAAATATTTTGGTCATGTCAGGTCAAATAAAATAAATTACTAAAATTACTTTCACCCATTTCTTTTTACTTTTTTAATGTAACTACCAGAAAACTTAGAATTACAAATGTCTTGCATTGTATTTCTATTGGACTGTGCTAGTTTATATTATAAATTGCATACTTTTTGGCCAGTTATATTTTTATATTATCAGATTCATAAATAATTTTTTACGTCTCCTGAGTTTCACAATATACTTAGGTATTCTCCACAGCAGTACTTTTGTAACTTTCCCATGGAGTGTCCTAGTATTTTTATATTTGTATTATTTGCATAGAAATCTTTGTTTCATCAGGAAATTATTTTGATATAAGGTGTGAGCATAGAATTCAATATTATTTTTTTCTAGAAGGCAATCCAATAGAATAACTGGGCCAGAATAAGCAACATTTATTATTTAATTTCAACTTTTTTTTCCATTGATTCGAAATGCCACGTGTACTTATCATATTCTAAATATTTTAACATCTGGTAAGGCTAGTACCACATATTTTCTTTTTTTCTGAATTTTCCTGGTTTTTCTTGCTTGTTTATTTTTCTATATAAACTTTAGAATCATATATAGCCCCCAAAATTCCACTGACCTAG
This sequence comes from Physeter macrocephalus, assembly GCF_002837175.3. NCBI lineage: Eukaryota > Metazoa > Chordata > Mammalia > Artiodactyla > Physeteridae > Physeter > Physeter macrocephalus. The sequence goes on along the minus strand of NC_041226.1, from coordinate 17,551,288 downwards.
TAACTGTCTTTATTAAATGTTTACATTAATTTGGAGAGAATTGAAAGATGCATGATACTGAGCTTCAGTTGCCAAGAATATAGTATATCTTTACATTTATACAAGTGCTTTCTTGTGTCCATGAGTAGCATTGTAAAGCCTTCTTCATACACATCTATCCCATCTGATAAATTTATTTCTAAATATTTTCTAGTCATATTGTTATTAAAAATGAAGTCTTTTCTACTATTAATACATATTTTCTTTTAATATATGAAGGTTAATGATTTTATATATTAATTTCTTAACCAAGGGCTTAACTAAATTCCACTATTATTTGAAATATTTTTCAGTTGGATTACTTTTTATCGTAATTCAATATTAAATCTTTTAACCTACAAGCAGGTATGATTTGTCTTTTTTTAAAATTGTCTACATTTTATTTCTTTCTCTTGTGTTAATTGAATTGGCTGGGATCTCTAGATCAGTGTATATTTTAATGGTGATAGAAGACATCCTTGTCTTATTCCTGACTTTACTATGAATAGTTCTGAGATTCCCCCTTAAAAACGGTGCTAAATTTTAGATTGAGATAAATAAATTTGATTATATTAAGAAAGTATCTACTACCATTTTATTGATAAGCTTAAAAAATAAGAATGGCTGTTGAGTTTTATCAAGTGCCTCTCAGCATCTAACAAAATGACTTTTCATCTATTAGTGTGGTGAAAATAAATTAACAGATTTGAACCATCCTTGCATTCTTGGAATAAATCACACTTGGTCACAGTGTGTTAGTTTTTAATATGCTACTGGATTTTGTTTAATAATGTTTTATATTGGTTATTTTTGTGTAGTATTCCTAACAGTGATATCTTATAGTTCTGGTTGTCTTCTTCAGGGACACCAATTATGTATATGTTTAATTTATTTTGTATGTATTCCATATCTATTCTATAATCTTTTCAAGCTTCTTGTCCGTTTATTCCTTACACCCTTTTTTCTGCTCCATCTTCCCCATTCCTAGCTGTGTTTTCAACAGTGCTCAATCTTTCCGCAGCTTCCAATCTGCACCTTGACCTCCATTTCTGTGATTTTTGGGGGGTCTTTTTTTATATCTTCCCTTAATTCTTCCAGCACATGTTTGATCTACTTCTGTTGTTTCATCATTTTTTCCTGTGAAATTGCAGATAGGTGATTACTCACTCGTTTTCAAAAATTCAGGAATATATTTGGTCACAATTTTTACCTACCTCATTAGACATTTTTCCAGTGAATATTTCTTGACCACCACTTAGTTTTCCTCTTTCTTCCATTCTTGTTTTCACCTTCTTTTAACAACTTTTTATAGATCCTGAGTTGATTTCTTTTTGATTAATCACATTAGAATAAGGCAAGTTTTCCTCAATCAGCTTTTTAAAAAAGGCTCTGTGAGAGAGAGGTACGGGCTATTTTCCAGCTAGCTGGAGTTTTTCTTATGAAAAAGTGGGTTATGTTAGCCTTTAACTTTCTCCAGCCAATTGATACCAGTAGCTTTGGACCACTCTTAGAGGAAGGTCACTTTCCTCCTCAGGGGCACACCAGTAGACTGCTTCCTTCAAGTATGGCATTTTTGTGCAACTTTTCATTTAGCTTCATCTCCTCTCCTTTTTCTAGAAACCTCCTCAATTTGAAATCAAGAGAAGCTCTCACTCAAGCTGGTACATCCTTATTACTACAGAACACAGAACAAGGGTCAGCAAACTACAGGCCAGGTGCCTGTTTTTATAAATAAAGTTTTGCTAAACCACAGCCATGCCCATTTGTTGACATATTGTCTATGGCTGTCAGAACTCTACGATGGCAGAATTGAGTAGCTGCAAGAGACCATACTGTCTACAAAACCTAAAATATTTACGATCTGGCTCTTTAAGAAAAAGTTTGCTGGCTCCTGTAGTAAAAAGCTGGGTTTACATTTCAATATGTGTCTCTTAAGACTCCTACAACTTTTTCTCAGCTCAACGCCCCAGGGGCATATTCACTGTGGAGATTCTTGTGTCCTTGCTTGACCTTCACTGATTTTGGAAGTCTTTTTTTTCATTTTTTGTTTTGGGGGTCTCTTGTCGTTTACTACTTTTACAAAGGATAGGATTTGCATTACTATTTTCCCTGTTTTCTTTTCTGCTTTTGGGTGGTTTTCTGAGAAGTGAATGAGAAAATGCTGACTTTGCTCTGCATATTAAAATTAGAATTCCTCAGATGATATTCCAAGAACTTGTTTTTTGTTTGCCTCTTTCGTTGGTGGTTTTTTGGTCATTGAAGAAAGATCCTAGCATACTAAATATCTTTGTCCTAGATATATGTAAGTATTTTCTCTTTAATTTAATTGTTTTTATGATTTTTATAATTCTCTTAAGTATGATTTAGTTCTCAATGGAGAACATAAACACAAAATTTAAAAATAAATAAATGAGAAATTTTGCAGTTTTATATTTTCTGTTGCCCTAGATCCTGACTCATATTGAAGTAGACAGTTCAAAGTGATATTTAGCATTTTAAACTTCAGAAGTAACTATAAATAAACCTTGTTATAAATATTAAAAAATAGTTGGAAATAATATGATTTAAACACTCCCAACTTCACCCTCAAATTCTTCTGCTATCTAGGTCTTATTTAGTTACATATTGAGCTTATTTTTAAATTAAACCAATTTTTTTAGAACTTTAATATACTTGCATATTTTCCAAAACCATTGTGTCCAAATATCTTCACTAAATTTAATTTAATTTTTACTTATAAATGTAATTTTTAAAATGAAATGAAATTTTAGTTATAATTATACTATTCAATATTTTATTTCTGCTGCTTCTCTGCCTTTCACTTTTTTAATAAATTTTATTTTATTTGTTTATTATTTTTAGCTGCGTTGGGTCTTCGTTGCCGTACGCAGGTTTTCTCTAGTTGCAGTGAGCGGGGGCTACTCTTCGTAGGGGTGCGTGGGCTTCTCATTGTGTCTTCTATTGTTGTGGAGCACGGGCTCTAGGCACGCGGGCTTCAGTAGTTGCGGCTCACAGGCTCTAGAGTGCAGGCTCAGCAGTTGTAGCACACGGACTTAGTTGCTCCGTGGCATGTGGGATCTTCCCGGACCAGGGCTTGAACCTGTGTTCCCTGCATTGGCAGGCGGATTCTTAACCACTGAGCCACCAGGGAAGTCCCATCTGCCTTTCATTTTTAAGAGTAGTCTTTCTGCAAACACTAAATGGTATTTCATGGGGAATTCATGAAAGGAGAGAGAGTTTTGGAAGAAATGTACTTGGATGTATTTGCTGTGAAAACAGTTCTTTATCTATCTTGTATGACTACATCTCCAATTCCTAGAGCAATGTGTGGCATGTAATAGGCACCCAATATACGTGTGTAGCGGGATGGATGGAAAGGAAAATCTCTGACTGCAAGATTTTCTCTGTACTCTTGCTGTTGAGTAGTAGGGATGCCAAAAAATGAGACAAGAACTCCAGGAAGAGGAGTCAGTTTAGGGTGGGTAAGGGTGAAAAGGATGACTGATTTACAAATTGGGTTTAGGAATCAAAAGTTAAGTTCCAGCCATCAGCCATAGCATGAGGTGTTCAAATGAGAAATCCTTGATATTCTTGCAAATTGAGCTGTTCTATAAAATCATGAAATTAAAAATCTTTATTCATTTCAAAAGAAAAAATAGAAAAGTCAACAGGGATAGCCAGAAAAATAAAAAAGCCACAAAGAGAAACTACTGTGGTGTCCTGGGGTGCATTTTATTTTAGAAGGCACTTTAGCAAAATCTTTGTGTTGAAGACTTTTAAAAATTGGATCAATTCCCAGTTTCCCAGGCGATTTACTGTCATGAAGCTTGTCTACGTGTTGGACCCAACCATGAAAATGATAATAGCAACTTGATGAACTGTCAGATACAGCTTGGCGACTTTTCCTCACCAACCACTGGCCCCATAGGAAATATTAATCACTGCAGTTTTCACCTTGTACCAGATATTTAAAAAGTAAAACCTAAGAAATTCATTTCCATGTGTTTAAGTAGGAAAAAAAGAGAGAGAGAGAGGTTTCACTCAATCTATTTCAGAAATTATAGCCACCTTGGGACCAAACATTTCTTTCAGCCTTAGCCCAAAGGCAGTCACATTAGGGACATTGTATGCATTTGGGGTGATAAAAATTGAGCTGTGGTCTAACCTATTGCATAATTTTCATTCTAAAATTACTTTGCTCTGGACATAATGGCCCCATCAGTCAAGCTATCATCTGGCTAGTTAAATGAAGTAAGAAAATAATCTCAGCTGGTCTCAGAGGAGTGGGAATTCAACTGCCTGAGGGGCTGAGATTTCCTGAGTTTGTTCTGTATCTGTTGGGCTGGCCAGCATTTGCTCTTACCTTCAACATCCACAGCAAAGGCCATTCAGGCTGGGGAAGAAGCTGCTTTAGATAAAGCCTATAACCCAAGATGGAAACACTTAACAAAGCCAAATGTTTTTTTCTTTTTGGTGGATCTAATGCACAGTGATTGTTCCTAATTAGGTGTTCTTACTCGAAAAGTCCCCCCACACACAAATGCCAGGAAAGAGCTCTCCTTAAGTGTCTTTGAAACAAAGATACATCAGGATAGAAAGTCAGTTTTCATTTACGGAGTCACAGCTGCATAAACAATGTTTGTTCACTACCAGAAGAAAATTTATAGTATTTGTCAGGAGAAAGTAAGCACATCGGGGACTCTGTTTGTGACACGGTGTCACACTTCATGGTCCTTTGAGACAGCAGGCACAAGAACAGATTAGCAACAGAGGCAGCTTTCACATCGTGTTACCATATTTCTGTTTCACATTTCAAGACGACCTTACATTCAGACCATCTAAATGTCTGTGAACGTTGGGAAAAGAGAGTAAAGTAGGGTGATGGACCCTTTACCATGCTTATTCTCTATACTTTCTGGAAGGGAAGTTCTCTTTTTTAAAAAAATATGAGAACCTAAGTTCTCTTAAGAATTTCAGTGGTTGCAGGCATTCACTTTTGGTCTTGGGATTTGACCCAGCCTTAGAGCAATGTTTTCCTGACTTTAAATTTCATGGAGAGTTAAAATTGGTTTTAAAACCAATACAGAGTTTCCATCTTTTAATTTTATAAAGGTCATTTAAACAAAACAGGATATGTCTATCATCCACTGTGGGCCTCACTTTCTATAAGAAATGAACATTTTAATACCAAAAGAGAAAGGCAAGAAAAGCAAAAATAAAAATCTCAAAATAAAGGACAGAGCCTGACATTGAATACATTTAGCTGTATGAGACAATTCAGTCTGTTTTCCCTCTCCTTCTCGTTTCACCACTGAAGCTGAAGACTATGTCAAAAACTGGCCCCGGCCCACGACTGGCATTTGGAAATCACTCCATTAGGGAAAAGACCATAGAGAGCTGCTGGTGCCAGGAACTGTAGAAAGGGGAGGTGTTTAGCTGCAGGCTGTCCATGCCTAGCCCTTTCTTAGTCATCCATCATGACCCATATCTCAGCAATCTGTAAGTGTTTTAAAGGGGCCCTGGGGGGGAGTCAACTGTTGTGAATTTTTTAGTTTATTTAAAAATTTGGCAAAATTTATATTAAACACCGCAAGAGTCTTAAATCTTTAAAGCCCAGTGGAATTTCAAAGAACTTAATGATGTTTTCTTTTTAATGACCTTGACCTTAGAAATTAATTTTTTTAAGTAGTGTTACTGTAGAAAGGGTTCTGAAAAATTTCAGGATGACGTGTGGTACCAATAAAAACACATAGACTTCCTGGTGGTTTCACGCAGGAAGGGGTGTGTGTGTGTGTGTGTGTGTGTGTGTGTGTGTGTGTGTGTGTGTGTGTGTGTGACAGCTGGAAGCACCTGCCAGGGGGGAGAGCCCTGCTTTTGTTTGTCAGGGCCCCAGAAACTTGTCACTCTGACCCTAATAAACTCCACACTTTTAGTCCTTTATAGGGGGCTTCTAAACAGGAAAAAAAAAAGGCAGATTAGAAGAGTGCAGGCAGAAACTGAATGTTAAGGGCGCAGAGAAAGCATTTAGAAAGGGAAGCAACCAGAGAGGTGCCAGGAGGAAGGCCACCAAGGGGACTTCTCACAGCGAGCCCTCAGGCCTCTGTGGATGTGTGGCAGTACTGAGCAGAGCCTCATAAGCTCTCCTTTTCCTCATAAGTGCTCCTTTTCGTAGACTTCTTCCTGTTTAACAGAAACGCATGTCATTTGTTGGAACCTTCTGTCCCAGAAAGGATTGTAACAATTGGCATTTCTCAGAGGGAAGTCTGCTCACCTGTGAAAAGCTCTCGGCGGAGGGCGGGCAGGGACTTCTGTGGTTAGGCCCATGGAGAAAACGAACCCATCTGGTGGGTTAAGCATTAACGGCCCTCCCACCCTTCACCAGCCCTACCACCGGAGCCACCTGGCCTGGGAACCCCAAGCCAAGTAGGGAAAGACTAGTTATCCCAACAGCCTGATGTGTTTTAGTTGTAAGGGCTAGCAGAAGGAAGGCTGAATTAGGAATCAGGAGAACTGGACTGGTCTCTGTAATAGTAAAAAAGGTGCCCGAATTCTCTGGCCTCATGTTTAAAAATCTGTTAAGATGAAGAAAATTGTTTATCAGCGTTTTTTGTTTTTATTCATTTCTTTACAGTACTTATTGTTTTACTTTTGTTTCCCGCAGTGGAATCTTATTTTCAATAGAAATGCTATTTGAAAATTAATATAAATAAATGTGAAGCCAGCCTGATGATGTGGAGGAGGGCCTGGGTGAGTGGATGCTGGAACTCAGAGCCGAGGCACACCTCTTGGGCTGGTGGGTCCCACCTGCTCTGAGAAGCCCCTGGTGAGACCACGGGGTAGGTGGGATTCGACATCCTTCTCGCCCTCACAGCTGCTGATTCTATGCTAGAGCTATAGAAAGTCTATTTGGATGCATATATGCGGTTAATGTTTTCAAAGATGAGTTTTTGTCTGTACCTAGAGATGTAGGGTAAAGAGCAAGAAAGGCCATGGCAAGATAAACAGCTTACTTCTGAGCAAAAGAAAAGCAGTTACGAAGGGCCTAAGGTCTAGCACAGGCCACTACCATCAGCCACATCAGCAGAAAGGCATAAGCTTTAGTCTACAGAATTAAAAACAAATGCCTGTCAATCACTCACAGTTGAGACTGAGGTGTATGTAGCTTGTTAATATATGTGAATAGTTATGTGTAGTTTTATATGTATAAATCTAGTTCATAGATAAGTAGATTTTTTACAGTCACAGGAAAATCTTGAACATAGCAAAAGCTGTAGAATGCATGGGAAATATATAAATATGCCTTAAAATTAAAACTTCTGTTCAAAGTTTGATTTAAGCTGTTGCATGTGAAAAACCAAATGCTCTGAAAAGAAAAAAAACTAAATAAATTCTTTTCTTCTCAGAGTAATCTACTGATATCAGAACTCTTCAGATTGGTGGTACGATAGCTATGTCATGTAAAATGTACACTTACACTGATACATCTGAGTTTGACCAAAAATGCTGTAAGCCGTGGGAAGTAGGATAACAGAGTTTAAATATCCTCCCTTTAATAACTGAAAAGTCTCCATAATTTCTTCGCAATTTTTATATCCAATATATAAACACTTTAAAGTAAACTACAGAGGTCTTTGATTTAAATATTAAAGTGATGATCCTGGAATTATATGGTAAAACAAAGAAGTGCTGTGTTTTGTGGCTCAGCCATCTTAGGAGATATGCATTACTTTGTATAAGTTCTATTTATTTTCCATGATATACTTCTTTTATATAAATTATACCAAATTTCTCTCTAATTAGATTGAAATGGAATTTCTAGGAGATATTTCTTTCTATAAATGTATTCGTATCAATTTTTAAATGAAATAGCAAATGCCGTATTTTGATCTTTGAAATAAATAACCAATTTATGTTAAAGAGCCTGAACTCCCATATTTAATGTCTAGAATAACAAAAAGGAGTACACAAAAATGGCACTTTATGCAATATATATTTTTTAACTTAGACTATACTTCAACATGGAAAGTTTTCAAATTAGCAAAGTATTACCAGCCACACCTGATAGAAGATCAAATGAGAAATATTTTACAATCTAGTTTAAACTACAGAAAAATGCATTAGAAATGGAAAAAACTGGCTCTGCATCTATTTGAGTGAGGTCATTGTCACCACTGTCATATTTTAAGGGGTGTCTTTTGAAGTGAAAATGTGGGAAATCACTTAAAGAGACAGAGGGACACTTGGAAATATTTACCTCATGATTTTGTCATATGGATTTAAGAGAGGAATCCACGAGTGGAAATTTATTCTTTCAGCCCAAGGTAAGAGAATACTTTAACTTTGACAATTTTGATGAAGATTTTCATGGTAGTCACTTTTGTCACCAAGAGCTTACCAATATAGCAGAATTTCCAGATATGAACACTGAATGAGTTTTACAGAACTCTTTTATTTAGAAAGAAAATTTTGAAAACAAGAAAATGAAACAAATAGAAGTTGACTCCATGCGTCCTTAGCTCTCCTCTACAAAACAATCTAGTCTCAGTCTAGATGAAGCCAGAACCAATACTGATGGAGCCCTGACCAACATAGACCATCCAACCATCCATCCATCCATCTATTCATCCAGTCACATATTTTTGAGAAATAATATAATTCCTGCAAGTAAATTGAACTTTAATTTATTCATATAAATTATGTTGTTTATTTATTTTTTCATATAAATGAATATTTATTGATATGTTCCTTGGAGTAATAGAACAGTTCTGTCTTCATTATATATATATATATATATTTGATTTACAGTGTTGTGTTAGTTTTACTTTTACAGCAAAGTGATTTAGTTATACATATACATATGTCTATTCTTTTTCAGATTATTTTCCCGTATAGGTTATTACAGAGTATTGAGTAGAGTTCCCTGTGTTAAACAGTAGGTCCTTGTTGATTATCTATTTTATATATAATAGTGTGTATATGTTAATCCCAATCTCCTAATTTATCCCTCCCCCCACTTCGCGTTTGGTACCCATAAATTTGCTTTCTAAGTCTGTGAGTCTGTTTTGTAAATTAGTTCATTTTTCATTTTCATTTTGTAAATTAGTATCATTTTTCTAGATTCCACATATAAGTGACTTCATATGATATTTGTCTTTCTCTTTCTGACTTACTTCACTTAGTATGATAATCTCTAAATCCATCCATGTTGCTGCAAATGGCATTATTTCATTCTTTTTATGGATGAGTAATATTCTATTGTATATAGGACCACATCTTCTTTATCCATTCATCTGTCGATGGACATTTAGGCTGCTTCCATGTCTTGGCTATAGTAAATAGTGCTGCATTGAACACTGGGGTGCATGTATCTTTTCAAAGTATGGTTTTTCTGAATACATGCCCAGGAGTAGGATTGCTGGATCATATGGTAGCTCTATTTTTAGTTTTATAAGGAACCTCCATACAGTTTTCCATAGTGGCTGTACCAATTTACAGTCCCACCAACAATGTAGGAGGGTTCCCTTTTCTCCCTACCCTCTCCAGCATTTATTGTTTGTAGACTTTTTGTTGTTGGCCATTCCGAGCAGTGTGAGGGGATACCTCACTGTAGTTTTGATTTGCATTTATCTAATAATTAGCGATGTTAAGCATCTTTTCATGTGTTTTTTTGGCCATCTGTATGCTTTCTTTGGAGAAATGTCTATTTAGACCTTGTGCCTATTTTTTGATTGGGTTGTTTGTTTTTTTGCTATTGACCTGCATGAGCTATTTGTATATTTTGCAGATTAACCCCTTGTTGGTCACTTTGTTTTTAAATATTTTTTCCCATTCTGTGGGTTGTCTTTTCATTTTGTTTATCATTTCCTTTGCTGTGCAAAAGCTTTTAAGTTTAATTAGGTCCCATTTGTTTATTTTTGTTTGTATTTTCATTACTCTAGGAGGTGGATCCAAAAAGATATTACTGCGATTTATGTCAAAGAGTGTTCTGCCTATGTTTTCCTCTAGGAGTTTTATAGTATCTGGTCTTACATTTAGGTCTTTCATCAATTTTGAGATTACTTTTGTGTATGGTGTTAGAGAATATTCTAATTTCATCCTTTTACATGTAGCTGTCCAGTTTTCCTAGCACCACTTATTGAAGCACCGCAGTCATCTTTTCTCCATTGTATATTCATGCCGCCTTTGTCGTAGATTAATTGACCATAGGTGCGTGGTTTTATTTCTGGGCTTTCTATACTGTTCCATTAATCTATAAGTCTGTCTTTGTGCCAGTACCATACTTTTTCGATTACCGTAGCTTTATAGTACAGTGAAGTCAGAGAGCCTGATTCCTCCAGCTCCATTTTTCTTTATCAAAATTGCTATTGGCTATTCAGGATTGGCTATTCGGGATCTTTTGTGTTTCCGTACAAATTTTAAGATTTTTGTTCTAGATCTGCAAAAAATGCCATTGGTAATTTGATAGGGATTGCATTGAATCTGTAGATTACCTTGGATAGTATAGTCATTTTGTCAATATTGATTCTTCCAATCCAAGAACATGGTATATCTTTCCATCTGTTTGTGTCATCTTCAATTTCTTTCATCAGCATCTTATAGTTTTCAGAGTACAGGTCTTGGCAATATTGATTCTTCCAATCCAAGAACATGGTATATCTTTCCATCTGTTTGTGTCATCTTCAATTTCTTTCATCAGCATCTTATAGTTTTCAGAGTACAGGTCTTGGAACAGTTCTGTCTTGATTGTAGTGCTGCTTACAGAAAACTCTACATGGAATCAAACTGCATAGAACTATTAACACACACACTAGTACATGTAAAAACTGATGAAAACTGAATAAGGTTTGTAATCCAGTTAGCACTATTGTACCAATGTCAGTTTCCTGGTTTTGCTATTGTACTATAGTCATATCGGATTTCATCATTGGGGAAAGCTGGTGAAGAGTTTATGAGACCCCATGCATGATATTTTGCAGCTTCCTATGAATCTATAATTATTTCAAAATAAAAGGTTAAAAATAAGTAGATGCCTAGATAACAAGTTACCTGGATAAATATAAAAGCACCTGAGTCTTTTATTTGGAAAACCGTATTCTTCACTAGTCATACCGCTTTGCTAAGGGCCACCTTCATTTTCCCAAGAACTCATTTTATTTGTAATGAACAGTTTTAAAACCATAACTAAAAGACCTCTGAGAAATTATGATGTAATAATTAGTACTCAAAAAGCCCATTTAGGAACATGTTAGATATGTAATCATTGCTTAGAACTGGGTGTCATTCTGGAGTTTTTATTTTTATGGGTACCCATTGTTAATAGAAAAACCTCTCCACTCAGAGATCTTTTCACCCTGTTGATTTTAAACTACTGAAATGAGTGCAGGAAAGTGAGAGGGAACAGCTGGAAATCACATGTTTATTGATACAGGAATTACACACACACACAGATACACATACACACACAGATACACATACACACACACACTCTTACTGAATAAATTGGATTTGTTGTCAACTCTTTTTCATTATTTCCATACGAATTAGATCAACTATTGAGCAGGTTCAGTCATCAAAACACCTGGAAACAATGGACCGACTGTATCTTGCATCTAGAATAGATGGTGGTTTGCAGTAGAGTTAGGCCCAAGTTGAGTAACAATGTATGGTTATTGATGCTTTGGGTAAATTTGAATTAAATCCGCCCATGGACCCACTTAGGCTGCACCTAACTTTGTGAATGTTTGTGACTTGGCTTTGCAATATTTCTCCCAGAAGAAGCAAGACCCGAGAACAGGAGCAGAACAACATTCAGTGCAACCTCATGGCAATAATTCCAGCCCCATTAACTTTAGGGCTTCTGATACTTAAAAAACAGCAAAGCTACTCACCTTTTTAATGAAAAATTCAAAAATTTAATTTCAGAAACAGGAAATATTCTTGAAGTGGCTACAAAAAAGCACAGAATTTCATAATACAGAATAATATAGGTATTGTATTAACCATTCAAATTTAATTAAGCAAAAGTGTGAGGGAAATTGCACCCACAAAGTTTATCTCATTCTTTTTTTGTCTTTCAATCAAAATTGCCATGAGAGAAAAATGGATAGAGGAGCTTTATTCACGTTCCCGCTAGGTATGACTATTCATCCTATGTGCGTGTAAACAGTATTCCTACTATATGCACATTTAGTTCACTTTTGAGTTACACAGGAAATAGGTGTCTAACAAATTATCATGTAATCTGAGACTGTAAGAGAGGCAAGGGAACATATGAAAAATTGAGAGAAAAACACAAAAGACCAATATCTGTTAACTTTATTTATACATAAAAGAATGTTTAAATACCAAAAATAATGCAATCAATAGCCTTATGAATACCTTTGCCCTCAAATTCTATGCAAGATGGTCCAAGACTTGGAGAGGGGCTCAGAGAAGATTGGGAAGATTGAGGCTGAGAGATGAGAGGGTATGGAGACAGACTTTGAGGACAATGAGGTTGTACATAAAATAGCTGTCACATCAGCACTAAGCAAATTATCAAATGGCATGAAAAACTTCATGTGTGAGAAGCCCTATATTTTTTATTCGAGCAAATCAATAAACCAATCAAATTCATGTGATGACCTCCTCAACGTGAGTCTGCAGATATCCCCAAGGACATTCATTTTCCAAATTATCCCACTGCTTTCCTCATGTTTGGGATTATAACACCTGACTCAGGTGTACTTCCTCCCCTGCCCTCCTTTCCTCCAGCCCAGACACACACACACAGACACACACACGTGTTCCAAGCATGTGCTGTGCCCCTGTACGCCTCAGTTACATTTAGAGCTAGAGTTACACATGCAGGGAAGGGGAAGGGGGTTTATGGAACCTCCTCTCTTCTCTCTGTACCAGCTTAAGCCAACACTGGCTTTGGCGACTCATTTCTTGGATCACGGTAAATTTATTTTTCCACCAGATACCCTCTACGCTCCAGACATTTCATAATGCTTTTTTAAGGAAAAAGAAACTGAAGCCATGATGATATCAAATTCTTCATCAAGGCAAGAGGAACAAATTAGTGTTACTTCTGTGTTGGGAGAGATTTCTGTCGGCCTTAAAATTGTCTCCTGACTTATGACTGTAAGCATGGAGCAAATATGAGCTTGTCTACAAGAAGAGAAATTTATAAACCATGGCTCAGCTTTCAATATCACTTCTATTGAGCATAGCAGTAAAGAAGTCACATCAGACAAAAGTAAGCTCTCCAGTAACATATGCCAGGACCATAATAACCTAGACCTTTCTGATATGAGCTAAGTGAAACCAGGACTGTGGTAAGTTTTTGGCTGTAGAATGGAACACTGGGATCCTTGATGAGAATACCCAGATTATACAGAACACTTCTTATTCAAAGTTGTGCTGAATTAAATGTGTCTTGAAACTCATGGATCCACAGAATTTATACTCCTCTCAGATAGATTTACTCCATAAGTATCTGGCATCAGAGCATGAAGAAGAATGGATGATGGGGCCAACTGTTGCAGGGAATTTTTAGACGTGAAAAATTTGATCCTGGTAGTCTTGTGTTCTGCATAGAACAAGTATCTGAATGGCTTGCTACCCTCCAAAGGCCTTAAGTTAAACCAAGGAAACTAATCCACTTTGGGGAGAAGCTGTAAGAAGAGTAAGAGCAGTTAAATGAGAGAACAGAACTGATTCTGATGAGACAAAAGAAAATGGAACACAGCCAAAGGAACCCGAAGATAGTTTCTCTATGAGAATAAGGCATGCAGTCAAAAGGATGTAAGATCAGGCCAATCTGGGACCTCGCAGAGCTTCCAGAAAAGTAGAGACAAGAGTGAGGAGAGTATCTAAGGATAAGAGAAAGGGGTTATAGGTATGATCTTGTCACTTGGCTGTCCAGCTCTACTTAGAAAGTCCTCGGTATGGCCCCTATTTTTATTCCATAAGCAAACGTGCTTCCAGAAATCTATTGCTAAGAGCATACAAACATAAGAGTCCAGGAGAATGCGAGGGTTAAATATCTAAGGAAATACAACAAAGAAATTATCAGATGACTCAAATTTTTCTCAGCATTATCAAGAGACACCCACAAACTGTCCTCACCCACCCAAGTGTCATGCTTGTTCAAGGTGCTATATGGTCTGAAATAAAAAAACCACAGCTTGGCTCCAAGATGATCAAATCCCCCCCAGACGTTGCTTGAGCCACAAAAATGTAGGAACTTCTATTATGGCTGTTGATGGTGATGATCATGATGATGACATGGCTGTGGAAGAAAATAGCCCACGATGATAAAGTTTAAAAATCTGCTTTTAAAGGTACATTTATGTAGTCTTTGGGGTAAGGGAGAAGAGAAAAAGGACCCCACTCTTCAGAGTGGCCTAGGCTGGCCCAGTCCCTGTTACAATGATGACCATCACAACTATTAACCTTTTATTGAATGATAGCTACATGATTATTTTTAACCCAACACCTGACCGAAATGTGCTGATTCATTTAACCCTTAAAACTGTCCTTTTAGTTTTCTCTTTGAGTTTAGATATTTACCAGAAGATATATAAGACTTGGGAAACTTCTGGAGGAATCAAATCCCTCAGTAAAAAAAACAAACAAAAGAAAGAACAAACAAAATAGCTGAAATAACTAACCACGTGACTTGTATGTCTTCATTCATCAGATATTTATTGGGCTGCTGCTCTGTGCCAGGCCTTGCGGCAGCACTGGGTATACAGCCATGCACGACGTCCCAGTGCTTACATTCCAGTGAGGAAAAGCAGGTGTATTCATTTCTTACGGCTGCCACAACAAGTTATCACAAACTGGGTGCCTTAAAACAACAAAAATTTATTCTCACAGTTCTGGAGACCAGGAGTCCAAAATCCAGGTGTCAACAAGACAGCTCTCCCTCTGAAGGCTCAAGGGGAGAATCTGATCTTTGCCTCTTCCAGGTTCTGATAGCTGTCAGGATTCTTTAACTTGTGGACACATCACTCCAGCCTGTGTCTCTGTCACGCTGCCACCTCCTCTTTTGCCTATACTGTCTCCCTTTGCCTCTTTCTTTTAAGGACATGTGATGGCATTTAGGGTCCACCCGGACAATTCCAAATAATCTCATCTCAATAACCCTAATATAATCACATCTGTCACCATCCAAGTGTATTTACTTTTTTGCCATATATGGTAGTATTCACAAGTTCCATTGATTAGGACATGGACATAACCTTTGGGGGCCGCCAGCCAACCCAATTACAACAGTCAATAAACCATAAATAAATTCAGGCCATTATAAGAGTTGAGAAGAAAACAAAGCAGGGAAAAGGGATAAGAGTGTGACAGGGGATAGTATTTTCAGTAAAGGGATTAGAGAGGCCTTTTTAATGAGGTGGCATTGGAGTCAATACCTACTTAAAGTAGATGAGAGAAAAGTCTTTCAAGCAGAGTGAAAAGCAAGTGCAAAGGCCCTGAGACCAGTTGTGTTTGAAGAGGTGAGAGTGGCAAAGAGATCAGTGTTGTTAGAACAGAAGTGCAACAAGAGATGGATCAGAGGCAGAATTTGGATTCTATTGTGAGTAAAACAGGCAGCCATTGGTGGGTTTAGAGCAGAGCAATAATTGATCTGGTTTGTATTACTCTGGTTGATGTGTGGAGAATAGATAATGAGAAGACACCAGTGAAGTAGTCTGACAATTCAGGAAGGTACTGCAATATTCCAGGCAGGAGATAATAGTGGCTATGGAAGTGGTCAGAAGTGATCTGATTGGAGATGTATTTTGAAGGTTTTGCTGACTGAGTGGCTAGAGGTGAGAGTAATAGAGGAGACAAGGATGGCTTCAGTGTTTTTCTTTTTTGCCTATGTGACTGCATGCATATGAGCCACTGCCACATGAGATTTAGAGGATGAGGAGAAGCAGGGTTGGGAATCAAGAATTCCATTTTGGAACTTGAAATGCCTTGTAGACATTCAAGTAAAGACATCCTGTAGTCAGTTGCTACAGGAGTCTGGAGTTCAGGGCAAAAGACATATACCTGGGTGTCATTGGTGAATAGCTGGTAATTTAAAAATCACCATGGAGTAAGTGTAGATAGAGAAGAGGACCTAGACTGAACCCGGAAGCACTCCAAAATTAAGAAGTTAGGGAGATGTGGAGGAACCAGGAAACAGTTCTGTGAAGTGAGCTACAAAAAAGGTAAAACCATGAAAGTCTGCTGACCCGGAAATCAGGATGAGAAAGTGATTCATGTAGGGAGTAATCAATTGTGTCAAAAACCGTTGATAGGCTTCCCTGGTGGCGCAGTGGTTGAGAGTCCGCCTGCCGATGCAGGGGACACGGGTTCGTGCCCCGGTCTGGGAAGATCCCACAGGCCGCGGAGCGGCTGGGCCCGTGAGCCATGGCCGCTGAGCCTGCGCGTCCGGAGCCTGCGCTCCGCAACGGGAGAGGCCGCAGCAGGGAGAGGCCCGCGTACCGCAAAACAAACAAACAAAAACTGTTGATAGATGAAATAAGATGAGCACTGAGAATTTACCATTGAATTTATCAGTGGGGCAGTCATTAGGGACCTTAACAAGAGCAATTTTCATGGAGTTGTGGGTACAAAATCCATTTGGTATTAGTTCAAAAGGGAATCAGAAAAAACAAATTGTAGACAACTAATTTAGACTATTGCAATCAATTTTGCTCTTAAGGGAAGGAGAAAAATAGAGTCGTAGCTGGAGAAATTGTTGTTTAAAGATTGGAGGTGGGAGGGAGGCTCAAGAGGAAAGGGATATGGGGATTTATGTATACATATAGCTGATTCACTTTGTTATACAGCAGAAACTAACACACCATTGTAAAGCAGTTATACTCCAATGAAGATGTAAAAAGAAATCAGTAATATAAAAAAATAAAATTAAAAAAATAAAGATTGGAGATTCTATAACATAATATCATGCTGATGGAAATGCTCCCATTAAGAAGCAAAAACTGGTAATGCAGGCAAAGGAATGAGTGCAAAAGGCAAGTCTTCAAGTAAGTGAGAGAGGACAGGGTCCAGGGCCTGAGTGGTTGATCAGCTTCGGGTAGGAGCAGGGCAAGTCCTCCTTATAACAAAAGGGAATCAGGGTATATGGTAGATCTGTTAGTGTGAAGGTGAACATGCTCTTCAGAGGGCTTTTATTTTTTCAGTGCAATCGGAAGCAAGGTCATCAGCTGAGAATGAGAAAAATGAAGAAGGATCAAGTTTGAGAAGGTATGGAACAAACCCCTCAGAGAGTAATTGTCAAGGACAGCACTGAATTGCCCAGTGAATTTTCTAGGACAGCATTACCCTATAGAAGTACAATGCAAGCCACAAATTAAATTTCAAATTTTCTAGTAGCCACCTTAAAGAGGTAAAACAAAACTGGTAAAATTAATTTTAAGAATGTATTTTATCTAACCAAATATATTCAAAATATTATCATTTCAGCATGTATCTGTATAAAAAAATTATTGAGATCTTTTACATTCTTTGTTTTTAATGATAAAAACAGTTTTAGTTTTAAAAGCCAACGTGCATTTTACATTTTCAGCACATCTCAATTCAGACTAACCGTATTCAAGTGCTCAAAGTCACATGTGGCCAGTGGTTGCCATATTGGACAATGCAGTCCTAGGAAATGAAGTAGCACTAATGGAGGACATGAGGGTCCCTTGAGATTGCAAGCCATGAATCGAAGTGAGTTGGCATAGCCGTGTGTTGTTCTTAAGCCATATTCAGAACTCACGAGCAGACATAGGAGTAGGAGGAGAGTTGGTCTTGACCAAGAATGGAGTTTTGCCAGCAGCACTCAACCAAAGGGAAGAAAAGAAGAGAGCAGCATGTACAACCAAGTGATTATACAGACTGAGCAAAGAACATAAGCCACAGAAGTAAAAATGTGTGTGTGTGTGTGTGTGTGTGTGTGAAAAAGTGGTAGGGGCCATGGAAGTTCTAGTAGAGTCAAAGAACTTTTAGAATTATAGCTGCTATGCAATATACAAAGATGTCTAGAATAATCCTTGCCCTCAGGCAAGCTGATCTTGATGGCAGGTATACCAATAGCCATGCTATAAGATGGTGTGTGATAAATGCCTGTGCAGTAGCACAAAGTGTGTTTTTATGTGAGTTCAGAGGAGGAAGAGCCCATGTCCTACTAGGATGATCCAGGAGGGCTCATGAAAGAAATGGTGAATAAATCAGGCCTTGAAGGATGAATGGGGTTTCAACTGGTCTGTGGGAAACACACTGCAAAGTGAGGAAAAAGCACAAGTACAGACAGAAAAGCAAAAATCTTCAATATTTCTTGGAATAGGAATTATAAAAAGCCCGTAATATTAATATTTATTGATAGGGGTATTGATTACAATGGGAAGGCAGCCTATAATAATGCTATGTCTTTAGAGAAGAGTCTTGGAATAATTTCCGTGAGGAAAGACTGCACCATAAAGTACAGTGGTACCTCCAGAATACAATGTTTCCTAGGAGTGCGAGAACAATGTGCTAAAGATTGTTCCCAAGAAATGAATGCCCTTCCCTTCTAGCCCATCCTTTCCCCTATACACACACGCACATGCATAAATATACACCTCTCATCTTTCATGGAAAATTCAGTCTCATAAATTTATTTCTCTTCTACGGAAATGGTCAGTTACATCTAAAAAGAAGCAATAGGGGGCTTCCCTGGTGGCGCAGTGGTTGAGAGTCCGCCTGCCGATGCAGGGGACACGGGTTCGTGCCCCGGTCCGGGAAGATGCCACATGCC